>NC_092862.1:16867582-16886434 GCF_032062135.1 Pyxicephalus adspersus
TTTTCATAGTCTGCATTATGTAGAATTTCATTTTATGTAAACAAGCTTTAAAGATGATACCACTTGACAACCTCCATCAAATTCATTTTACCATTAAGCTTTGTGTGTCCCATGTGATTTACCCTTCACTTTTAGCATTAGCAACTCATTTATTCCAGTTTCCTACACTGACCTTGCTGAGATGTTCTATCCTGTCCAAACTAGATTTTTTTTAACCATCAGGGTCCAGTTTCACCTAAGCTGTGACTTTGGCACCATTCACAGATTGGCTTTTTCCCTCTAGTGAAAGCCTTTTATAAAATGTAATTAGCATTTCTTTTAGACAACTTTGATTTGTAAGATCTACACCAACAGTCTTTCAAATACTGATTCTAATTGCACAAGATCATGAAAAATACATACAGAATAGTGTCATTTATTCACAGCTACAAAAGCATATCATCACTTTACAGTTATAGAAACACTGGGTCTCATTAAGGGTTTGGACTGTGAAAATGCTTTTCAGCTGTGTTTGCTTCAAGAGCATCAGGTAAATATTACCGACGCCGTGCATTTGAAATCGCAGCTCATATTGCGATGCAGTTTGGGTAATAAGCTTTATTCAATGTTTAAAAGATCAGTTTTCTTCTTTTCTTCTTCTTTGGCCAAGAGAGAAAAAAAAGGGCACTAATTATAAAAAACAGAACATTGTTCTCCACTTTTTTCTGTTCTTCACACTGTAGATTATGGTATTTTCTCTCTATGGTGATCAATATTATTTGCCTATCTTTAATAAGGTCATGAAGTGGACCAGCTCTATATAAAAATGGAAAACGGGACCTGTAAATGCAAAACTGGTGTTTAAAATGATTGTGTTGATCAAACTGAAAAATGATAATATTTTCAGATTGTTACTACTGTTATATATGCTAAACAGAATTTTTTTATGTTTGTTCCATTATAAACAGTCCATGTAGCTCTTTCATAGTAGATCTAGATTTTGTGGGCTTAAAAGGTGTACCATACACATTGCAACCACAATAGCACAGTGATTGCTTGGCATAGTTTACAAGTGTGGCTATACCTAAAGGACACACTTTTTTTTGTGGCACACCGTATCCAGAAGCGGCTACAAAAGGGAAGCAAAAATTATTACAGTTTGTATGTTATGGGGCTCGGTGCTGTACCGCTATTTCCTTGTGTCCTAGGTGTTGCCCTTGGCCAAATTTACCCTATTTGGCCTGTAGCTGGATAGAGCGCAGGGACACATGACAGGGTGAGGAGGGAGACAGGAGGGCAAGGGGTTAATATATATATATAAAAAAGAAAAAAAGTGCTGGAAGAAAAGAATGGGAAATTCAAATAAAATGCGGGAATATCCGAATTATTGATTGATGGGAAAAATGTTATGGGTGGGGAAAATAAAGGTATAAATAAAGAGGTTGGGGGAGTGGGGGACAGTTCTTACCTTTGATGATCAAGCGTCTCCCGCCCTCCCTCCCCAAAGGACATTTTGTTGGGAGGATATTATTGTCATGGCAGCAAGGAAGGCTTCCTTTCGGAGGGTCCATGAAAGGGTTAAAGTTGCTGTGAAGAAAATAAGGGGGGTGAGGCACGGTAGTATTTTGTGGGTCTCTTGGTTGAAGGGTGGCCTTGCACGACACTCGGTTGTCGTGGGGGCCAGGTGGTTAGAGGTGGTCATCCGCTGATTGTCCCCGAGGCGGCGTGTGGGCGCCTGGGGGCCTGGTTAATGAGCGGAAGTAATTTATGTTTTGACATTTAAATTAAAAGTTTTTCATGGACCTATTAAGAAAATGTTTTTGGTATGCTGCATGGGAAATGATGTTTTAAAATGTTTTAAAATGTTTTAAAAAATGTTTTAAAAATGTTTTTTCAAGAAAAGGTTAATATATTTATGGATATATATATTTGAAGTGGTTAAATAAATCGGGCTGCTATGGCCAATTGCAATCCAACAAGATTTTGTCAGAGTCTTTATTAAAGGATGTAAATAAGGAGGGTTGGGTAGCAGTTGGTCTTGGGGTTAGCCGTCATGGATCACTCTACTCTACCCTAGTCATGTGCTCAAGTTGTAACATATATCTAAAAATGGAGTAAGTTATTAACATTTTTATTTTCCGTATTTCAGGCATTTTGACTATAATGGAATACATCACTGCTCCACAAATGCAGTAATGATAAAGTTTAATTGTTTGTAATTATATTGGCTGCACCTCTAAAGTCTTCTTTTATATTTTTTAGGCGTTCAGTTCACCTTTCACACCTTTCATCTGGAAGATCTTCATGACTACTTACTAATCACTGAAAATGGTAGCTTTACCCAGCCTCTGGCACGGCTCACCGGCTCTGAACTCCCTTCAGCAATTAATGCCGGTCTCTATGGAAATTTCAGAGCTCAGTTGCGATTTATTTCTGATTTTTCAATATCATATGAAGGATTCAACATTACCTTTTCTGGTAAGAAAATTGTCTGCGTACACTTCAAAATGTAATGGTTGTCTTTCCTTTTTAATAATAATGATATGATAAAGATCAAAGTTTAATAATTTCTAAAAAAAGGTTTCTTTGTTTAATCGAACTCTTATTTTCTCTAGCTTTAACAAGAACAAATGCTATCATATATTAATTATGTTGTCTAATAACAGAAATGAAAAGATAAGATTAAAAGTGTTTTGAACCAAAAACATAAAAATGTTTCAAACATTGCATATTCTCTATTAGATGGTTGTGAGTTTAATTACATAGCTCTGTAGCAGCCATTTGCAGCCATGAGTTGTGGAACTCAAGGTTTCCTTGAAAGGATGCTGGTGGTTTCATGACCAAGGGCTGATTGACCTCCACCTATATGATGGTGGCAGCTTAGTTGCAGGGCCAATACCACTTGCTCGAGCCACCTGCACAACACCATTCACTGTTTGACCTGATTTAATAAAGCTATCTAAAACTGGAGAAGATAATTGATCATAGGTGAACCTTAGTGATCCAGCAAACCTGGAATACATTTTTTTTTTTTAAATCATTTGCTTTTTTTTGGAAAATGTTTTCATTCCTGACCCAGATCCATTTTAGGTTTGCTGGAGAAAATGATAGCCTATTTTCTCCAGTCTTGGAGAGCTTTTATAAATCAGTCCCAGTGTGCTACTGACTTAAACTGATTTCTAGGCACAGCATGGTCTGTGTAGTTTTTTTTTCTACTGTTAGCATCCTGATTTTTTTAAGACCAAGTCAATGGGGCTAAAATTCTTAAAATGAAAAAAATTTAAATTAAAAAAATGTACCACTTATAGTCCAGTAATTAGTATATAAGAAAATACCTGTTGATCTACCAGATACCCAATGTGGCCTAAATTTCTGTTGGGTGACAACATTTCTGTGTTGTAGAGACACACTGGGGGTAATTTACTGAATAAATGTAGGCTTAAGTTGAATTATCACTTTGCAACAGATAATTATTTAGCTTAGTGTTGATATAGTGATGTTGCAAAATACCCAACTGAGTTTAAGAAAATTAAGAAAGAAAAAAAAACAGGATATTCCCTGCATATAATTGGATGCTTAAAGTAAACATAACCTCCTATTTAACATCTCATCTGCTAAATTTCTTGCAATTCAGTTTGCTATGTGAACAGACTGTATTTAATAAATCACCCCATTATATTGTCAGTTCAAGCAGGAAATTACATGCTCGATACATTTATGGCAGAGTCCTCGGGTATTTCCAATATCTAATATATGTTTATTCCATTAGAATACAGCCTGGAACCATGTGATGACCCAGGAATTCCACAATATGGAAGAAGACAAGGCAACCATTTTGGAGTTGGAGATATCATCACATTTACATGTTCATCTGGATATCGCCTGGAAGGAGTATCGGAAATTGTTTGTCTTGGCGGTGGGCGTCGTGTGTGGAGTGCACCTCTGCCAAGGTGTGTGGGTACGTGGTCAGCTGCTTTCATTTGCTTGTCTGTGTAGTCACTGTTCAGAAATGTTATGCAGATTTTATTTAGGCATTTGTACTTCTAATACCTGAACCTGGGTAAAAGCCAGTTTGACGGGATGATATTTAAAGTAGAGCTCTGTTGAAAACTGATTTTTTTTAGATATAATCAGATATTGCTAGAGGAAATCATCTGCTGGCTTTTTACATTTCCCATAGACAATGATGAAATTGTCCCACTCTTCCCATTCTTGCACAGGTGTCCTCCTTTCACACCTGGATTCTCTAAGATTTTGTAAACTCAACATATATATCATCCATCAGGGTATGGTGACACCAACAATTTGTATTGTAATTGCTGTGACTGTTTGGCAGAACTGAAAACCAATTTCTCCACTGCAATTCCTATGAAATATAAGAACCCAGCATGTGCTGTGCCATCGACTATACAAAATTAATCAGTTTTAGTGTCTTAGTGTTGCTGACATTTTATCTAAAACATAGTTCAACTTAAGTTTTCGAAAGATTTAGCAATCCTATCAAATAATTGATTAATTAATTAATTAATAGATGCCTTCTGTATTGTAGAACAGTACAAAAATAATAACTACATATAGATTTTTTTGTAGGTTTTTTAAGTTGCAATCATCCAATGTGAACCACTTTGATTTGAAAATATATGCCCTTTCATTTTCTTAGTAGGGTTGATCAGATAGTTCTGGAGTAAATTTTGAATTTTGGTTGAAGCTATTCTGGATTCTAATGTTCTGATCCAACATTACTGCTGTGTCTATTGAAATGGGTAATGCTGGGTAATAAATTAATGTGTACAATCATAGTGTATGAACCAATTTAAATGTAATTTTTTAGTTGTATAAGCTCTCATTAAACACATAACTAAATGGGTTGGAGAAGCGACTGAGACATCTTTCTTCCCTTCTCTTCCTGTTCTGTATGGTTACACATAGACTTTGGAGCATAAAAAGCAGAAAAGAAAAAGCTTTGCTTTCTTTTTGGAAACTCAATTTAGCTAAAACTAAAAAAAATAGTGCCATGTACGTTGTAAAGACAAGTTCATACCTGCCCTTAAATCATGCAAATTTAGCAAGGTGCTCAAACTCCCAAATGGTGTTAAAGAACCAGCATCTACATATTTGACAGCTGGCATCAGTAAAAGGTATTAGTCCCACTCACTGGCACCCCTATTTATTCCCTATGGGGCTGCCACAGGAGGACGCTATAATTTAGCATTTCCGAGGCCTCTGTTCCTGACTTAAAATGCCAAACGCAAAATTAACATTGGACGGAAACAGTAAAAATATATACAAAATAAAAAAATATGAATTTAAAATTGTATATACTAAAAAATGTAAACTAAAATTGATGCAAAAATCATTTTTTTTTCAATCAATTGCAAAAAAATCATTTTTATTATCTAATTATTGGTAAAATCTGTAAGCTATTGTAAACCTAATAGCAATTCTCTAACAAGAAAATAACTTGTTAATATGAATATCATGGGTTATGATCCAGTACAGCGAAGTTCTATTTAAACCACAGCTCATAAATAAAATGTCACAATCCTTTTTGACCTCAGTAGAAAAAAAAGTCACTAAACTTACCCACAGGCAAGTCATCACAGAGTGGAGACCTAAACTTAAATGTACTTAAAATGGAAGCAGTGAAATAAAGTTAATGTTTTTAAACCACTACAGAGTCTGTGACATCAAGAAAGTTGAGCTGGAGGCATTATGTAGCTTTGCTTGATCGTTGCTTCCCAGTAATCATTACAGTGCAGCCGTGGTGTGAGGAAAATGTCAGATTCGGTAATGTTAAGTTATATTGGACTTTGAATTCTATATTGGTGTTAGTCCAGCCTGCCTGTAGTGTACATCTAAAAATGTGTTAATATAGATCCGAATGATATGAGTATAGATCAAGTAGACTGGCAAATATTATTCCAGAACTCCCGAACAGTTCCTAAAAATGTGAGATTTTTTTGATGGTGTGAAAAATGTAGAAAAGTAGACCTTATGATGAAATTACCCAGATATACAGTTGGGGCATTTTTCAATTCTTTTTTCTTAAGCTATGTCATGAAACAAATTATCAAATATAATAATATTTGGTCCACCAGCCATCCAGGTCTGTAGGTGACTTTTTTACAGAATTTCTACAGATAGAGTTTACCTGAGAGTGTACAAAAATCATAAGGCACATGAGTATGTGAACATGTATATGTAAAAAAGCTAGATAGTGTAGATTGGTTGGCATGTGGTTAATGATGTTTATAATGTAAGGTCATATGTTCCATTACTTACCTGTCCCTATTCCATCTCAGGGCACTGCCATCTTCTTCCTTCTTCTCTTCCAGGATGCGTTTCTTGGCCATCTTGCTTGGCCTGGGCCAGGATGATGTAACTCCGGCTCAGGAAAGCAGGAGTTTATTCAGTCTAGGGGAATGGAGGGAAAGCCGAGACTGACTGATATCCTGGCTTTATTATAACATATGAACAAACAGAATAAGGGTATAGAAAAGGAAACGGAAGACGAGTGGCATAAGGGAGAAAGTGATGGGGACAGCCAACTATCCTGATCCACACACACTTATATCACCCCTGTACACATGGGATGTGTGCATCAATGAACCGCTTTGCATTTCCCAAAGAACCATGTCTCTGATCCAGAATTAGAAAAGAGTTTCTTCAAAGGTTGTGAAATCTAATTCCACATACCTGAGTTCAAATGAAGTGGGCTGGCCATATGGATGGCAACCTTACTGTTTTAGCCACTTAAACTGACCGTAATCAAACACATAATCAAAAGCAGTTGCCTGAAACCAAGAAGTCAACCAACCCAAAATTTCCACTGACCACCTGAGTTGGGTTATAGATTGCCATTTTGTATCTTTGACAAACTGATTTGAAAGGTTTATTGCTCAACTGAAATAACACATTTATGGCCAGCTATAAGGATTTTAATACTCTAAAACATCTTTAGCAATTTAATAAAACTAATACAGTGTTTTTCTATTTGTATATATTTATATTTTTTCGCTTTTCCTTTATTTTTCTTGGTTGGTCTAAACATACCAAACTTACAAAGTAGTCATTAACCACATGCCATCCAAACCATGTCTTTCAAACCACTATAGGGATTTGTACATCCCTATGAGTAGACAATTGCGCTTCCACTAAGAATGTTAAAACCGCCAGTTTAAAAGGATCAGGTTAGTAATTATGTTAATGTGCTTAGTTATGTTTTACAGTTTCACTGGGGAAAGCAGTTATAAAGCACAGCACTGCCTATTAAAATGTCTTCTCTCACTTTGTGCTTTATCTGCAGCTGAATGTGGAGCATCTGCAACAAATAATGAAGGAATTCTGCTGTCTCCGAATTACCCACTGAACTATGAAAATAATCATGAATGTATTTACAGCATTCAAGTACAAGCAGGGAAAGGAATCAATATCTCAGCCAGAACATTTCACTTAGCACAAGGGGATGTTCTTAAAGTAGGTTATTTGGATAAAAAAGTATGCAACAAAGTATGTAAAAAATGTTTTCAGTTTATGTTCAGTTATTTAAGAATTAATTTTCTAAGATATTGCTTGAAAATAATAAATTAAGAAGGTAAATAGTTCCAATATTTTTTTTAAATAATTCTGCACATTTGAAATACTTGAAAGCAAAGAAAAAGCTCAGAAGCTTAGAAAATTGGATACACTGAAAGGTAAAAATCCTATTGACAACAATAAGTGTGAAGATATTTGCCTGTCCAATGTTTAAAACACTGTAGCACGGGTAGCCAGCATGATTTGGTCATACTGTATGTGCATCTTTATTTTTTTCATATATGGGAGGCATTTGCTGTTGAATCTCCCCCAGCAATAAGGTATTTTCACAATGCCAGCCTGGAAAGTTCTCTTGGTACAAGTCTAATTTAAATGTTATCTTCCAATAACTTGATCTGCTGCATAATGGGCTGTAAGACTTTGAATGTAGAAAAAAGGCTATTGATGTGGAGTTACTGAAACAGTCTCTTTGGGTATATTTTGTAATATTCATGGGAAGAACTCTCACCTAAAAGCTTCTAGACAAAAAAAAAGCTATATGCTATCAATCAATAGATATAAGTTTAGGTGTGGTGTTGCTTGATCATAGTGTCCTTACAATTTTGAGCAAAACAGCCTACAAGTATGGCAAACGTAGAGGCAAAACCAATATTGAAGTCCTAGGTGTCTTTTTCCTAAGTAGTGAATCACATTCAGCAACATTCTATGGTGGAGAATCAGTCGCTGCCTATTAAACCACAAGGGCCTGGACCGCATGGGCCAACATTCCCCACCTGAAAATGTTGCTGGACGTCAGATGTATTACTTCATCAATAGACCCTCTACAGCAGTGGTCACCAACTGGTTGTTTGGTCCGTGAGAAAATTTTGGTGGTCCACGGCTCTGGCCAGTGTGTCCCCAAGCAGGGTCAGGAGAAGGACCCTGCTAGGAGGGCGCACCTGTCAGAGCCACGGACCATGTCCCCGTACGGATCGTAGGCTTAGCAAAGTGGGTGTGTCTCTGGACACAACCGGCCCACTCTCCCATCACAGGTTTAGACCTGAGGTGAGTGAGTGGGCATGAAGTTTCTTCCACTTTGAATGACACCTGGCTTCTCACGCATCCGCAGTCCGGAGCTGGTAAATTTAGTGGTTCGTGGGTCTAAAAAATTTGGCGACCACTGCTCTACAGCAGTGTTAACATGACGGAACCCTTGAAATAACTTCTTCAGAGGGTCTTCAGAGAACCCCTACTATAATTACTATATCCACATCACACAATCTGGTGATGGTGTGATGCATGGTGGTCAGAACACCTCTTATGTTGCTGGCTATTGGAAAGAATTTCACTCCTACAGATAGCCAAAAACATCACTGGGGTCACTTAAACTTACCCAAGTGGCACAAACACCCTAGGGGTCCACAGATACCTGGTTGAAAAACACTGCCCTAAAGTTTAAAACTAACATATTATTTGATACAGCAAGAAAGAACCAAATCAATCGATTATTGCTGTCTATTTAATTCATACCTCGGAGGGCACTGTAACTGTATTTTATCCTATAGGTCCTCCAATCAAGCTTTGCATACTGTATTTCAGTGCCATTGGGCAGATATTTTATGTCATTCTGGACCTGCACAATGTAATTAATTCTCCTGGATGATGGATAAGATACTTGTGTTCCCCACTGAATAATTCTTAGTATAGCTTAGTTAAAACGCTTTCACAAAACCATGTGCTCCTTGACTAGTTTTTCAAGAACAGTTGTCTTCAGCTTTGTCCCCAATTCTAGTTCATTTAAAAAATAATTTGTATCTTGTATTACCTTCCATTTTTCTGCTGTCATGCCCCAAGACAAACTGATCATTTAAAATTATTCAAAATGTTAAGACTTTATTTACAAAATTAAATTTATTGTGTACACTAAAGTAATTTCATATGTTGAAGTAAACACATTTAGTTGGTGTGTTGTAGGCACTTTGTTAATATAAAGAATGTTGATGTGCACTGTAGAAGCATTTGCATATTCAGTATTTAATGCAGACAACGTTCAAGTGCCAAACCCCAACATCAACCCCAAACTAAGGCATATCTTGCAAAATCCAATCACACAACTGAGACATTCTATGCCAGCCCTTCCTTACTCTTGAGTCATCCTTGAAACAATGTATAGTTGTCATATCAACAAATAATTGTATATAAACAAAACAGTAAGTTGAGTAAAAAGTTGGCAGCATGGTTGTCTCAGTGGTTAGCAATCTGGTCTTTGCAGTCCCATGTCCCAGGTTTCAATCCCGGCCAGGACACTATGTGCATGTTTGCAGGTTCTCCCCTTGTTTGCATGGGTATTCTCCCACATTCCAAAAACATTCAGTTAAGACATATGACTATGTTAGGAACATTAGATTTTGAGCCCCTTTGCGGAACAGCTAGAGACATGAGCATGGACATTGTAAAGCGCTGCATAATATGTTGATGCTATATAAATACTGTGTGTGTAATAATAAATGTAGCATGTGTAGAGTATTTGACACCTGGGATCATATTTTATATTCTCACATGATTGCTATATACAAAACTATTTTTTAGTTGTAATTACTATGAAGTTTGGCGAAAAGTAGGAAAGTAGGAGGCCAAATCCTTCACCATTCCCAGCTAATGGTCCTCTAACAACCTATGGGACAACCCATGGATTCAGATGGCTTGAATGATATCAGTTTCAATCAAAAGTTCTTTTGATCTTTTACTTTTCCACTAAAAGTATACGGTGCACTGAAAAAGGAATTAATCTCTACTAAGTTATGTTTTTATGGTAAGTATATTGTTTATTAGTACAGAGGAGAAGAGTAAGATTCCCATTCTTTTGAATGTGTGATGCTGTTACTTCTATACACATTGCATGCTTTTAGGGCATTACAACATGCATCCATCAGCTGCAGCACACAAATCAAGTACACCATCCATGCAATAAAAAAGTAAGCTAAAAGCCCCCAAAAAGAAGGTCTGCAAAAACAATGATGCCATTTATTTTCTCTCCCATTATGGGAATCACTGATAAACAGATTATAAGAAATAAGAAAACAACTTGTTCTCTCCTCCCATCTCTTCTTTGGTCCTTTATGAAAAATTGGTCACCAATAGGAATCAAAATGACAAAAAACTTTTACCAACTTTATCCTAAATCCAAAAAAAAGGTTCTGTGTGAATGTCAAGCAATAATATTATTACTAGAAGTTGCCTAGGTCTAGGGTTGTTCTGCAAGACTGCATTCTGGATTCCATTGTCTAAAGAACACTGTAATAATGAAAAACAGGGTAAAATATGTACATAGGGGGAGAAGCTTAGTTAAACAAAGTGTTTGTGAAAAAATATATTTCCCTTTTAGAAAGGTACAATTTGTGTAGCTACAAATATAAACTCTCAACTAAGTTGTGTACTGACAGCTGAACACAATCCAAACAAAACAGGAGACCTGGCATTATGATTTGCACATATGTATGTATTTGATTACTTTTTGATCTCTTCTGTATCAGCCTCATTCTGTTTCTCGTATATTGCACTTAACTATTTTACTTTTAGCATTTGCCTGTGTTTTGCAGATATATGATGGGAAAGACAATACAGCTCATTTGTTGGGAGCTTATACAGCATCGTCATTGAGAGGACTGACACTGAGCAGTACATCAAACCATCTGTGGCTGGAATTTAACTCGGACTCAGAAATAACCGATGAAGGTTTTCAATTAGTCTATACCAGTAAGTAATTATTGTAAAATTACTTACAGGCTGCGGCTAATTTATATAGTTAGCGCTGTACTAATTTGACATTAAAAAGTTAAATTGGTTGAAATTAGAATGTATAAATGATAGTTGGAATTTATATTCTACTCTTATTAATCCACTGATCCACAAAAAATCCAGCTGTTTAGAGTATAGTTTTTAGGTTGAAAGAAATAATGTGTTTTTTATTACCTAAAGCAATACAGAATAAAACATCTGAAAATTGATGTATTGAATGTAATTGTGCATATTACTTTGTACTTTCTCCGAAGCTTGTTTAGTTCAGGAAAAAGAACATGGTAAATGGTGTTTGTAAGGGCCTTGATGAGTTTGCCTGTTACAAAATGAGAAGGACCTCTGGACTAATGCCATCCTAAATACTTTGTATAGCTCTTTAGAAGATATGGTGAAGAACTCAGGGATTTTGCAGTTTCAGAGCTAAATGCAACCTTGTTTTATGCAGAACTGTGCTGGCCTGAAGGTCTTGCTGCAGATAACTATCTTGGCGACTAGTTAGAGAAATACTGAAATATTTAGGATTTTTGCTGCATGTAACATTTTGAAATAAAATTTCATTGAAGCTCCTTATGTTCTGTTGACATATCGCCTTATAACACTAATGGACCTTTGAATGACTGCAGATCAGGAATTTTTTTTTCCTGTGGAAATACATACAGTACTGCATCCACCCCAGATATTGAAAGCAAGTATAGCAGTGCAATGAAATGCACAAAATAATGGGAATTTATGAAATTGTTGTATCAATAAACTTTTTCGGGCTCTTAAAGGAGCCTTGACAGCTGTATTTTGTAGGAGGTCTACATCTGATTTAGGGGATAATTGCATTCCAGAATTATCAATTTTAATTTCCATGCAACTACACCTAGATTTCAGTCAACACATCAACCCAACCAGGATCCTTTATCAGTGGAGAGCCAAGGTGATTACTGAAATTCAGGGATTGCATGTGCTTAAAGAAACAAAAAGTCAAAAACAATGTAATCGTCTTTACACTTGCTAATAATAATTTTGAAGTGCTTCTTAAACCCCCTGAAGGTTATCCCGAGTGTGGCTCGGGGTTAAATTTCATTACAAAAAGTGGTAATCCACACCCAGGGTGTAATCCGCCGCTAGTCATCATGAGCCCGCGGCGTCCTCCAGTGATTCCAGCCTGGCATCTGTTTCCACTTGGTGATGCCCGTCCGGCATCTGTGTCCCCTGGCCTCCCATCCCGGTGTCAAAATTAAAGATAGAAATATTTTTAAATGTCAAATGTACCAATTTGACATTCAAAAATACTAAAAATTTATACCACCAGGGAAGTTAAAGAAATGAGAAAATTTTGAAGCTCTATAGTAATATTCATAAACATCAGAAAACAATTTATTACTTCTTTTTTTGAAGGCTTTGAACTCTCCCACTGTGAAGATCCAGGTGTCCCACAATTTGGGTACAAAATTAGTGACCAGGGACATTTTGCTGGCAGCACCATCATCTATGGATGCAACCCAGGTTACACCCTGCATGGAAGCAGCCTGCTGAAATGTATGACTGGCGAGCGGAGAGCATGGGACTATCCTCTACCTTCCTGCATCGGTAACACTTTCTGTTTGTTATAGAAACCTATTGTTCATCCTTTTCTTTTCCTAAATTTTATCATCAGCAGTATGAGTAAATATTGTGTTGCTATTACTGATCCTTTCATACTCTTTGTTCTCAATTAGCTGAATGTGGAGGCCGTTTTAAAGGAGAATCATCAGGCAGAATTTTGTCACCAGGATACCCCTTTCCTTATGATAATAATTTACGCTGTACCTGGATAATAGAAGTGGATTTGGGCAATATTGTAAGGTAAAGTAGAACATACCTGAACTATTGGAATATTCATTTTACATTTGCTTATACAATTTGCCAACAAATACAATATAATAATATGTTTTATAGAACAAAAAGTGTTTTTCAGCATCTACATTTCCTGTGTATGCTTTCTCTCTCACTGTGGGAATCACTGACAGGACAATTTATAGAGAATAATACAACAACCTACCCCTACCATCTCCACCTTTTCTCTATAATCTCCACCCCTCTCCTCTTTATTCTATCCCCTCCTCTCCTTATTTCTTTTGGGCTCCCCTGCCCAACACCATAATTTTTCAATCTTTTCACCCCAGACGAACCCTTGAAATACATTTTCAGGTCTTAGGCAACCCCTGGTAAAATTAATAATCAATGAGGTCAATAAGAGTTATCACTTTTACATTGATGGATATTGAACAAAAATGTCCCCATACAGTTTTGGTCAGAGTTTCACTTTTAGAGGCAGCTAAATAAAGCATCGGTGTCATGCCACTAACTCTGTCAGCTAGCACTGGGCCAGGCAGGAACTTTAAGATAGGACTTCAATCAGGGACATCTCATGAAAACCCTGGCAACCTTTGGTGGAGCCCTGGTTGAGCATGACTACCCTACAACCTTTTGTTTCATCCATTAACTCCATCCTGTATTCTCATTTCCCCTTAATCCTTTATATTCCCTCTCTTCCATCCTTTTTTTATACTGTCATCTCTTTTACATATTCTCTTCTCTCACATCCCTGACTATCAAAAACTATCATATGTATGACGTCCTTGCTTGTACGTTCCTTTCCTTTCATTTCCTTTCTTCTTTCACTCTCTCTCTCTCTGGTCCCAATGATTATCCCGTTCCTCTTTATTTCATTCCGTGACGGTGAAAAACAGTTCAATAATAAAAGAGGAATAAAAAGTCCTATTATTTTTCCCCTGTAGCAGAAGTAATTTGGAATATCTGAATAATTATTTCTGTAATGTATGGCTTATGGTTGTTCATTGAACAAACAGTACTGAAAATGATGTGAAGCGGTACAGGCAAATCCCACAACTAATCCATGTGGGACTATAGCTAATTAATCATGACAACTGCCTCAAATCTGTTACGTTCTATGTACAAACACAGTATCAAGTAGAAAAAAATCAGCCTGAAATAGCTCACAATAGTGGTTAAAGATGCCAAAGTACCACCCAAGGGAACAAATGCTGCTAACATTGGACATGCAGAAATATTGGAAATCATAGAACACTTTTTGTTCTAGTACAGACATAGCCCAAAGTAGAATGTCAAATGATGGTCACATCCACCTGTTTAAAATACAGCCCTAGTCTTTGTTTTAAAAGAGTTTTTTTTTAATTAGGTGAGGTAAGGTTAAGATATTTCTTTCCTGTGTTCTCTAAAGGGGATTTTCCTTGTTTTTCCTATTCTATCTAATACCTTTTTTGGAACATGGAGTAAAGAGAAACATCACTTGTGGAGGGCATGGTCAGTAAAGTCCGAACCACAGCTCCAAACCAGTATAGTTTAGTGGTATGATAAAATATAATTTTAAATTCCCTCACCGGAGATGTTGCCAACTCCTAGGATGCATATAGAAGAAAAACACAGAACAGCAAGGTTTTTTGGCAAATTTAGAGTGTTTTCAGTAATATAATCTCATGGAATAAAAAAGTACATAGATACATATTGAGGATTTCACAGAAGATCGAAAGTTGGTCAATCCATTTGGTACTAGACATAAATGAGCCTACTTAGGTCACACACAGTATAAGTGTGTAAATACAGCAAGTAGAGTATTGGAAGTAGACTCCTATGAGCAGCTAGTGGACCTGACGCATTTGGCCCCGTAAGGCCTTCTTCATGGGTTAATGCATGGGTTAAGAGATATAACTGATTAGCTGCATCACACATGACAGTAAATGACAATAAATAAATATATACCTCCATAATACATAATATTAGGTGTTCAACATTGTAGCACAGAATAATGATTTGCGCATTATCCAAAGTAGAAGAACAGAAATAAGCTATGATTGTATAATGATAGATGACAGATATGAATTGTTTAGAGTGTTTGTAAAATAAACAGTGTGATAATAATCTGAACTTATACAAATTGATACAGGCAGAGAATAGAATAATATCAAAGTAGTGAGGCAATGTAAATAAGTAATATTAAGTTGCCAATTATCTATATTAGAATTATTAGCTTCAAACCATTTTGATGTTTTTCTTCAATTGATAAAGTTGACAGAGGTTCAAACCCCACCTAACCCTACCCATCCAAACCTTCCAAAAGTGTGGCTGAAGTTGGCTTTAGTCTGGGAAATTATTTTGGGCATGCCAGTACAGCAGTCTGACATCATGCACCAGAAAGGTGATTTAGTCACCTGCAATGTTCTTTAAATTCCAATATTGTGCTACACATTGAAGATTTTAGAAAATATAGTAATACAAGGTAATTCATTAGATCTAATTAATGAAGGTATCTTGGCAAAAATGCAAATTTTGAAAAAAAAATCCATAATTATAAACTAGCCAGATGGAAAGAATGCAGTTAGATATCTGTCCATCATGGCTGATTCAATCTTCAGTGGTAAAATTTTAGCAGTGACAGACATGCTTCAAATAGGATAAACAGATACAAAACTTTTAAAAATCTTAAAGAAATGTAGCACAACATCAGCTAAAATACACAGTGCACAAGCATACTAATAAAGTATACAAAAGTATATGTCAACCCAATGAACATCTCTTATCAATCCCTTTTGATCCGTAAATATGCCATCAAAATAATTTTGTCAAGCTTCAGAATCTTTTAAAACTCATTCTCAAGCTTTATACAATAAAAATGGCTTTGAAATCTACATATCCTTTCAAAAGGTTACAAGAAGAAGCAATAAAATATAAGCATTATTAAAATCTTTTTTTTGTATTGTATTTTGTGTTATATTTGTTTATTAGTGTACTTCATTCCATGGGACCTCATGTACCCTCATCTTTCTCTTTCTTTATTGTTTTCCCCACTATTCTCAGATTTTTACCTCCCATTTCTGTGTCCCCGCCAGTTCTCCCTTTTTTCTCTGTGTGCTCTGCCTTTTTTCCTGTTTTTGCATCTATAATCTGCTGCAGAGCCTTACCTGGTTAAACAGTTTACCATTTTCATTTCCATTCAAGTGCAATCTGCATTATTTTTTTGGACAGTCTTTTTTGTACTCTAATTTTTATTTGCCATATGTTTTCAATTAAGCCGGTACTTCTCAACTAGAGATTCACAAAATCTTAGGGTTCCTCTAAAGGTTGCAGGGGGTTCCCTGGGCTAATTTGTGCCTCTCACATCACAGACATTTATTATATAAAACAAGGAGCCTTGAAACTTCCTAAGATGAAGCAAAGAGATTTATGGGACCATAAAAAGGTTCATAGGTGGTAGCACAGCAGGTGAGGTGAGATTTTAGTTGATAGGAAAGTTATCAATAAGTTATCAAAGGAGAAGAACTTACTTGACGGATGTACGTAAAACTTGCTTCTTGCTTTGCTACTTGATTAAAAATTCAGGAGCATGGTTGAGAACCGCAGCTTTTTCACTATGTTAATTTCTAAAATTTGTCAAAATCCAGGGAACAATAGCTGGTAGACAGTCAGTGAATAAAAAAGTCACTCAGTGATGAAAGAACAGCATCTGGCAATTCCTTCAGATCTGCATCCTTTCTTTACTTGATGATAATGATGACGTTATAATGTATCTAGAATATTAAAGATTTTTTAAGGGTAGCAATAGAAATAATACAAGAAACTGTCAAAAATATCAGCAGAGATTTACTACCTCTTTTCATCATTGTAATTTTCCCTTGCACATGCTTGCTTTAGACTATTCTTCTTTGGAACAGTGACAAATGGTAATGCCAGATTGTCGACGCCAAACTGATCTCATTCCTCTGTTAAAACAAATTGAAAGTAATTGACGAATGAATATAAAATCATTAAATTACTTTGTGTGGATTTTGATAAATTTGGATGAACTCAAAAATGTGAAAATTTACATCATAATCATGCATTTTATGGCACTTCCTTGAACTTCCTAAAACATTGTTGTAGATGTTGTATTTCAAGCTTATGGATTCAATGTACTTGTTTTGGCATATTAAAGGCAGAAAAAATGTTTCATTTTGAACTGTAGACAAACATTTTAATACATACAGGGCTTTTACAGAGAGCTTAAAATCTGTTCAGTTTTGTATGTTGTGACCATCACATCAGCTAAGCTGATGACTTCATTATTCTCCCCTGTAGTAAACCATGGGTAGAACTGTCATTAGCCTGCTGACTAGACAATAAAGAAGCTTGTCCATACTGATTAAGTCATCACTCTTATTCTGCTTTCACGTCCTGTCATCAAGCTCTTAGTCTTATATATATCAAGCTATGGCCTTCTTTTTTTTCATCATCTCCCCAGTGCTGTCTACCAGAATACCTCCACCACATGAAGTCCTGAGACTTTTAGGATGAATGATACCTTGGAGCTCTGTAATCACTGTGTATTCATAAATAGATCAATGTTGATGTAATGCGTCTTTAAAGACTATCCACTACCAATTCATGGGCGACCTATGGACTGAATATGTGACCTGGAGCCCTGAGCTGGGCTTTGTTAGCAAAACTTTTTTGATAGAGAGGTGACTTTACAATTCCCAGGCTGAGCTCTGTGTGCCGAAAATTACAGGCAGCTAAAAATTGATACATTCAAATATTTTTGTTCAAGAGCCAGGTGGCATAGTGACTTAGTGGCTGGCACTCAACCATTCAATCATGTACAAGGAAAATCATGCATTTTTACATTTTATTTGCAACCGTCAATGTTCACTGTATTTACTTAAATTATAACATGGACAGCATGGTTGGCCCTGTGGCTAGTACTTTTGCTTTTGCAGCCCTAGAGTCCCAGGTTTGGATTTTGGCCCAGATACTATCTACATAGACTCAATAAGTTCTCACTATGTTAATGACATATGACTGTGGTGGGGATATTAGATTTTGAGCTCCTCTGAGGGACTTCCAACACCCTTAATACAGATGCAAAACTAAATATTATGAAAGTACAGATAGTCTACAAGTTAAGAACATCCGACATATGGACGACTCCTAAATATGAACTGGGCTTTGCTGCTTGTTGTGTGCAGAAGAGAGGTTCGTTGGGGGGGGGTCGCATGACTTGGAGAAGAAATCTTTTGCTGTTCTGCAACATTTTGTAACTCTTTAATGACCAAGACAAGCTCTTCAGTTGTTTCTTTATGTATATCAAAGCACAACTTGGTCCAGAAGTTAATGAATGTCTAGGCTCCATATTTTTTTTTTTGTTTTGTTTTTTTTAATTTGTTTGTAATTAACTCACAGTGAGGATTTTATACAGTAACTGACACCATACTGCATAATAGTATGCTGAGACAAACATCTATCCTAATTGCATTTATTAAAATAATGTACCTGTTCCGACTTACATACAAATTCAACTTAAGAACAAACCTACAGTCCCTATCTGAAACCCAGGACTACCTATTTTTCTTCTTTTTACTTGGAAATTCAACATTTAGCTAAATGTATTAAATTAAAAAGTTTTATCTTCCAAAAGATTTGAATTTTGTTTTGTATAGTTCTAAGATTTGCAAAACCCTGAACACTTTCAATTGTATTGTCAACAGACCAAAAGGGGACAAATTTTTGGGGTGCACA
>NC_092862.1:16886892-16891992 GCF_032062135.1 Pyxicephalus adspersus
TTTTTTTTTCCATTCTTGTGAACTTTTGAACTCTGTCAAGTTCAAATTCACTTTTGATTTTTATCTGTTGTGATTTTATTTTTTTAAGAAAGTCATATAGCATTTTCATCTACATAATATTACCAAAGGAAGACTGGCAAAGTTTTTTTTTTTTAGGATTTAGGGAAAATTTTACCCTGTTGACCTTAAGTTAAGTTGTTCAGCTGCTTATTTTGCTTCTTTTTTCTACCTTTGGACATGTGATGGGGTTCATTTACTAGAGCAATATAGGTTGTTCACTTAGCAAAGTCAAATATACCCTGGATATGAGTATTTAAGCTTTAGTTAATTTAGAAAATGTAGACTTCAATAATTCAGTCAAGTTCAAGTGAAGTTGTAAATCGTTTTAGATTCACCTGCACCTAAATTGGAATATTATGTCAAGTGAATTTTTACTACAAATATTAAACTAAGGGAAATAACCATGGATGGTGATAACTTTTTTCATATATATAATATATTCCAATATTCCTTTGGTAAATCAACCACAATGTCAAAATTAAAGAGAACTTTAAGACACTGGGCCTCTTTTGCTAATGAATTAAATAATGTTGATTTAGGAAAGTGAATGTTTACCAAGCTTACTAATTAAAGTAACTATCCATTGTGCTATCAAAATCTTTTTTTTTTATTCCTTTGGAAATTATTTGGAATATATGCTAGCTAAGGTTTACCTTATTAGTTTACACTTGCAAAGTGAACCTATACTTCCTTTTTTTTTTTAGAAAAAAAATAAGTAACTGACTTAGTATTAAAGGGTGTACTATGGACTATCATTTAGGCTAGAATCCCCATACTTTGTTTCTCTTGAGATTGAAATAAGTTGTTTTTGTAACTGAAGTTACAGCACCCCAGTAATGACTATTGATATGATGACTGACGCAATATTGCAGGATCAGATTCACAAGATATAAAAGAAAGAACAGGGAAATATTGTAAAACCTAAGGTACAACTTCCTATCCAGCAATGAGAACAGAGAGTAGCACAATAGTGGCATCAACAAATCCCTCTCCAAATCTAATAGGATCGGCACTCTGAGGCATCAATGCCTTAAATATCATACTTCATTTTTAAATGCAACAGAACTGGAATGGACAACTGGACAAGGGAACATTCAGGAAAAAAGAAGAAACCCTTCATGACTCGTGAGTTTAGGTCCACTTTAAGGAATTAAGTTTAAAAAATGGTTTACCTGTTTAATATTTGATTGTTTCTTTCTGAAACATAAATGCAAATCTACATTTCCCCAATTTTTAGAACTAAACTTCCTTAAACTCATCTTCCTCAAACTGAACCAATAGTTTATGTGATTTCACACAAGTTTCTTTCATTTGTTGGTCCAATACATTATACATTGTATTGTATATTACATTATACAATTCTAATATTTTCAAATTATGCTGTGACATGTATACAGATTGAGAGGTAATTATTATTGTGATGTGCAGATTGAATGGAAATTAATTTCTGTAACTATATATCTCATTAATTTCATGTCAATTTAAGGTGTGAGTATATACTGTATATCTATTTTTTCTTATTAGCTGTTGTAATTCAAGATGTCATAAGATCACTGGACTTTGCATATAAAAGAAGAAATAATTCAATGTGTTATGTGCTGAAAATATTAGATTTTTTTCCTAACGCCCCCAGGGAAAAGTGTAAATGTAAAAGTAACTTACTATGAAAGTTTCTTTTAATTGATTACTTGCTGCATTGGAGGCCTCAATGATCCACTGTCCATAGCTGTCATTAAAGTCATGGTGCATAATTGGTCTTGTAGTTCTTCAGCAGCTTGAGGGATGCTGGTTGTCTTAATGTGTAATTTAATTTAGTAAATATTGTCTCTTACAACCAGCAGCCAACGGGAACTTTAAAATATAAAACCCATCTTCCAGTCGATGACTTCGCACATGACATGCAGTTTTCCAATTGGCTGTTGATTGTTAGGGGAGGTTTTACCCTAAATAACCACCAGCAAAAGGGAATTTTCCCACACTTTTCCATAACATAACTAACATAACATAATTCCCTGTTCTAAAGTTCATCTAAAGGAGTTTACAATAAATGTGTTGGACGAATGTCAAAGATCTTCTCTAAGTTGTAGGAAACTGCACTTGGGTAAGTTTGACTATCACTACTTAAGTGTGTCCTCCAAAAATTTTATTACTTACCTACTTCAGGAAAAATCATTACCATTCAAATCCACGTAAAGAACCACCGAGATTGCAGAATTAGTCAAATACCTGAAGTGTAAGAAGTTATTAACCCAAAGAGATGCCATTTACTTAGTGAACCTTGGCAGCAAGGACTCGTGGCAGTGGTGTCTATATAGCTTGGATGTTTTTATTGTGCTTGGGTCCTATATTACTTCTTTAACTAATTTTAACTAATATCACTTATTTTTTGTTTTCTGTTTTTAGGCTCTGTGGCTACAGCCTGTAGGGACCCTGGGGTTCCAATGAATGGCACTCGCAATGGGGATGGAAGAGAACCAGGGGATACTGTTATTTTTCAGTGTGATCCTGGCTATGAATTACAAGGGGAAGAAAGGATAACCTGCATTCAAGTAGACAACAGGTTCTTTTGGCAGCCAAGTCCTCCATCGTGTATAGGTAAAATTTACCCTCCTCATTAATACTCATGCATATCTTTAAAATGGCTTTGTCATGACCAGTTTTACCAACATCAGTCTTTCTTTATATATATATATAGTGTTTTAGAAATAAATATATAATAATATTTTACCTAAAAGATTAGGTAGCCTATGTATTCACCAATGAATTTGGCAATCAACACTGGTAAACATTCCAGTTGCATCTATTTTAAAAAACAATATGAGTAATGAGTTAATTAAAACATATGACTGTTTTTTATTTGTTTGGAACTAGTAGTTTTGAGTGGATGAAACATGTCTGTTGTAAAATATACACATTAAAAAA
Source organism: Pyxicephalus adspersus (assembly GCF_032062135.1). NCBI lineage: Eukaryota > Metazoa > Chordata > Amphibia > Anura > Pyxicephalidae > Pyxicephalus > Pyxicephalus adspersus. The sequence continues at coordinate 16,889,875 of NC_092862.1, forward strand.
TGTTCTATGCTTTCTTTTAAATATTACTAAACATTGTCTTGAATTAATGTCTTTTTGTAGGCCATGGAACTTTTTTATTTTACTTATAATATTGACTTGTGCACAGAGTTCAGCATGTCCTAAATACATTTAATAAACCTAATAGCTCAATGCAAATATGTACAAGTCTATAAAGTGTTAGATTTCATCATATTAATATTTTGCTAAGCCTTGATTCTTCTCAGCCTGTAGCTCAAAGATATTTGCTATTTATAATATTTTAGTTTACTTGAAGTGATGTATTTTAAATCTTACTTTTTTCAGCTCCATGTGGAGGCAATCTAACAGGATCTGCTGGCTTTATTCTATCTCCAAATTTTCCTCATCCATATCCACACAGCAGGGACTGTGACTGGACCATTACCGTCAATCCAGACTATGTCATTTCATTGGCTTTCATCAGGTAGGTCTTTTAGTTAAATACGTTTACCTCTTTAGAAACTGTCTTTTGGATTTTTGTGTAATCTAGCACCCCTGAATTGTTTAAATTTTAATAAGCAGATATACGAGATGGTACTGGATTCAAATTCATTTTAAGCATTGTGTATATTAAAGTCAGATTTGTACACAAAAACATTGATTGTTCGACTCTCTAACACTACAAACCCAATTTAAACCCAAGGAACATCATTTGGCTGCAATGTGTTCTGGTACAATGGTAAAATTTGTCAAAATTAAATTATCTTTTCTACTTCCCCAGGACGGGTCTGCAGTACCCCTAGTGAGGCACCTAGAGCTAACTAGGTAACACTCCACATCCTAATTTTAGAAATTCAGTTTTGCTTATCCTTATAAATGATCTGAATTTAAATGAACACCTTTGGAGATAAAAGGGGGGTCTGTGTTTTTTTTTTTTTTTTTTTGGAGAGCAATATAGCAATAGGGAACATAAGGCAGCATACAAAAACTAGAAATAAATGTGTCATTTTTTAACACCAACAAGCTTACACAACAAAAGACAAAGAGGTTATCATAATCTGTCACATATTTTTTCTTTGGAAATATATATTTTTAGAACTGTTTGATCTAAGTGTATAAATGTATATATATATAGTAAAATGTATAATGTGTATATCATATATATTATTTTAAATAGACTGGAAAAAATAGACTAAAATAATAAACCCCTATCTGGCATTTACTGCTATTCAGAGCTCTGTACTGACCTTTGTTGAAGATTTTCCACTTCATGGCACAATGACAATAGTTCCACTAGAAAAGAAGCAGGGAAAAATTTGCAAAATTCAGCATACATAAAAATATTATTATTATTTAGTAAATTATGTGGTTGCCACCACATCAGAAAGTAAGGTAGAAGCTTTTTAATGGAGCACCAGATAGGAGTTCTTCCTATTACCTCCATGTTAATGTTACTTCCTGTTTTATTCTACGATCTTTTTTAAAAAATGTTGTACAAAAGCATTGCATAAACACTTAACATAAACTTTGCCTGGATACTGTGTCTAAATAATTTTAGGAATGTTGCTTGAAGTTAAAGTACTTTGCAGCTAACTACTTTTAAGTCTATGTTGGGTAGGTGTGATTATTGGAATTCAGTTTTGGTCATTTGTAGGTCTAATCCACTAACTGCTATTGGGGATCTCAATGCCAAAATTAAATATACTTATAATTTCATATTCACTGCATTATATTCCGCATTAGATTCTACCATTAGGTTTAAACTATACTGGCTCATTGTATACTCTTTGGTTTAGAAACAGCTTTGAAGGAGCTGAAATAAAATATACTCATTTAGCCTTTTATGGTAGAACTTCCCATTGTTTAGGATATAAATTGAGCAGTACAGTTTATAGCTATCACAATGGACCTGGATCACTTAAGTTAATATATTGCACTGCAACAGAGTCATAAAAGGAGATATAATAGGCACAGACAAAGAAAAACATGTCTGCTAGTTGTGCATATTATGTATTCCTCCTGCAGGTTTTGTATTCCTCCTGCAGGTTTTGTATATTTACTGTATCCCCAAGAGTAGGTGTAATAGATTGCTAATTGAGTCTATATTTCATATGAGTTTTTATCCTTAAACACCATATTGCTGACTGGTGATGGGCAGGA
>NC_092862.1:16893085-16924979 GCF_032062135.1 Pyxicephalus adspersus
ATGCATTTGGCTTTTCGAAGTGATGGATCTGTCAGCTTCACCGGCTTTCATTTGGAGTACAAAGGTGAGTTCAAAAAATGTATATATATTTATGTAATGTATTTTTTTTTTATGGTACTTTAGGTGTATTATTACACTATTATGTGGCTTAAGATAATTTTATTCAATATATCAAATAAAATATATTTAAAAATACAAGAATGTACTCATAATTTCCTAATGAATGTCTTTATTTATGTAAAATAACAGATACAGTGCCATACAAATGTATTTATCACCCTTGATATTTGTCCAGTTTTGTCTCATTACAACCTAGAATTAACACTGAATGTTCATTGGCATTTTATGTAATGGACTAAACTCTTTATGTGGAATGAACATATAATGCCTTGCAAAAACATATACATAAAAAAAATAAACACAATTAAGTAAATCAGCCATAATGTACAATATACTTTTATAAAACTAAGAGACAAATGACAAAGATAGAAACGTTTTTGTAACTTTCTTTTTTCAGTAAAGCTTACACAAATAACAGTAAGCTCAACGATACTGGTGTTCTTATTATTGTGTCCACCCACTATACTGGCTTTATTTCCTTTGGTATGGGGGTTGCCTTTGAAGAGCTCAGCAACAGCAGGCACCTTGTTCCTCTTAGAAAGGTTCATATATATCACTATCATTGATCCGTTCCATTTTTCATCAGCCTTTTTTGCAATTTTCCATACATATGCAGTGCTAGTGTAATAGCTTTATAGTTTAAAAATTATTTATACACAGTTAAACTTCTTTTGTCCTTTTACAGATCATTTGGTAAAGTTATTGCTGTACAATTTATCAATGACACAATGATAGGAAGAGAGGGCAAAAGCAAAAGTTAAATTGGTGACACAAGCTTTAACTTTTTAAAGTTTCAAACGAGATATTGCATAATAAAACACAATTGTCAAGTAGGACAGGACATTCTTTAAGGTACTATAAGGTGGCTTATTAAAGGAATTTATTCTCCATACCAGCTTGCAAGGGATAATTCACTTAGCTTAGCAATTGTGGTGACAATTCACTTTGCAAAGAATACCCAGTGAAATCTAAAAGAACATGATTTTCCTTGCACATAATTGGATGGTAGAAGTCAACATTGCTTTACCTCATTCACTAAGCTAAATAAAATACCTCTTGCAAGGGGACCATTTGACCTGATTTAATGAATATATCCAAGACTGGAGAAAACACTTGATTATTGGAGAACCTGAGTGACCCAGCATACCTGGAATAGTTTTGATCCATGGTTAAAACCATTTGTCAACTAATAGTGAATGAGTTTTAGGTAATATGTTCCAGGTTTGCTGGATAATAAAGGTTCTCCCATGATAGTCTATCTTCTCCAGTCTTTGAGTGCTTTAATAAATCAGGCCCACATTTTTTTAGAAAGCAACCGCAATATTTCGGTTTTTAGAAAAAGCAGATAATTTCTCAAAATGTTATAAACAATTGTACATCAGAATGTTCCCATAAATAATTTTGAATACATTTTATAAACACTACATTTTATAAACACCTGACAATCACACCTGTATGAATTGAAGATTTGTTTCTGAAACCATGAGCATTACGATGGAGTCGGGGATATAAAAGGCTCCTCTCTTCTAGGAAAGCTTTTCACATTATTTTGGAGTGAGTGTGGGACAATAGTCTCATCCAGTCAAAAGAACATTTGTGAAGCCAGGTCCTGATGTTTACTAATAAGACTTTGCTCACAATCTGTTGCCAAACATCCTAAAGATGTTTCCCCCACACCAAATCATGTTCTTGTGGACCTTGTTTTGTGACATAAACAAAGCAGAAAAAAGTCCTTCCAAGTTGGCAAAGCAATTGGAAATCTTAAATGTATTTGCATTATAAAGCATTTAAAGATTTTTCACACGTTTTGGTTCCATGTTGTGTTAACAGACATTATGTCACATGCTAATATGTGTTGTGTTAGGGTAGTCAATGCACAGGAATAGACAAAAAAAAATGAACATGTCTAATTTTTTCGTCACAAACAGACAACAACCCAATGTGGTTCCACGTACCACATGTACATTAGAGCTGCTTTTACATAATGTGCTAGGGTAACTTTCATAATAAATTTACTTTCATAATAAAGTGCACAACTGTATAAAGAGTCCCTTCTAAGATCTTTCACAATAAGGAATGCCACATTTAGGATAACAAGTTATTAAAAAATTACTGATGTTATCCTAATCATAACATTCAGACATCCTTACACCGGGCCTAACTTATTAGACTGGAGAGGATACACTTTCATCAGTGAAGCTGGGTGATCCATCAAGCATTAAAAGTTAGCAAATGTTTTCAGTCCTGGACCATTCCAGGTTTTCTGTGTCACCCAGTTTCACTGATAAAAGTGTATTCTCTCCAGTCTTGGAGAGCTTTAATAATAATAATAATAATAATAATAATAATTAGGCCCACTGAGACCATGACAACAGTGTTTTTTGTTGTTTTTGGATTTGCTTGGAATTTTGTCATGTTTTTGTGCATGTGAAAACTTCTGATGATTCCCATGCACTGCTGCTAGCAACATATCTGTTCATGAAGGTAGATTACTGCTGATTGAAGCATTGATGTGCAGTGACCCCATAACTATTTTTTACCCAAGATTTGTGATTCAATCCTCCAGATATCTGCTAGTATGGGAGTATGGAAAAGAACATATTTCTTGTATGTAAACTGATGTCATCCATTAGGCCCTTGAGGCCAGTGTGGCTTCTCTTTTATGCAACTGTTGGGTTGTGGGGGGCACCCTCAATGTTCTCACAATTGGGTTTTCCTAACTCTTAAATACTATTGGCCCTGCATTATATGAGATGATTGCAATGCTTATGACTGTTGCATGGAGCGTCTAATGTAGTGTTTCACAACAACGTCCCATAGAACCCTAGGGTTCCTCCAGATGTTGCTAGGGGATCCTTGAAAATTTGTGGCCCTCAGGTTAGTTTAACTAATACCAGTGATCCTTTTAACTATCTGTAAGGGTGACATTCTTCCCAATGGCCAGCAATGTAACAGGCATTCTTCCCACTGATCACCACACTAATGTACTGTAAGCTATGTATATATTAATTATAGCAGGGTTTAACTGTAGATCTATTGTATTTCAAACATTAGGTTCATTAACTCAAATGCATCATTCAAGGCAGTTTACCTTTGTTGTGCTGGGGGGAAACAGCATGGTCATATTAAACTGGTTAATGGATATTAGCTTTATTCTTGGATAAGGAAAAACTAGAAGGATGTATAGTGACAGAAAATGTCTAGGAGCTTGTCATTTATTGATTATGGGAGGTCTTTTATCTGCCTTTGGAAACCCTTAAGTCATTCCTCATTCAAATTCACCAAAGTCATTTTATTTTCTGTCTTAACACCATGGGTTTCTAGATCATGGAGTAGTTCTAATTACATATCGATCAGCAATGCGTGTATGCATCTTCCCTGCATGAAATGTTTACATTTGTTGTGATGATTTTTGCTGTCTTTTAATTTACAGCTAAATTAAGGGAGTCCTGTTTTGACCCTGGAAATATAATGAATGGCACGAGGCTGGGTATGGATTATAAACTTGGGTCTACCGTTACTTACTACTGTGATGCTGGCTATGTTCTACAAGGATATTCCACTCTTACATGTATCATGGGGGATGATGGAAGACCAGGATGGAACAGAGTGCTACCAAGCTGCCATGGTGAGCTATGTATACCAAAAATAATTTGTACACATCTGATATTTTTTTAAAACAGAAAAAAACAATTAAAGGAGAACTGTATTAAATGGATAAAGATGTAATACTGGGGTGCAGTGTATAAAATTACACAAACATTTTTCATTTTGTCTTTTGTGGAGCGCCTGAGGCTTGTGGGATTTCATCTAGGTCAGCCACGATTGGCTAAAGGAATCATGTGCTTCCTTGGACATTCTGCACCGCTGGATAGGTCATCATACAAATCTGGAGCAGTCATTGTGGAACATATACAGGTTGATGAGACTTGCTGGACCATGCAAAGGTAAGTATTGGTTAAATCAAAAATAATAATTTTTTTTTACACACAGTGTTATGTGCCTATTTCTAACCTCAATTAGGTTCCAAGTATTAATATTAACCCTTTCAGGGAATAAGTAAGAGGTACTCTGTACACTTGTACTCAATCCCACTGGGTGTGGGGGCAGACATCTGGGGGCCCTCATATTAAAAGGGGTTTTCAAAATTCCAAAAAACCTCCCCACCCGTTGACCCTTAAAAAAATGGCCACATTGTGTGGAGGCCCTCTTCCCCAAGTATGGCTCCTGCCACCCTTAGGGGTAGGTGTGTCTGTTTTTTCCAAAAGGGAGGCTCTTTCTTTTTTGGGAAAACCAGATTTCTGAGGACCTTTTTGTGGGTAGGAGAGGGGGCACACTTACTTGCAGCCTCATTTCCTATCAAAGAGGGTCAATAGCCTTTTAGAAGGGCCTGGATTCAAAATATATATATTCAATGTGGGATTAAAAAATGCCTAAAGCGTTTTTACAGGGAGTTGCAAATGCATATACAAGCCTTTTTAGGTATTCTTAAACACTTCTCATTTAAGTCTAAGAAGAGAGCAGAGCTAGGAAACATTGAGCATCTAGAAAACCACACGAAAATGTTGCTACCCTGGTGCTGCCTGTCATATGAAGGATAATAAATGGACTTATTTGTTCCAATGGTAACTGTGTTTTGCAAGAGTTTGAACAAGCCCTGGAAATCTGATATAGCAACAGAGTTGCAATTGAGGCAATATGGGCCATAAGAAGTGTAAGTTTAAAAAAGTTCTTCTATCCCAGACTGACAGGGTCACTTTATAGAAAGAGAAAAATAAAATTCTTATGCAGCCAGAAAAAAAGAACTCTAAAATCTCTCCTTAACCTGGATTTAACCAGGCACAGAACCTGCGTAATTCATGTGTGTCCATAATTAAATGGATTTAAATGGATTTGGCAGCACTAACCCCTTACATTTTTGTTCTCAATGTCATAATTTTGCATAGCTTAAATATACAAAAGCCTAATAACTGATTCATCCTGTGAAACTGCATTACTGCCACCCACAAGATGCAATATCTCAAATCTGAGCTCTTTTACTAACAGTGACTCATTCTTCCACCACAGCACTCACGCCTCATGATGACCGAATGCCTCCTACTTATCACAGTTTCAGGACACACACTTCCAAATGTGTCACTTTGACTTACATTAGCAAGAATGGATGTTATATCATGCAGTATAAAATAACATATATCTAGGATCTATCTAGATACCTATCTCTTGGCATTCAATTTTATCTTCTGCTGTTTGCTCAGATGTCATTTACCTTGTCCGGATAGTTAGAATTGGAATGCTGGATCAATTTCACATTGACCCATCTACCTGCAGAGTTCCATTTTCCATAATACTTTTTTTATACAAATCACTGTAGTACAATGTGCAGGCATGGCATCGATTATGTGATTTTAAAGGTTTCCAGATAATTTCCTCTACTTACTTTTGAAATGCTACACTAAAGTATACATAAACTCAATCAATAAAACTTCATATACACTCTAGCATGGCTGTGTCATTCCAAAAGAAATTCCACTGTTTGTAAAATTATAGCTGCTGATCCTGCCGTGAAGTTCTAAAGGAACTTTAGAAAGTTCTACTTTGAAAGCTCATGATTAGGTAGGTGTAGGAGATGTCCCTTCTGTAATAAAACATGCCTGATCATTGGATTCATCTGTCTTCCTTGCTGTCCCTGTAAATGAACTCTGCAGGAGTTACATAATCTTAACTTGGCCAATCGAACGCAAACAGGGAGAATATACAAACTCCATGCAGATAGCAACCTGGCTGAGATTCAAACCTGGGTTCTAGTGCTGCAAAGACCATAGTTCCAACCTTCCATCCACCGTGCTGCCCATGATATGGTCCAAGATTGAAACCAGGAATAGCAGAAAGATGGAAATTTGACAGATAAGACTATTTCCTGAAGAAGGGACATTTCCTTGTTCCTTCTGCAATAAAGGACCTGCCTGATCATATTTAATCTAGAGTTTATCCCACTTTAAGCATTTGTTGAGGGGTGCTGATGCTCGGTCAGGGTTTCCTGGTTCTTCTTCAGACCTATGCCCTCTATGCTTGCACAATACAGATATGTCACACTGACAAAAGCTAAGAAATCATTTACAGCATTTGCTGAATTACAGGCATGTAGAAAGAATGTGGCTGCAAAAAAACACAGTATATGAGCAGCACTGAGCTACATCAAAATCATATAAAGAAGTTGATAAGTACTTTATTTATAATCTCATTTTTTATGATACATAGTGATTAAGCAAATGAAATGTCATTTATTTCTCAACTACTTTAAAAGAGAATTTTATGCAAATCACATATTCTTATTTTAAATATGTGAATAGAATAGCCAATTACCATTGTCTGTTTTTAGATATCCTTTAAAAAAAACACCCTTTAAATGTAGTCAGTACACACACATCAATATTGTGTATCCATCTGGGAATCCTTTATAATATATTAGAGGATAAGCAGCTATAATGAGCTAGTTTGTAAACTGTAATTGTTATGATAAAGGTACTATTGTGATTTGCAAACCATAAAGAAAACATAACAAAATTATGAGTTAGTATGGAAAACACATTCTATAGTAAAGGACTTGGCATGCATGAATCCATTAATATGTAAAAGAACAAAATGTTAGTACATGGTAATTACAAACAGCAAAGGTTACAATAGCAATATTCCGTGCCAATATAGCATAAATGAGAGTAGCATACATCAGAAATACTAATGAATACAACATTACATTTTGGATAATATTAGCTGATACATTGAATACAATGTTCCCCACTTGTTAAAAGGGTCCTATTTGGAGGACCATAGTGGTAATTATATCTTGATATCTGTACAAATTTAATGGATAAAACCGCTTCTTCAGGTGAATAGAACTGTATATTGAATATTATCCAACCAAAAAAGAACTAAAAAAAACAAAAAAAGTGTAATATCTGCTATTCAGTAACACTTTGCAAAGTATCAATGGGCTCTTCACAGAATGCTGACCCTTTGTGGGTGCACGGTTATGATGGACAGAAGGATTCCTTCTCCTACTAAGGTTTGCAGTCCTTCAATAATGCTGCATTGCTGCTTTTATTATTATTATTATTACAATTTAATTATTATTATTATTATTATTATCGTACCATTTATTATTCAAAACAAATAATGCAATTGACTTTATTTATTCTGTCCGTCCAATAATTACATATTTAATCAACTCTAAGAACATAGACCTAGATTGTTTTTTTCATCTCCAAGTAATCTAAAAAAATAGCAGTCATTTATGTTAAGTACCAATTTTTGATGTTCTAATGAGTGGAGTGGGGTGTATAGAACAGTTTTTCCTATTGTAATGTTTAATTTTTAATTTAATCCTAAATGATTGATATACTGAATTATCAAATTTTGTTTTTTGTTTTTTTTATAAAAAATAGTAAAAACATCAAATCAGATGGATTCAATTTCAAAATAAATCTCCCATGCTACCTCCTGATAATGATTTCTAGTTAAGTTAATGTAAAGAAGAAAATTTTTTTTTTTCTGGAAATTAATTTTTTATGACTGTGTTTCTAATACATGAAAGCTATTCTGTCTAGACTGTGGCTGATTGTCATACAATGAAGTCTTGTGCTGTATATAATTTTCATGCAGGGGCTGCAGTTCATACTGCCGAATCCTTTTAATGTGATATATGACATCAGCACAGCTGGTGTTCCATCAGGAACACAAATAAAGAGCGCTGTCATGATATTCTTTAGAGTTGAGATGCATTTTTCTTGCAGTGTGCCCAGTCTATGTGTCATCTTCAAAATTTTCTGCTAACTTTTTTTTTTAAAATATATCCCTAAAATCATCAAAAGGTCCAATCCAATGATTACATCGGTCAATACATAAAGGATTTATTGACAAAAAACTGCGATTTTTAATTTTAACATTAATAAATACCATCCTGCGTTCCCATTTACTGAACTTTATTTTTTTTTTTTTTTACCTTAACATTGAGAAGTCCTGTTTCAAACTTGCAGTACATTGTATTGTATGCATTCTATGCATATTTGGTGCATTGTGCTGTATACTCAATTGTACTTCTGACCTCTCCAATTCAACTGTATGGGAGCGGTTGGGAACCACGTTGCCAAGAATTTGACACAGTTGCATTTGTGATGTAGTTGCTGTGGGGTTGTGGCATGGTGCCTGGCCATGCCGTTGCATTTCCTCTTCTGGAGGAAGAATCATATCACCACCACAAACTCAAGGGTAACTCATGCAAACACGTTGACCTAGAGTATAGTTTGCCACTCCTGGAGGCACAGAAACAGTTTACTCTGTGCCTGGAAGTAACTAACTTAAGGGTTGCTAACCTAATGGGCTCAGTTAATTTGTTTGTGTTCCTTCTGCCACTAGAAGGCAAGTAATCTAAGCCCAGATGCCATTGATAGGGGGAATTCAATAGACTTACTGTTTTTAGGCAAGATACACGTGCTAAAGCAATGCTATGTATGGCTATGATTGTTCTCATAATATATAGGTTCAGGAGTCATTCTTGTACCTATAGAATATTAAATGCTGCTGGATGAAGAAGGCTACCTAGGGTAGAAATGAATGGGGGAATTGGGAACAGATTTAAATCTTCAGAAAAAAATATACACAATATAATTCCTCTTATAGTTTATTAGATAGATAAATGTTACAGTGATATTTGCTTTCAATTACATATTTAATCAACTCTAAGAACATAGACCTAGATTGTTTTTTTCATCTCCAAGTAATCTAAAAAAATAGCAGTCATTTATGTTAAGTACCAATTTTTGATGTTCTAATGAGTGGAGTGGGGTGTATAGAACAGTTTTTCCTATTGTAATGTTTAATTTTTAATTTAATCCTAAATGATTGATATACTGAATTATCAAATTTTGTTTTTTGTTTTTTTTATAAAAAATAGTAAAAACATCAAATCAGATGGATTCAATTTCAAAATAAATCTCCCATGCTACCTCCTGATAATGATTTCTAGTTAAGTTAATGTAAAGAAGAAAATTTTTTTTTTTCTGGAAATTAATTTTTTATGACTGTGTTTCTAATACATGAAAGCTATTCTGTCTAGACTGTGGCTGATTGTCATACAATGAAGTCTTGTGCTGTATATAATTTTCATGCAGGGGCTGCAGTTCATACTGCCGAATCCTTTTAATGTGATATATGACATCAGCACAGCTGGTGTTCCATCAGGAACACAAATAAAGAGCGCTGTCATGATATTCTTTAGAGTTGAGATGCATTTTTCTTGCAGTGTGCGCAGTCTATGTGTCATCTTCAAAATTTTCTGCTAACTTTTTTTTTTAAAATGATAGTGAAAAAGAACCTATACATGAAATGAATTCTTTCCTTGCAGTAATGCTTAATCTATTTGATCTGTAAATGTTCCTATTTTATTTTTATCCTTTATAATGATGCTAGTTCCTAGAGATTTTAGACTGTTTTATTTTTTTTTTTTTTTACCTTAACATTGAGAAGTCCTGTTTCAAACTTGCAGTACATTGTATTGTATGCATTCTATGCATATTTGGTGCATTGTGCTGTATACTCAATTGTACTTCTGACCTCTCCAATTCAACTGTATGGGAGCGGTTGGGAACCACGTTGCCAAGAATTTGACACAGTTGCATTTGTGATGTAGTTGCTGTGGGGTTGTGGCATGGTGCCTGGCCATGCCGTTGCATTTCCTCTTCTGGAGGAAGAATCATATCACCACCACAAACTCAAGGGTAACTCATGCAAACACGTTGACCTAGAGTATAGTTTGCCACTCCTGGAGGCACAGAAACAGTTTACTCTGTGCCTGGAAGTAACTAACTTAAGGGTTGCTAACCTAATGGGCTCAGTTAATTTGTTTGTGTTCCTTCTGCCACTAGAAGGCAAGTAATCTAAGCCCAGATGCCATTGATAGGGGGAATTCAATAGACTTACTGTTTTTAGGCAAGGTACACGTGCTAAAGCAATGCTATGTATGGCTATGATTGTTCTCATAATATATAGGTTCAGGAGTAATTCTTGTACCTATAGAATATTAAATGCTGCTGGATGAAGAAGGCTACCTAGGGTAGAAATGAATGGGGGAATTGGGAACAGATTTAAATCTTCAGAAAAAAATATACACAATATAATTCCTCTTATAGTTTATTAGATAGATAAATGTTACAGTGATATTTGCTTTCTAAAAGCTTTAGCCATTTAAAAAAAAATACATTTCTAATATACAGTTACACCAGTCTTGTGTTCAATAGCCCTTTTGAGCCCATTGGACACTTACTGCAATCAAATAAACCAACCAATTATTATGTGGGTCTAAACACATTTGCACCTTAACCTTAGGATGCCAGCTAAGAAAATGGCTCACTTCATTCAAGTAGACACTGTAACTATCTTCAGTTCCCACATTTTCAAATAAAAAATGACTCCAGTCTCTAAGGGCACTCTCGCTTTAATTCCATCCAGACTATTAGCGCACTGTTTCGTTGGATTGCAGCTTCCATAATATGGTGATGCTATGAGTTGGGAGAAGAAAATACAGAAGCTGGGATACTAAAAGTTTTGGATAGTGTTGACAGTTAAGTTTCAGTTCAATTAACACCAGAACGATAGGTATACGTGAAACATTTATTTTACAGACATTCACTGCAGGCTAAAATATCATCAGAATATCTGATGTGTTTCATCAGTTGACTTTGATAAAGTCAACTAGTAAAACTTGAATTTGCATAATAGGCAAAACCAGGAGTTGGTGCAAAAGAAGCCAAAAGTAGTCTAAAAAATCCTCAATTCAATGTGAATTTTGAGACAACATCAAGCATAGGAGTAATGGTTGATGATAGTTAAAATTGCCAAGCAATGTCCATGTTAGGAATGTAACAGTTTTCTGCTTTTTTTTACATTTGTTAGCCAAATCCATATTTGTTAGCCGAGTCTTCTAAACAGTGAAAAATAAGTTAGCTGAAATATTTGTTAGCAGGGACACTCTTCAGCTGAGGTATCACTGTACTTGCAGAAAATGCTCTTAGCATAAAAAAGGAAACTTGTAGCGACACCTAAATAATGGTAATTTCAACATATTACATTTTGCAAGTTTTCATAACTTCTGAAGGACTTATCAATAAGTACCACAATATTTGTAAATTCACCTAATCTTTTAAGTGTGCATTTCCTAAAAGCACACAGACAAACACCAGCAGCTTTTTAGTGATTTGTCTTTTTGAAGACAGATTTTTCATTTGAAACAATCTACATCAAGATTGCTGCCAACTTTTTATTGTTTGAACACACTCATTTTTACCATATTGATTTGTGAACTTCAACATTCTTTTCTTAAAACAAAATGTTCACAAATCATTTTTATACAAAACCAATTTTTTTTGTATACAATTTTTATACAAAAAAAAGTTTTCTGGCAACTGTCATAAAATTTATGGTGTGGCAACTTATACATCCTTAGGTTTCAGAATGTGTAGCTCTTCTCAGCAAGATTAGAACATGTTGATAAATAAATGGGCACTGGTTATTTCCCTAGGAGTTAGATAAACCCATTCAAGGAAAACCTATTCAGTAAACCCTTCAACGGGGTCTGATGGGAGAACATTGCTACGGTAATTGCAGAGAGCATCTCAGTTGCTTGGTGTTTCTGACAACCACCAATATGTATTACTATATAAAAGTAGACATACTTATATTTAATAAAACAGTTTGCAAGGAAAACATCAGATGGAAGAATTTCAATTTGCAATGTCTTTCACATTGGAATCTGTGAAAACTTCCAAATTCAAATTTAGACAAACTTGAACCTCATCCCCATTTAGATACCCAAACTACAACCTTAACCTATGTAGGTTTAAAAACATTCTGGTCACACTAAATTGCGTCATTAAAAACCCTATAGTCTCTGGCTGGAGAAATTGCAAACATGGGATCGAGCATATGGATTTTCCAAAATTTTCTGCGTATGCTCATTAGGTACCAATGACCATGAACAACAAATCCTCCTTCTAGAAATCTTATAACTCATTCTGCCACAGTATTTCTCTTTCCCAAATCATTAGTTTACATCTTTTAGATGCCAAATTTGTTAGAATGAAAAGCTGTCTTATGTTTGGACTTTCATCTTTGGGAAAAAAAAGACTTGCCTTTGTAAAGACATTCCTTTCAGATGCCCTTGAAGCTTACCTAATAAGTTTGGGATGTGAACCAAATCCACAATTCTCATTCCATTATGAATGCATGTGAAGATTATCCAGTGTAATATACTAAACCATTTGGCACAGGATGATGGCAGTTAAGAGCAAGATCTAATTAAAGTATGTATATGAAACATTCATTCAACAAAGGCATGACAAGTAATCATTTCTGTCGACATCACCAGATAGGACACTTAATTCCTATATTATTGCATGTAAATGTAAACTTTTGAACAGCTGATGCCATTGGCCCTTTTTGGCTGGCTTTTGAAAAATGACAGAAAACCACATTCTGTGAAAGAAAATATTGACTATGTTTTGCTAGGATTTTTCTTTTATCTGTTTTTGATTCCTAGACACACGTTTATGAAAATATAAATGTGAGTATGTATAACTATATAAAATTAGACATACTTATATTTAATAATGAATACAATCACATCCACCTGTAAGTTGTTTATAATAATTTATAAAAAAAACAATAATTTCAAAACATAGGATAAAATCAATTGTTTTATATTAGTTATTTAACCATTAAAAGTCATTAATACCTTGTCATTTGACATACAAAAGTCAGTCAAAAAAGTAAACAATTGGTATGAATTGCAGTAACCTAAATCACTGATAGAACCCATGAGGGGAAGCATTTCATGGAAAACACACGCTTCATCAGACTACCGTTCCAGTATTCCATTAATCAACAGCCTTGAAATAACTTTCATAACCTCAGGAAACCCTTGCTGTACTTAATGTATCCACAGCTCACAGTATATTAGTGTAGTGGTCAGTAGGAAGAATGTCACCCTCACAGATAGCCAAAAAGATCATTTGGATCAATTTAACTGATTTAAGAGGTACACTTTGATCCTTGCTCAAAGAACCCCTTGTAACCTCTGGAAGAACCCTAGAATTCCACAGAGTTCCACTGCTCTATGGCATGTAGTTGGAGAAGTGTCACTCTTCTACAAAGCAAATATACAGATGGGATTTTCAAGGTACATTCCATTTAGTTATTCTTTATCATGCCACTTCCAAAAGAAACAAATTAAGAAAACTTCATTTTTTTATACTGGCACATTAAAGTATATAAAAAGCCTCTACAAGACACATTCCATGAATAGCCTGTATTGCAATTTCCATGAATAGCCTGTATTTATTATATCTTTGACCCTAGTGATCATGTGCTTTTTCCATAATTGCCTCCAGGGAAGGAATATTATATGAACATTGAGGTTAAATATATTCATATATAAACAGGCTATTCTTGGATAATGCAATGGGTGTTGTAGAAGTATTTTATATAATTTAAAATGTCTGCAAATACATGAAAAACTTTTATTTTTTATAGTGATTTTTTTAATTTGTGCATTTTATAATTAAACATATATGAAAAATATAGAAACTACCTTGAAAATCCTGCAATCCAGTATAAAATCAATTATTTTTGTATATATTACCAGGGATGTTTCTCCTTTCGAAGTGTCTAATCCTTGCCACACAATGTCCGTGATAAGAATGCACTCCTTACAGCAGACAGACCTTGTAAAAGATGATAGGTGCTTGAAGTGAAAGCCATGGATAGTGCCATGTAGAACTCATTAAAAGAGAAGACAAAGTCACCAGCAGCCCAAAGTACAGGATTCTTGCTTTATTGTAAAAGCTCTGTCACAACATGTCACATGCTGACAACATGCTTCTTTAGCAACATACTGGTATTAAAGGTAGAAGCCCAAAGTAAAGTACCTGCTACCTCTGTAAATAAGAAATGAATGTTTATTAGAGCAGCAGTCGCCAACCGGTGGAGAAAATTTTGGTGGTCCGTAGCTCTGGTCGGTGCACCCCCGAGTGGGGACAGGAGAAGTACCTCACTGGCAGGGCACTCTGGGCAAAGTCGTGGACCATGTCCCCCGTACGGATACCAGGCTCAGGGCGGTGGGCAGGTTGTATCTTTGGACACAACCACTCTCCTATTGCAGGCTCAGAACTGGGGAGAGTGAGCCGTTCTGGCATCATGACTCCACTAAAGGGGAAGTTTCTTCCCCTATGAGTGACACCCGGCTCCCTGTGCATGCGCGGTCCAATATCAGTAATTTTAGTGGTCCAAATATATTAGAAAGAAGCTTAATATTGAAAACTTTGCTTGATTGAAGCCTTTTGGCTTTCCCATAAGTGAGATAGAAATCCCACAAGCTAAATCTCACCAATGGATTTTCAGAGGAATATATAGTCTATGTGTCTTTTATTATGCAGCTGTCCAGTATCATGACAATTGTAGATGAATATGGTAATTAAATGCCTCATAAAGTTGCAATTGGTAAAAATGGCTTTGCAATGAAATATGTATTTGTGTATTGATGATGTAAAAAGGAACAAAGAGCTAACAGCTGTCATCATATTCAGAAGACAGGTATCGGTCATGTCATTGAACCCCCATATGAAAAGTAGTGTGATTGATTAATCTCATTCCGCATCATCTGCATTTGTGATGCAGTGTCCAGATGTTAAATATAGTTCATTTACACTTCTAATTACTGTTAACCTGTTTTATACGTATTGATTGAGAATAATCTTTTGCATAATTAGTTTCATTAGGCCAGAATTGCAAGCAAGCAGTTTGTTAACACAGTAAAGCTTTTTCTGCATTACCCTATCTGGAAATTAGGAAAACAGTCATTGATTTAAAAATAAAAGCATAGATATACCAGTGCTTTTCCAGCAATTTATATAAATTTTTATTTCCTACAAATAAATTGGATCTGAACTCAAAATAAATATTTACTGGCTGATAGCCAACTTATAGAAATGTTAATTATGCCTTAGCAGTACCTTAAAGTATTTATTTGTGTGTTTATTTCCTTCTAAAAACTGCACCTTTTTACATAAGTATTTCCTGTACCTTCAGCCCCATACCAGTATCTGCATTGGGAGATCATTTGAAACACTATGGCCCTGATTTATCAAAGTTCTCCACGGCTGGAGAGAATACACTTTCGACAGTGAAGCTGGGTAATCCAGCAAACCTGTAATGGACTTCTTAAAAGTCAAACTTTTGTTAGCAAATGTTTTCAATTCTGGACCAGATCAACTCCAGATTTGCTGGATCACCCAGCTTCACTGTTGAAAGTGTATTCTCTCCAGCCTCGGAGAACTTTAATAAATCAGGGCCTATGACTCTCACTGCCAATCATGATAATGAGAGAGATTTGTTAATGTCAGACTGCGCTGCTCTCTGTTCTCCTTGTTGGAGGGGAAGCTGTACCTGAGGACCTGCAGTGTAAGGATTTCCCTGCTTCTGTCTATGTTTTTTTTGTTTTTTATGAAAAAGTCCTTTCTGAACTTCTCCTGGTACTTCTTAAATAATCCCCATGTAACATCAGAACACCAATTTTCAGGCTTTTCAACTCGGACATTGGTACAGAATAAGCATGGTATATAAATAAAGAAAATAATCTGCAAGGAGCTATTGACAGTAGGCATGTAAACAATGCTGGAGACTATTATTTTGACTACTATTTTAACATAGTTTATATAGTTCAAGTTCTTTTTAAAGTAGAATTAAATAAAACAAACTGACCTGCCTGATCTCAATTTTTTAATTACACTCACCTGTCCTTGTTCTGATACTGGCTCGGCACAAACTTCTTTCTGGACTCGGGTCTCTGGTCATCTTGATTAAACAGTCCTAGTTCCTGCACAGTTGAATAGAAGTACATTCAATCCCAGCAGCATGGGAAGCCAGGATGCACTGGGTATGCACAGCTCAGTGTTTTTTTTTTTTAAAGATGAGGACAGCGATCAGGCAGACAGGTATGTTTTTATGCAGAAAGGTAATTGCCTTTCCCTTTCTATGATAAAGACCTACCTGATCACTCATTTTCAAAGTGGAACTTTTGTTGCATTTTAGGGGAACATATAACACATTTATGTTACATTTACCAATTATTGGGGTAGTGAATTTGTTAGTTGCACAATGTTATGTTGTATCTGTTATCTGACTTTATATAGGAAAACAAATTAGTGTCCTCCAGCAAATAATTCCCACAGATATATGCCTCATCCCCAAGCAGTGTTTACAACAATTTTAGTACAAGAACGTTGTTCTAACTAAAATTGTCCTATCTGCTATCTGAAAATGAGCAGCGGACAATTCTTTATTAAATTCTTACAGAATTCAATTTTCACTAAAAATGTTTGAGTCACTTTTTTACCCCAAGCTAAAATCTTGAAAACCCTAATATCGCTGGCAGGTTGGACAGTTTTGACAACATTTTATGTTGCCCTCTCTTGATCGATCAAAAACAAGCAAGCCCAGTGTATGGAACGCCAAGGAAAGCTTTTCAACATTCACCATAAGTGCAAACCAAATGAAACAAAAAATAAATCGAACTTGTGAACCTTACATTCACCGATTAATCGGTTTCATTCATTTCCCCGCTGTGGCTTATTCTTCTCCCCTATCCCTATATATATATATATATATATATATTTATATACACACTGTATATTGTATCTGTATTAATGCTTTATCAACATTGAAACTATGAAACTAGTTTATGAAAAATTTGAACATAAGTCCTCATGTCATTTTTTTCAAAACATCTATGTACTCTGGTTCTGTACTCTATAGCTCCAATATTTCTTCAACCATTACATTCTAATTGTATTTGCTCTACAAACCGTGTGTCTGGCAGAACGTCTGTGGATGCAGAGAAGCCTTGCAAAAATCTCTTTTAAAATAACACCTGATCATTTTTCAGCTCCATGTGGAAGTCGCTCTACTGGCTCAGAAGGCACCGTATTATCACCAAACTATCCCAAAAACTACAGTATTGGACACAACTGCGTGTATTCTGTGGCAGTTCCCAAGGAGTTTGGTGAGTAAAGTGAAAGATTATGTTATAAAGTACTTGGATGCAGCTGTACATTTCATCTGAAATACAACTTGGGTTGTTAGTTTTGTTTCCTGTTTACAGCTCTGCTGATGGATATGTGGGCTTGCCAATCATAACTAAAGCCTAATAAAACTATAAGGTCAACTGACTGCACATGTGTGGAATTATGAGCTTGATGTTTGTAATGTACTTGTTTAATAGTTAACAACAGAAATATCTAACCCACCTTGACACTCTAGATACTATTTTATTACATTTTAAACAGACAGTTGAACAGTGTTTATGTTATAATATATGGTAAGCCTGTTACAGTTGACTTAAATCCTGAAACTCCTTCCATAATGTACAATTGTTCATACTTGTGCATGAAGTCATATTACGTCTCTCTGAGTCATTTTCTACTTCGAGTGTCTTCCTTCTTTAGATGGTCACCACAAATGTAACTAATATAGCTTTTGTGAATGTGTGATTGAATAAAACTGTCTGGGCATTTTACAACTTCCAGAAGTGGAGCTGGAGCATACACTGTAATGTGTAAAGGCTGCAAGTATTTTACATCAAGAAGTAATGTTAAAAACAGACAAGCTGGTTGGGTCATATGCTTTCCTACAGTCTTCTTCCTTTTCCATATAGATGCCTAACTGCACAGTGTTGGTTTGTTCCCACTGTCGTCCAAAACTATTACTCTAAATAGTTTTGGCCAATCATGATATCAATGGTGCTTTACAGTGGTGGGATTTTGATATTACGAAACAAGTGGCTACACCAAGACTATATTGTCTTCTTTACTAGAAGAGGCACTGTGGGTGGTCAAGTGAGAGCAGATTAAAGTAAGTAAATGAGGGTCCTGGAAGTTTTCAATTCTAAATGTGTAAATGCAAATGTAAAGGTAAATTGGTATTTTTCCTGAAATTCAGCTTCTAGAATCTATATCTATGTTGCTTGTTGTGTTGTAGCTTGAGCTATTTTGATGACGAAGGCTGATCCGATTTGTGCTTATGACCATCAGTAGAAGTCTTTATTTTATTTTTGAGAAGGAAAATTCCATTGTAATTAGGCAATTGTTCTATTGAAAATTAACTTGATGATTTTTGCAAGGTGCTTTCAGAGTAAGCTTCAGATGCTCTCCAAGCATTCTAGCTTGCATGTACATTCAGTAAAACATACAGAGTCAGCAAAAAGAAAAATCCACATATGGCATACATTAGTTACAGTATTACTAATTAGATGACTGATTAACTAACCCAAGACATCTCTTGTCCAGTTAGTTTATTGTTCGTCAGCTCTTTCTATAAATAGCATACTGAAAAAGAAATACTAATTAGCATCTCTCCTGGTAGTGTTATTCAATTCTTACCGTAGCAATCTCATTTTTTCATGTATTTTAATAAAATGTATTTGTAAATTAAAAAAAAGTGTGACAACCTCCACTGTTGCTAAGCCTAAACCAATCGTATGGGTGGTTTAGGCATGGCATAGCTTGGAGTTACCCTACAGAAAACATGAAAAGAAAATGCAAAATGACTTGGAAACTGTAACTCCTCCTTTTCCTACCAACAAGATGAATATTTTGTCAATGCCTAATAGGAATGCATGGTGGCTGGGAGGGGAAGAATGACATGTTAAGTATGGGAACTAAACCCACATGCTCCATTTCTGAGTTTGCTTATTCTCTTATGGCTAGCTGCCAGTTGTCTTCTGAGTTGACTGATGCCCAGTTCACATTTAACCCACTTTATATGAGCCCAGTCTAACCTGGGTACCCAAAAGAATGTCGCAGAGAATAGCTTTATTGCCACTCCATTGTTTAGAACTAAGCTTCTGGCCAATGATGATTGTCAGTAAGTAATGTCAAAGTTAATGCTGAAAAAATTGTTCCATACTTGAAATGTAATGATTTATCTGACCTATAAAGGATATAGAGATGCAAGAGCTAAAGTAGTTGGGGTAATTTTATTAGGTGTCATTTTATTTTTATTTAATTTTGTTTGAAATGTATAATATAGTAAAATTAGGATAGTTAAAGTATATTTGCATGCATAATTTTGTAAAATCTAGAGCAGTGTTTCTCAACCAGGGTTCCTCCAAGAGGTTGCTAGGGGTTCCATGAGTAAAGAGCCATTTGCAACTCTCAGTTTAGGTGACACCAATGATATTTTTGGTTATCTGTAAGGGTGACATTCTTTCCCCCTGGCCAGCAATGTAAGAAGCATTATTCCCACTGAGCACCATGCTAATATACTGTGAGCTGTGGATATAAAAATTATAGCAGGAGTTCCCTGAAGACCTGAAAGTTATTTCAAGTAGTTCCTCCATGTTAAAAAGTTTGAGAAACACTTGTCTAGATGTATACTGATGGTACCATATGGGCAAGTCAGTTTACATTATTCTTATGTATTCTTATGTATATTCTTTATATCATTTGGCACAGTGCATTGTTCATTACAAAAGATGCGTGTTTGAGTAGGGGAAGAGTGGCGTTGATTTAACAAAAGACAGAATGGCAAAATTCTGTCATGCACTAAATACTTGCAAAGCACCCGATTTACATTGTCAGCCTTACAAGTGTTTTTACACTTGTGCTGCCGCTGGAATACAAAAGCATTCATCATACAGATGTTACTGAAGCAAATGTCAAGATGCGCCATCCGTTGAGACCCATTAGTAAGTTGGCAGAGTGTATGAAAGCTTACCCTGCCAAATTGCCTTTTTCGTGTTGTTTTGATTTGATAGTTACATTAACTCAGGCAACAGTTGTATTTTTAGTATAGGAGGTTATCCTGCATATGGAGTATGCCATAACTTTTTGGGTGTCAAGATCATGTTTTTGCTTGCAGAATATCAAATAAATAATAGGATTTAGTTTAAAGGGACCAAGGTGGATGACAATATGGATGTTTTATACAGTAATGTAGAATAAAAATACCACAGCCAGTCTATCGAAGGTGCATGTTGCATACAAAAAGTAGGTTTTCTTTAGTAGTTGTGGTTTATCAAGGACATTTAGACAACTCACACTTCCCATGGAAAACTTTATTGGAGTTGATTCTTAGCTCTTGTTTCTCTATACAAGGGCAAATACATACAACTACTGAACCAAACATGCTAAAAAAGCCTTTCTCCAACCTTGTTAACATGGGGAAACACTTGTAATAACTTTTAGATCTTCATAGAAACCCTGCTATAATTACTATATCCACAGCTCACAGTACATTATCTTGGTGATCAGTGGGAAGAATGTCACCCATAAGCCACAAATATCATTGATATCACTTGACCTGAGAGGCACAAATTGCTAATTGCTCAAGTAGTGTTCCACAGAGCCCTGTGCTAGAGTATGGTTAGCTGTTTAAATACTTTGTTTTATAATATATACTTTAAAACTGTAAGCTACATACTAGTTAAAACACAGAGATAACCTCTCTACTTTCCACATATTCCACATATGGATTTCTACATTTTACATATTCTTCTATTTTTGACCACCAATAACCTTTTTAGAAAGTTCTACCTGGTATGCCGACACCCTGCCTTTAATACCATACTGATATGGGTCAAGTAGAAAGCACCTGAATTCTAAAAAAAAGTCAGAATCTCTGAACTACAGAAGTCAAGAAACTAGCATGTTAAAAAAGAGGCCAGCAATGCAGTCTATGTATTCCTCTTAGGATACGTTTCTTTTAATGAAAGTGTGGGCGTCTGATGTACAGTGTAATAATCTATTTGGAATTGTTAGAAGAGTCAGCAGCCAAGACTAGCATCCACATCTGGCATCTTCTGTAAAATCACAGATTAACTTGTCTGCAACACATGTGGCGTATATGAAGAAAGATTTTAAAGAACAGGGAAAAAGTTTAAAAATAAAATAAAGGAAGGAAAGCATACAACAAATAGTAAAAGATGAAATAATATATACCTACCAACCCCACAGACTGAAGCTGGATGTAACTATTCTGACAGCTGACAAAAAACCAAGGTCTTATGGTCACAATGTGCTGGCAAACATCATATATTAGCTGGCAAAAGATTTTTCCTGGCGGTGCAAAACTGTTTTTCAGGTATGGAATGAGCAGTCATTTTGCCAAAATCAAACATACCTTCCATTTGTCATGATTGATCTTTGATCTTTTTGCTACTGTACACTTGCAAGAAACTAGGAATTGCACTCCAAGAAATGACCAGGACCTTGATGGCCTTCTATGTGTGAGTTTGTCTTGGTAAATGGATACCAGGTACCCAGGAAGTTACTGGTTGGAGCATTCCTTTTGGAATTTAGGCTCATGACCCTTCTAGCTACTTTCTGAACGTTTTATCTGACTCTGTGAGCCTGATTTATTAAGGCTGGAGAAAATACACTTTCAACAGTGAAGCTGGGTGATCCAGCAAACCTGGAATGGATTTCTTCAAAGTCGTTTCCTATTTTCTAGCAAATGTTTTGATTCCTGAACCAGATCCATTTCAGGTTTGCTGGATGACCCAGCTTCACTGATTAAAGTGTATCTTCTCCAGCATTGGAGAGCTTTAATAAATCTCATGTCTCTGAAAATTCTCAAATGTCTTCATGCTCAAATGGTCCTTCTCCATAAAGTCTAAAAAACATATTGGCTGGTAGGCTTTTATAACAGAAGATATTGTTTATGCCTCTTCTAGATGTCTCATCCCCTCATTAGATTGTAAGTTGGCCATGCTCTGCAAATATCGGGGCCAAATGGACAGAATAACAAATTTTTTGGCAGCTCTCACATCCATATTTCATATACATATTTTGGTTAGGAGACTTGCCTAACTGTCCAGAGGTTCTAATCCTTAAAACTTACCTGAAAAAAGTACACAGATCAGCATTTTGGACTTCAACCTGGCTCTCTGTTTAGCATGCTTGTTCCTGGTTTGCGGCGGAGGAAGTACTAAGTCCAAGCAGACAGAGAAGGTAAAATTTTTAGGAGATCCGTCTCTTCAGCTGTAAAACTGCAGGTAAGCTTTAAAAGCAGAAATCGCCTTATCGGGAATGTCTTGCCCCCCAAGGTTTTAGCTGCATTGTGCAAGTATGCAAAGCATCTTTACACATTTTTGCAGACTTACCTGCTGAAAAAGTTTTCTCCAACATTGCACTGTCCAGGATCCCCTTAGACACCATCACTTTCATCCTCGCCCAGTCTTCTTTTGGGTCTGGGGTCTTCAGCCATCTTCATCGGCCAGGTTGAGACACTGTGATTCCCATTCATTCTTCATTCCGACACAGAGTCATGCCAAGTGCAGCGCACAGCTCAGGGTATTCATTTGGCAAAATGAGCTGAGACAGAAGCTGACCTGTCAGCTCTTTTCATCAACCAAAGTTTATTAGTATAAGTTTACTATAAAACATAATGAAAACCAGTTTTCTGCTTTACCCATATTAATAACAAGATGTGGAGCTCTTTCCTGCCAAAAAATAATAACATAAGCAGATTAATAACTAGAATAATTATTGTGTCCCAAATTGGTCCAATGATACAGCAGCATATGATAAAAAAGAAATCCATGGGAACGCAGTTGTCGATGATGTGATAAAACGTGATTGCTGTTGTTGTTTTGTTTGCTGCACTCCATGTCACAGGTGGCAACAACATGAGCAGAGCTTGGTGGCGTTACAGACATTTTAGTGTTACACTGGAGAGCACGCAGCTATGACTCCAAGCCATGTTTTCTATGCATATGTCTGAAGCAATGGCACAAATGGCATCTGATGTGCCGGTGGCCAGATCACAAAATACTTTCATATGTCACACAGCTAAATATTAGAAAAGAAAATTGAGTGAATTTATTCAAACCATAAAAAATGTCTAAATTAGAAATGAAGTCTCTTACATTATACAGTATGGTAGATCTTTACAGGAGAGATATATATCATTGAGAAATATATTATCTATGCAATATTGTATTGAAGAAATGTATTTTTAGTTTATAAACTTTATCATAAAATATGTCCTCTTTTGGATGTACAGACTTAAACTATGTGGTTAGCTGTTTCTTGGCACCCCTATATGTGCTTGGGAGAAGTTTTGGGAGTCAACCGCAGCATTTGACAAATTTTTTGTCATGCAGTTGAGTGTGGTTGTAGTTGGTCACAGCACCATAAGGGATTATTGATCATTTCCAGTGCTCTAGCAACAACCACATTCAACTTTAGCTAACTGCATCCCCATTCAAGTCAAGAGAAGCGGCTCAAGAGTGGCTACAAGCTACATGTTGCATCCTAGAATTGTGCCACAAACTGCAGCAAAACGAACGCAGCAATGTGCAAATGCATGAGCAAAATGATTCCCAAGCACTCCCATACTGTTGCTGCAGGCCTGTAATTTGCCTATATCTAAACCAAAGACCAATGATGTAGTATTTTGCAAGCTAGCTCCTAGGTGTAACAAGATCATTTTTCAGGCTTTTTTCTCATTTTTTTCAGCTGATGATCCTGCTACTAACACAGTTCTGTGCTAGGGTGACAACACTAACTCACTTTACTGTGTCTATGGAGGTGCAACATTGTTGCTTTAAGACAAAAAGTAATTGAGGACTACACAGACACCCCCTTCTCTCTCCACAACGTATAACAATGCTTACAGATTACAGTCTGAAAAAAACAGAGCGCATAAACACTTTCACTGATATATTTTGACAGCACGAGGGAGCAAAAAAGAGATGTTCATGGTTTGAGCCCACAGTTTAATTCTTCATTAATATAGACCAATGGAGGCACATGGAGATATATGATTTTTTTGCACTTTGTAGATAAAAAAAATGGTATGAGTATTTTTTAAATTATCTGCCTGTGAGTGTATTTATGTTTTCTTTTTAGCTTTAGATAGGACAGGAAAACCTATGCCATGATTTTTTTTTTTGCCTGTCCCTTCCTGCCCTGGTCATGAAACAGAAAATGAGATGAAATTTGTACAAATGAAGGGAAATCCGCAGAATCAGTGTTCTCATAGGAAGATTAATTTTATTTTTTCTTATGACACCTAAAATATTTGTATTCAACAAAGCCCATCAAACAGAGCGGTAAATCTACCAAGTGGAGACACTGACAGTGATAAAAGCAAAAAAGATGCCCTAATCCATCCCGACTGTATCCATAAGTAAACATAAAACATAGACGACACATTGAGTCTCATCTAACAGTTTATAATACTCCTTGGAGGTTCATTTGCTGGAAGCAGAGCACTCAGCAGTCCTCCCACCTATTCTATTTTACTGCAGATACACCGGCCATCCCTAATAAAACATAGTAAATGTAGTGGACTTAGCAAAGCCCAAGGATATCTATGTCATGAAGACAAAGCACACTCATAAGGCTTTGTGTCGTGTCATTACTAGTGCAAATTGCCCCGCTAAAACTCTTCAAAGGTCACTGATGGGGACATTGGCTTGTGTAGACATGTCACAGACTGTCCCTATGTGACCCCATGTACCATAGTGTGGGATACGGAAATAAACCAATAAGGGTATAGAACGGATAATCAGACCTGCAAAGTAAATTATAGGTTTAATTATTGACCTGCCAGGATAAAATCAGCTGTATTCTCTTATTTCTAAAAATAATACCTGCTTGAAATAGTTTTAAAAGTTTCATTTAATTATTCTGATGACGTGTAACAATTATCCAAGTTCTAAATAAAATTTAATTTATTTTTGTAATAAAACATCATTTTTTCTTGTCTTTACTGAATATCTTCCACTTAAATCACAAACAACCAGGATCCCCACTGATAATCAGGCACCAATCAAAGTGTTTCCTGATCATGTAATCTGTAGGCCAAATCTGAGAATTATTTTTGATCATATGTAATCAGAAGGCTTCATAAACAAAAAATGTTGGAAGCTAAAACCTGCCACTTTCACGTTACAGTGTTCATCAGCAATATCATCTATTAAAGTAGAACTCCAGGGTTTTGTTTTATTAATGTGTTTCTGAATAGTAGCTCTGGAATGGTGTTCTTTGCCAATCACAGACTTTCTTGAGTTCTGTGAATAACATATAGGAAACTTTTTGATTGGCCTAGGAAGAGGGGGTGGGGATTTATTGTAAAGGACACGTACAACTGTGCGGCTTTTTTTACCAGAGGGCACTACAGAGAGAACTGAACTTTCCCCAGAATGTAAAAAGTATTATTATTATTATTATTAATAAACAGGATTTATATAGCGCCAACATATTACGCAGCGCTGTACATTAAATATGGATTGCAAATGACAGATTAATACAGACAGTGATACAGGAGGAGAGGAAAGTATGTTTTTATTAGATGGTTCTGTGGATTGCTTTACTGGCTTAAAAGGTAGCATCAAAAAATTTAAAATGTATTAAAAAATAATTTAATAGTGTAACTGTCAGAAGCAGGTATATTATGAAAATTATATTTATACAAATAATATTTTTTATCATTATATATATATATATATATATATATATATATATATACTATTTAAATAGCTTCCCACAATCAAACTGTTTTACTTTAGTAGTGTTACTGTCAAAAGCAAAACCACAACAAATATTACTAATAATAATGTTTTTTTATTTTATCATTCATAATATTTTTTTTATTTCTAACATATTATTGCTTTTTATTTATTTATTTACATTTTTGTACATTTTTTAGCCTACAATATTTTTTTTTCTTTTAAAAAATCACCTATATATAGAAATTAGTCATGCTAGTTACAAGTTAACATACAAATTTTAAGGCTGCTTTATTTGGCCAAGGAATTGATGATTTCTTGTCACGAAAACAAACTCACTGGTCAAAGAGTAATACCGACCCATTCTTTATTTACAATTCAAACAAAACATTTTAACATTTTTTTTAACATGTTTTTGTTTGAACTGATCCAAATGTTCTGTTTTTGTTGAATGGAGCATTTATAATATCTAATGAGGCGATCAGAATAAACATTTTCATTCCAAAATATAGCTAGAAGTTTTCATTTCTGCAGTCCAATTTCAATGGAGAGGCAGAAAGAAAAGGATGACTACAGTGTAGCCATTTTCAATGTTTCATTATTCTGTCAGGCAGAATCACAGCTGCAATATTTCATAGTGTGACACATTTCGGCTGCAAGATAAATGATTTGCAGAAGCACACAGCATGCCACAGGCAGTCTGTTTAGTAAATATGCAGCCCTCCTCACTGCTGACACTCTCCGTAGACATTTCCAAGTGGAATATTATTTAATTGTTAAATGATCCATTTGGAGGCCAATTAATATCAGGAAGAAGATATGTTTCTTTTATGGCATGTTTCTGATTAATGTGTTTTAATTCATGTATATATAAAAGAGCATTCCCAGTGAACAATGACAATTAATACACCTAATAGTGGTATTCAGCAAATATTGAGCCCTCCAAGACCAGAGGACATAGACTAATATGGGAGAACCTGGATGATCCAGCAAACTTAGAATGGTTTTCACTCAAAATCACTTGCTTTTATTTGTCAAATATTTTCTGGACCTGATCCATTCCCAGTTTGCTGGATCACGCAGGTTCTTACATGATAGTCTATCTTCTCAGAGAGCTTTAATAAATCAGGTCCATTGTGTTAATATTAATATCATGTTCCCTTGTTTATGTACCTTAACAGAACTTACTGACCAGCTCACAGGGTTACTGAAGTTTTTCTTCCCAAAGGTTATGCTATCTTATTTCTTCTCACATAAATTATAAAAAATTCTGGAGCAGTTTTGAATTTAATTGTGGGCTGAGGACTATATTTATACCAATATAATTTGTTACCTAAGGCTTTCTCCATTTTGGAACTTTTGGTGTGTTAGGGGATTCCTCCTCTGTATCACTGACAGGGGTTCCCTGCAAGGAAATATTTTTTAGACTACAAATCTGTCCAACCCCTAGTTGGCAAAAATACAATATTTTTCATCTAGATACTGCTGCAGGGCACCAGTCCAATATTTGGAATCTAGAAGCCCCCTTTACTAGAGAAACCCCCAAATATCAGCATGGCAAATACAAGGGTACATGGTACCCCTTACTCTTTTCCAAAAACAACATGCCATATAATTATTTATTTATATTGTTTTTTTACATATAGTTATCTTTGTCTCTTCAGGTCTAGTAATGTTCAGAATGTATCCTATGGCTATCAATTCAGCATTGGCTGCTCACATTGTGAAGATCTAGTTCTGAAAGGGGTTAGCCAAGGACAGTTGTCCTTAGCTACCCTCTTGCACGATTGGCTAAACAAATATAAATAATGATGATGTTTACATTTACATTTGGTTAGCCAATCACTCAAGAGGGCAGCTGGAGAGAGCTGGAGGCTGCCCTGGTTATCCCTTATCCATTCTCATAAAGGGGTAAATAATCCCTAGAAATGAAGACATCACATAATATATTACAATTATATAATATTATTTTTATAATGACATGTAATGGGATCATTCTGAAGGCTTTTTAAAGGGTATGTGCTCAAGGCAATTGGCTTTAAAAGTTAGTGCTTTCTAAAGAAAAGGAACTGAAAGATCTTTTGGCTACTCAAAGCCCAACATCAGAAAAAACACAATAGCATTTCAGTGTGAATAAATAAAATGTACCTAAAGAAATAGATAATACCCTTTTTTCAAAAAAGTAAGGGCTCACAGTGGCTAAATTGTAAGTGTGTATTAGAACCTTTACGATGAGCTGACAGTTCTATGTAGGTAGAAATTTTATTATTTGTTTTTAGGGTTTTTTTTATCACATTTTGGCATTGATACATGTCTTCAATGTAAATGTCTAGCTTTCCATGCCTTTTTTTACATTAGCTTGCTTATTTGCCCAGCAAGTGATGAAGATAAAACAAAACCCCCACCTCCGCCCCCCCCCCCATAGACCTTTTTTGGGGTTTCCTACAAAGTTCAAGAAAACTAAATCCAGTTATGTTTAGTCATCTATATTGGAAAATCCTTACACCTATGGATTCCTCTTTGCTTGAACAAAGCTCTTTGTTTGCTAATGCTTTTACAGAATAAATGTTCTCTTTGACAGAACCCAACAGTACAGTGCTTTCAATTGTTAGTTGTAAAATATCTGCATTTGCATATAAATGAATGTTTTAAGCAAGTGGAAAGAGAGGTAAAATTGTTAGAAGCCTTTTTTTCTCTTCCAACAAATTTATTCATTACTGGCCAAATGATAAACTCAATGTTGTTGGAAAAGGACATGCAAAAAAAAAAAGTGTGAAAATGACACATGCTGTATAATAATATATACACTGTGCTTTTGTTAATAAATTACATCCTATGAAATAATTTACATTCTTAATATTTATTTTAGTCTTCGGGAATAAAAAAAAAAGTTTATTGTGCTAATAATATGTCTGAAAGTTTTCATTTTCTGGCAATAGACGAAAGATGAAGGATGTATATTTAATTACTTTTTTATCATGATTCTGTTATACAGATAGATAAGCATTTATAGCATGTTATACAGAAGTGTCTACGTGTATGAGGTAAATACAATAGACTAGACTGACAGGTCTGTAGGGCTGCATTTCTGCATAGCCAACAAATGTTGCCAGGCGTGGTACACAGCAACGGGCACATCATCTTACTGACAGTAAAATATTCCCATGTAAAATAAAAGGTTCCAGTCCCATTCATTCAGGTGGTGGTTGCTGTTTTCCTGACACCATTTCTGCATTTTGGGTGGTGGAATATTATATGATCAAGTGGAGGGATAGACAGGCTTTTATAGGCAGATTTAAAAAAAAAAAAAAGAATATTAATTTTTTAATGTTATGTAGTATATTCCTATACCATACATAGATCAACTAGCTAATGATATACAAACAATCAGACTCTGTGATTACATACACTTATTTTCACATATCAAGTAAAATATCAACTTCATTTTTTTGAAAAGGTCTCAAGTTCCCGACGCGTTTCGCTCTTAGGCTTCTTCAGGGGAGGATTGAGATTGAAGTTTATCTTGAATATTGAAACTGTATCACATAGAAGGATGAGGGGGAGAAAGAAAGCACAACAGAGGGAAAGGAAAAGAACAATAAATTCTAGTTTCAAACATACAGTCATATGAATAGTAGTACATGGGATTCAAAATTGTGTCAAGTTTGAAAATGGTTACTTACATTTATATAGTCACAGTGATACAAACATCTGCGAGACTTCCATGCCAAAAGATCCGAATTGAGGGAAAAAGGGGAGATTATGTATTGTAACTATAGAAAGATAACTTCGATATCAGGGGTCATGTGGATATTGGTAAAAATGGTTCATTATAAAGGGTATAAAGAACAAGGGGAAACAAACAGGTGAAAAAATCGTAAAAAAGTAGTAAGAAGGTACATTAGTGAAGAAAATCCACCGTACTTATTATAATGTTATTAGCAACACAGAGCAGACAATATGGATTAAATTGAATAAAGGATTTGAAAACACTGGACTTGAAATTATTCTGTTGAAAGAAAAGGAGGGGAGGGGAAGGAGATTTAGGTAGTGAAACGTGGATAAAAAAACTTAAAAAATATATATAATGTCAGCCTTTAGGAGGGGAGAAAAGGATTTTATTGACTTCCCTTAACTAAAGTATGGGGCATTAAATCATTGAGATCGTATTTAAATCAGGTGAACACATCTAAATAAAAGGAGACTAGTGTAGCTGTTATGAGGTAAAAATGAATAAGAAAACAGTTCTAATGTGCATAAGAGTGATAGAGCTCACAGGTATCCCTGGTGGATTATTAAACTTTAAGCTGAACTTTAGGAGGATCTTCAGTATTATTCAGTTGTTTAGGCTTACTTTTATCTGAACACTAAGAACTTTTATGATGTGCATCAGAAGTTTTAGCAGGTCAGATAGAGCCTGCCTCATTGCCAGGATGATGTAGCAGAATCATTTATCCTATTCCTCCGAACTGTTCTTGACCTGCTCCTTTAATTTATTAGCTTTTAGCTTTATGGAGTCAGTCATGGAGTGTTAAAATCACATATAGGCATTATCTAGGCTTTCTGTTGGCTTTTTTTTACTGGCTGCAATGTGCCTGCATACAGAAGCACAAAGAGATACTGATGATGACACTGGATTAAAAAGGTACTATATATGATTTATAAACCAGGAAGTTTTTTTTACCTCAAAATGCTAAATAATCCTGGTTTACTCTTGTGTCCCGCCCGTAGATGGCGCTGTGTTCTAATGCAAAGTGTGTAACAAACTCCTGCAATTAAACATGCTTTGGTGCACACTTTACATGAGACCACATTACCATCTACTTGTAGTCAACAACAATGGACAAAAGATTATTTAGAAGTAAGTTCCCCATCATAACCAATTCAAAAGCACAGTACTTTTACATGTTGAAAGAAAGGGGGACAAAATCAGCCCATGATATTCTTTTTAATAAATCATTTAAAATACCACAATGATAATAATCATAATTACAATGAATAAATCATAATTATAATTATATGAATAAAATGAATGTATTCATCCACATTAGTTTTATTGACATTTCTGTTGCTTATTACTTTAGCAGTGACAGACACATTTTTGCCCTTGATTTAAACCATTTTCTTGTGTTTCTAAGTACTTTGGTTTATATTTGGAAGGGTTTGTAAATGAGTATATATAGTATATAATGAAAAATGATTTGTTTTGTTTTGCAAAGGAAAGCCAGAGTTCAGCTATAATTGTAAAAAAAAGAAAAAAAAGCTTTACCAACAAATGCATTGAACTAAATGGATAGACTACGAAACATCACCTAAATACCATGTTCGTAAAACATATTGGTCTGACATAAAAAAAAAAAGATCTACTGCTCTGTCTAGAGCATAACTGATAACTTTCCCAGGTGAAATCCATTAAAGAAAATAACATTTATAATGAAAAGAGAAGAGTTAAAAACATATGCTTTTTCATTAATAATTAAGGTGACCCTACAGCCCTGCACCTGTTAGTGACAGTGAAATGCTAAAATGAAGTAAGGCTTAATTATTTCCTCCTGCAGAGTGAAAATGCACATGCAAATCTATGCAAATCTCTCTCTTTTTACCTTAGCAAATGACTTGAGAATGGCAGTGTCACTTAACAAGTGCTATTTAGCAGATGGTTGATCATTCCCTTCATGTCTTTGAGAGCAACCAAAAGCTGCTACGGGGTCTTTTTCAGAGTGCATGAAAAGATTATGGAAAGTTTAACATCAATTGGTAACTAAAGGAATGCATAGTCACTGTTTAATTTAATGTTTTATATGGCAAAAAGAAAGATTTCAATGTGATGGCAAAGTTGCAGGATGTCAATGTTAAAAATATGAGATTTTATAGTTAAATAAATATGTAAAGATTAAATGTGGCTCAGCCAGAATAAAATCAAGGCAGATAAAGATTTTTTTATCGTCTGATAGAGTGTATTCCTGTAGGTTGTGGAAGTACTAATTTATCACAAAAGGGCTCATGTATTTAGAAGTATATAGTATTATAAATTCCTCCATTAAACCATGTATGTTATGGCAATACACAAAGCCACTGTAAGTTCTAAAGTACTGCAGAAATGCAATCTCCCTGGTTCGAAAGTACTATACCTTAGTTCCTTTTTCAAGTAAGTTTTTCTCACGCAGTCTTGAAGCTAGGAGTTCTGAAGCCTTCTTCGATAGTCCCAAATCA
>NC_092862.1:16925185-16927295 GCF_032062135.1 Pyxicephalus adspersus
TTCTTATATCCTGAAGTTTTCACTATACAAAAGTAACAGTCACTGAAATGATCTCCTGGCTCTCGCCAAACCATAGGTATACCAAATCTTATCATGTGTTCCCTTTGTCCACATCCGTAAAAAAATTGAAGTCAACAAAAAATTTGTTCCCAGTGTACAGTGTATTGCAGAATGGGCATCACCTCTACCTTTCTGCAATAATACCATGCCCAATCAACCTTTTTAAAAATGCTACATTCATTCCACTTTAAAAGCATTTTTTCAGATGCCTGTATCCCCACTGCATGAAGTTATTACTTATTATGGAGTGATGTAGTAGAGGACAAATTAAACCACAGCATGCTGTGGAGTACACAGACATTTGGCACACCTGGAAGTGTCTTGAATGTGAAAGAATTTACAGATTCTTTTGCTCTGCAAGTAAATAAAGATAGGATATACTGTCTACCAGACCGGTAAGTATTGATAATCTTCCTTTGCAGCTTTTACATTATTATATTTTCTGGCAATAGATTCACTTAAGATTTCCATATTCTTTCACTAGTGTTTCTGGGTTCCTTTTGACCTACTTCTAAGCTGCTTCAAGTTGCTTCACACTTTTATAAATACCCATGTACACAGATAGGGTGGATTGCATTTCCTTTATACTTACTTATTGCTTTCAATATTGAATGATAAATATTTAGCTGATATAAACTGAGCTTTAGTAAAAAATAAAGAATATTACATAGATTTTAAACTGTCCAGGATGGCAAACAAGATAGATGGATAGATCATTAAAGACAGATAGATAGATAGATAGATAGATAGATAGATAGATAGATAGATAGATAGATAGATAGACTTTTGGGAATGGACAGCTTGTTAAATCCTGTAGAAATTTAAAGAAACATGACAGGGTCATGTCACATCCTATCCCTCTTATCTTTGCCAATCTTGTTTTTATTGCACTCACTGCTGGCAAAGTTTGTATAATCAGATCATAACTCACAGCTGGGGAGCATTTTATTCAATAGTTCAAAGCTTGACATGAATGCCAGGCGAGCAGATGCCTGTGAAGAAGTTAGCATAGGGTAATCCCTTTGAGAATTTAAATAATTCAGTAGGCCTCTTCAAGTTGAACTTTGAAGAACTAGGTTATTGTTTTTGTGAATTCTTCATGTACACTGTACAGGGACATCTCAAGAAAAGATCTGGTAATTTCATAAATGTACCATGTGGCTGCAATCCTTCCTTTAATATACCAGTTCTGTTGGTTTAATAAACTTGACCTTTTCTATTGGTCGTCAATGTTATGGACACAAGGAAGAAAAGGCTGAACGTCACCGAAAGGATCAATAGGCAACCATTAATTAAAAATAGGCTTCTAATACAAGCATGTTTTTCTGCACAAAGAGATTCAAATCTTTGATTCTACCTTAAAGAAGAACTATTTTGCAACCAGAAATTGTTGAGACTATAAATGCATTGGAAAGTATTACCTGATGTACAGCATAGCTAATACTGTGCAGCATTATATAATCAATCTACATGATAACATTAAGAGTGCAGCAGTCTATGTCATAACTATGCAAATGTATGACATAGTGTGTAATGTGCAGTCATTTATATTGTTGCATACAAGATACATCGATTAGGACTGTATCATACTCAGCATAATGTATACAGTGCAGTGGCTAGGATTATTTAGCATTTAAATGTATATTAGGCAATGCTATTTAACAAACAACATAGCATATGGAATGAGGGATCAGATCTATGTAATGTATACATTGTACATACACACAGTATTTCAAATGCTGTGGTCAGGACAGTGAAGCTACAACATATCACATACAGTTCACGGGTCAGATCTATCTAACAAAGGAGACAATGTAATAGTTGATACAGGGTAAGAACTTTGTAGCATGGCCAATGCAGCAATCTGAACTTCATGGCAGACAAAACAGCATATAGAGAGCAGCAGTTGGGACTACGTAGAATATACAGTAAAGTAGTATGGGCTATGTAATGTTCAACATAGCACATTCAATGCAGTCGTCAGAGTGTTGTGAGCTGGCTGAGTTCTGGAGTTACTGTTGGTGATCAACGTGTTGCCTTTGCTCAGTAT
>NC_092862.1:16928428-16939856 GCF_032062135.1 Pyxicephalus adspersus
ACTGCATATTCCAGATGTGGTCTGACCAATGCTTTGTACAGGGGCAGGATAATGTCTCCATCTCTGCCTCCCTATGTTGGTAATGAGCACTTAGTATGCCCTCTTAATTGGTATTTAGTGTGTCTGCTTTATTGATGTTCAGTGCACTCATGGACATTGGTGATCAGTAAACACTGTGCCCCTTTACATTAATTTTGATTTCTCATTGTGCCTTCTTACAATGAATGTCAGTGCTTCCTCCTATATGGTAGGTCGGTGTTTCATTTCACCCTTTACTCTGTATGTCAGGGTGCTCATTTTGATCATTATTTTTTAGTGATGAATTTGTCCCCTTTAGTAGACCCCATGCTCTCACGGGGCAGTGTCCCCATATTTTGGCAACCAGCATGCTCCTTTACAGTCATGATCAGCATGCCTCAAATGTTTGACACTCTTCAAGATTATGACTGCATGTTGTGTGTTAAAAAAGAATTTTAGTCTTCCTCAGAAGTGTATATGAGAGGAAAACAAACTAGGCCCACTACTAGAAATCATGGATAGAACACTGTTACCCAACAAAAGGAGTTGATTGAACAAGATCCTAGATGGCAAGATCAACAGACTCTTTCCAAAAATAAAAGCTGCAAATTAAAAAACAATCCCTTGTTAAGTGACCCTTGTTAAGACCCTTGCTAAGACCTTTGTTATTAGATTTACATTGAATAAAGATTTTTCCAGCCAGTCACATGATAAGCAAGATTCTCTTTTGTCTTAATGGCTTCTCCTCTACTCCATTGTAGGAGGTGGTAAATCATCAGACAATGATGTGAATCATGCATATTATTGAGGCTGCTCATAAAATCTGTAAAAAAGCCAGTAAAAACTATTGCTTTTCCTTTGCCACTCCTAGTGTTTTATTCACATGTAAATCTGATGCATTCTTCAATATTTTAGTGTCCTCCCAAACACTTTATACGTCTCTGCATGTTGTCCAGCAATATACAATATGATGCCAAGTGCTTACACTGCTGGATGCAGTCATTAAACAAGGCCATTATTATATTGCTTGGCTGTGATTTGTGTCCCATACTAATGCTGATTTTTGGCAGATTGGTTGCAAAATTATCTTGCCTTTCATGATAGTTTTCCAATGTTTAAGAGACTTTAAATTTCTTTTCAAGCTCCTAATGATCTTACTAACACTTGGCTTCCTTAATATGTAAACATTGATTTAGGGAATCAACACTGAGGGCTGACCGGTTCCCTTCTGTCCTCTATTGACTAATGACCCCATAAATCAGTTTAATAACAGTACTAAAGCATCAGGGTGAGAAAGGCAACTCCCCAGGTTGCTTTATGAGATCAATATTTCAATAATTTAGGGTGAACTGATGTTTGGAACCTTATTTCAACCTATTTTAAATGTATTACCTTATTTAACATTTAAGTGATTTGGCGACTGATTAAAATAAACAGAAAAAACACTATTTTACTATTTCAGCTTTAGTTATTACACCTTGCTAATCATTTGTCATACATCCCTAACTGGGGGACACTGCAACTGAACAGTCAAACGTTTGTAACCAAGATATCTGAATGGGTCACTCCATTATCTGCAGAGGTTGGCAGGGCTTTTCTTTACCCACAAGTCATCAATTCATTTTATTATAGGTGAATAGCCCAAAATGCACCCTTAAGGACTGGTGGCTATTGTAACCGAACAACTACGAGTTGTAACAAAGAAATCTAAATAGGTCACTTCATGTTCTGCAAATGTTGGCAGGGCTTCTCGAATATTCTGGTTGCCCCTCGAAAGGAACAAAGTCTTTACCAACATGTAATTGACCTATTCCATCATAGGTGAGTAGCCTAAAATGCACCCTTAAGGATTGGTGGTCTTTGTAATCGGACAGTTAATCCATGGTCTACAAATGGCTTCTCAAGGACTCAAGTTTTATATGCTAAGTCTGTGCTGTGTAATAAAGGAGAAGAACTTCTATTACATAGTCAGCCTCAACTCTAACCTGGTCCAGCAGATAAGTAGTCTGTAGCTTTTTAAATCCTGAGCCAGAAATTCGAATGGTCTTTTACTGGCAGTGAGATATCCATGTATATACAACATGGGCCCGGCCCCATATACACAAGAGCTCCGTGGCAGCTAAATGATTTGTTATATCCTTAGTAATCCCTTTGTCTCTAAAAACCCTTAGCATCCTCCCTAGAAAATGAAAGTCCAAACAAAGGTCTAAATTGAAGGTTCCGCTTTGCAAACATCATTGCTTCAGACTATGGAGATCCCGTAATCAAACATACAGAGCATGAATGGGCGTACTCATCATCACCAAGTACCATACACAAAAACCTGTCAATAAGCCGTCTAAAAAAGTAAATGTAAATCTCTGTAGGATAGGAAAATATGCAAACAGAAATGGGAAATACCATAGGGAAACGTCTTTTTCGAATTGTCAGCTATTCAAAAGCATTAGCATTCTGTCAGGATGGCTTTAACATTTTCATTCTTGCTGAATTTCTAGTCTTGTGCCACTTTATTAAAGCCCTTAAAAGAGCACCTTGAAAGGTATTGATTTTCCACCATTCTAAACAATGATTTGAAGAATAGCTGTCTTCTCACCTCCATTTCCACAATCTCTCTCCCCGGAGAATATCACTCATTCCTGATGTTGTCAGTGACTCATGGGCAGAAATTTAAGGGTCAACTGTGAAATGAGCAGCTCATCTATGCTTTGAAGATATTGCAAGACCTTGTTTAAAGATATATGGCCAGAAAGTGAACACTACAGTAGACTCTTTATGTCTTTGAATATGACGTCCCTGGAAGGGTAAGAAACTATACAATCTGAACTTAGTGTTAAAAGGGAAAATGCTCCTTCAAATTATTATTTAGTATACTAGGAAAGCAAATGTAAGCACCAATGAAGTAGCAAATGTGATATGCCAATAGGGGGAACAAGGTTTAGATATAAGAACTGTACACTACAAAAAAAGAAGTTTAGTTTTTGAATAAATATTTAATTCCATCAGATACATGTAATTGTGGGTATTGCTTAGCAGGAATTTTTACTAGCACCAGTAATATTCTGTGTGTTAAAAGGTTGGAGAGAATATTACTGTTTTTATTAAACATAAACTGGAATCTTCTGTATGGCAGCTAAAAAATACTAAATTCAGTTATCATGGGAGGCACAAGTATCATTTATTTTATACCCTACTGAATAAAAAAAAAAAATTAATTTGTAATATACATAGTTCCCTTCCCGAACACTGCAAATCACACTGGGAAGGTTTTCAATAATAGATTAATAATAAATTACAGGTATGTGAAATGCTGATTGGCACAACCTCTGCAATACATTTTTGTCCCACTATAGTGCAAGCAGACACAGTCTATACAAGAGTGGCAACTTTGCACTTTTTTAGGTATAGTGCAGCATTGTTATCACATCAAAAAGCTGAATTAGGTTAAAAAATAAACCTAATAAAGACAGTGATTCTTTAAATAGTGTGTATTTAAGAAGCAAATTTTCTTAAGGGCAGATCATTACTCAAAGAAGTCGGCCTTTCCTTTCAAATCCTGGTGTATGTTACCTTGGATAGTATTTCCTTCTAGAAATATATTGTGAAATTTCTTTAAATATAAATATAATCCGTAAAAAGGTAATAACAAGTTTAATATAACTTTACATTAAACATGAAAAGAGGTCAGGGGTAAGTAGCTCCTCTATTGTTAAATAAGAATATGTAAATTGTTGTCCCCGTTCTGGCCAAGGGTGCACTTTGAGGGACATGACAATTAAAAAATGTAATTACATGCAAATCTTGACTTTTAATGTAAAAGTCGGGATATGATCTGTGATTGGCTGCTTGGTCATCATGGGCAGCAGTCATATCATCCCACACATGGAAGCACTGGGTAATGAGTAATGGTGGGGTAATGCTGGGAAGTTGAGTATAAGTGGGTTAATATCAAATATAATTGAGGTGTTCTGCATTTGCATCCTGTTAGCC
Source organism: Pyxicephalus adspersus (assembly GCF_032062135.1). Classification (NCBI taxonomy): domain Eukaryota; kingdom Metazoa; phylum Chordata; class Amphibia; order Anura; family Pyxicephalidae; genus Pyxicephalus; species Pyxicephalus adspersus. The sequence continues at coordinate 16,932,434 of NC_092862.1, forward strand.
TGTTAGCTTAGGTACCAGCTCAGTAAAAACCTGCTCCATGGGTATAGGATAATGAACACATTTTGTATTCCAGGCATGCCACGTCACTCATCTCTGGCCTAAATACAATCAGTTTCTGCTGGCCCATTGTCAGTAGAATAGAAAGCTTTGTAAAGGACAGCTATTATTTTCCACAAACACAACCTCTGCTTTCTAAAGCCATCGAAATGAATTTGATATTGTGTGACTGTTTTATGAGCTCTCTATTTACTTTTATGTTATGCACAGCCATTAAGAAGCTTAAAATGGGAAGCATTAGCTATTTAGACATCCCTATTTAGAGCTTAAAATTTAAACAAAAGGACTTGATGCAGTAAGTAGGCAGCACAAATACTGTCAAGGTTGTGCCTGGCTCTGAATAGTCAAGGTTATGTCAATGTGGTCTCATTATTTCACACAGTTCTGCATCAGACTACAAAGCGGTTTGAAATAATTATTTTTTTTTTACATCTGAAATATAAACCACAAGAGGAATGCTAGTAAATTTATAAGACTAGGAAAATTGTGAATGCAGGAGGGCCAATGTAAAACAAATGAGAACGCTACGTTTGCAGTACCTATAAAATATCATGAGGAATATATTAGAGAAAAGCAAAGCACACACAAAATTTCCCCCATACAAGGTCAGTAATAAATGAATTAGAAAACATGTGCCTCAATATTATAAATAACCTTTAAGGTATTATACTTTTTTTTCTAATGTGCAGCAAGCAAAAGATCTTTATATGACTATATATCCTTTTTATTTTTTGTGAGTATATTGGAGATGTTCAGAAGGCCATTTCTGTATATAATACTATTAGAACACATATTCAATGATGCTATGCATATTTTAATTGCTGTGTATACTCGAATATGAACTAATCCTAAAATAAACCCAGGTACCTATTTTAACCTGAAAATACAGAAAAATCTTTTTACCTGAGTATAAAAGTAGGCCACAAAATTCAGCCATCATTAGAAACATTCAAAACAGCAATTAATAGAAATGCTATATGATAAAATTAATGTAAATAATATTTACTGTTGTATTATGTGCTATTTTAAAATATTCATTTGAAAGGGAACAATATTTAAAATGACATAGGCTCAGTCCATATATCCTTCCTCCTCACTTATTAGGGTAAAAAAAATTCTGCTTGAGTTGGTTATAATAAGTCATTTTCACCTAAATTAGTGCATTATTGTTGCCAATTAGTGGATGGTGTTGTATCTTCGTGTAAAGTGGAATGGCAATGGTTTGTTACAGATTTGTAATATGTATAAACCAAGATTTTTTTCCAATGGCATTTTGAGGGAGAATTCTTGGTTTTTACTTGAGTATATATGATACTTGGGAAACAAGTGTTTCATTATTAGTCATTCTCTCTCTTTCTATCCCTTGCCACCCTCCAAAAAACAATACCAAACCTTTTTCATATTAAAAAGGCAAGCCACAGCTATATTGATTTTGAAAGCATAATTTTATAAAATATAATGATATAGTGTAAAGAACATACAGGTACATTGTGAGCCCAAACCAGCATAGGAGAGTTACAGGACAGAAGATAATTCAAACCTCTCTGATGGTATCAAGCTCAAACCCGCTTGACCACTGGCAAATCCTGTCAATGAGACTATGATGTTATTGAATTGAAATAGTAGGAAGGTGTGAGGTTCTTGTCAGGGGCCAGAGGAAGATTAGTTTAAGTGTTCCTTAGTTCCATCTAATTAACCCCCCACCCAGGTTCCTTCATGGTCATTATGGTGAATAATCTAAAAATAAATTATATTATTATAAAGCATGTGTGGGTAATCACCTCCTCATCACATTCCATGAATCTACCAGTCTAGAGTCACTGATAGAATAGCTCAAAATCATATTTATTCAGCTAATTACCTAATTAATTCATGTAGAGTCTCACTATATCTAATAATACAAGCAAAAATCTTCATATAATGTTTTATGTATAAAAAAAACATTGAGTATAAGGAGTATTTTTAAGGAGCCCGTTGATATCATCATACAGCATGAAGGAAATCTTTGTATCACTTAGACTTTAAATTAATCATATTTAAATTTCAAAGCTTCAGCACAGAAGGAAAGAAAGTCTGGAAGCCCACTTAAAGCAAATAGATCTTTGTGATTGGGTAACAGCTGGATTATCGTCCAAGATCAACCAAAATTTCTTTAAGTATTACAAATTGAGGTAAAGGTAAAACTATGATATTCTGTGCAGAAAATATTGTTATAAAAATCCTAAACAGGTAGACTTTAAAAAAGATCTTTAGATCAATAGACACTGGCTGAGCAAAATCCAAACTCTGCAAACTGATATTTCGTGGTCATCTACCACTATCTACCAACCTACAAAGTGCTTGACTCAAGAAATTCAAGAAACTCACCCATTTCTTTAGGCTGCTCTTTGATAACTAAGCCATAGGATTTTTTTTTTAATTCTATGGAAAAATCGTGGCTTGGTTTATTTTGATTGCGTTAAATTATTTAAAAGTTGGTGATAAGCTTAACTTCTCTGGTGGCCTGAATAATAAGTATTTTTAAATGTAAAAGCGGAACATTTAAAAATACTAATTATTTTAAATTCCCCGCACCGTCCCGCACGGATCTCGCCCTCCAGACTGAGCCTCATGAGCAGATGCCTGTCTGGCATCTTCTTCCTCTGGCCTCTCGTGCCCAATGTTCTCACGCGGGGGACGGAGATGCAGGCCAGATGCCGCTGGCATCGCTAGAGGAACGCAGTCGGCATCGCTGGAGGATAGTGGAGGTGGGGGAAGGAGATGGGGGAAATAACACTCAATAGTAAGGGGGATATGGAATGATGAGTAAGTAGTGAGGGTTTAAGAGACAAAAGAAGATGCATGGGCAACTTTAAATAGATGAGTTTTAAGGTCTCTTTTACATGTGTGAAAAGTAGGAGCAAGCCAATAAGTACAGGGAAGACCATTCCAGACACTCGGGGCAGCCCTAAAAAAGCCTTAAAGTGTGTGTGATGAGCTTATGACTCATATGAGGTCATTAATAGGTCATTGGGGGAGCAAAAATATAAATCTTTCTTCCTACAGACCTATAGGCCCTGGAGTCAGGACAGAAGTCTGCAATAAAGTTTGTTAGTCAAGCCAACTGTAGTTTAAATAAGATTATAATTATTGGTAGTTATCAAATTCAATTCAATTGAGCAGCTGCCACGAGTGGGTTTGTTGGATTCCATGCAGAAGCACGCTAGGGACCAATAATGTGTTCCTGGACCTGTAAGGAAATAATCTATACCTGTATATATAACATAAACAGTGAGTCCTAGTTTTTATAGTTTAGCATTAGGGGAGACAGTTTACAGCGGTGCTTTGAATCAGCAGTGGGACTTTTTATATTTTTGCAAACTTCTGTTTCTAATCTAGATGTTAACTACAGTTTAATGATGTTTTCTGTGCTAACTAGCTGGATCTACTGCTGGGGAATTTTGGTATTATGAATTTTAATTGCAATGCTAATTGAATTTTGTACTGCATATTGTAAAAGTTATTATCTAGTTCCTGTCAAGGTGCATTTATGTATTGTTTTTATTACCCTACATTTTAAATTTAGTAAAAGATTTGTAAAAGAAAACCAAGAAGGTATGACATTGTAACAATTATTTCCCAGAAATACCAGTCTTTCACTGAGAGCAATGGTTTATACAGTTTAGCATTTACTGGGGTTTTCTATGATCAAGATTTTTTCAGCAATTAACATTGTTTTCTATGTCCATTAAAGATATCTGGGAATACACTTTAAGAATCCATCATTACAGCAAAAGTATTTTCAGACCTCTGCTTCCAAGAAAGAAGTTAAATGTCTCCATAGTGGAACTGTAAAAGTTTGCACACATTTTGCTTTGAAGTATCTAGAATGTATTTAGCTGACTTAAGTAAAAGTAAGTAAGTTAAGTAAAAACTAAAAGTTTACTTGGGATTTAATTAAATACAATACAACACAGAAAAAAACAAAGAATATTGATGACTTCTGCCAAATCTAGAAGTCATTTTTTTTAAACTTGATAACCTATTAATAGAGCACTATTGTTCCTGTCATTCCCAATTCATAGTTGTCATGTTATTTGTACTGTTTGTTTTTTTCCCTTCTTATATTCTCAATATCTGGTTATTTTTGTTCTCCTTCTCCGATATTGTCTTGTAGCTGTGCTCAACAAACTTACTTCAGACACACTGAGAATGACAGAGGACAGGCTTTTTTCAGCTTTTCCTTATGATGAAGTAGATAGAACAAGACAGAATCAGCTGTCTGTCCCTTTTTGTTTCGTCTAAAGCTTTAGAGGGCATTTCTAAAGTCTTTATACTCGGCTTTTCAATTGCTGAACTTAACCTATACTAGTATGCTGGCTTCTGTGCTCGCATTTGTGTCCTCAGCTATTAAATACCCATAGACTGGGCCGGATTCTGTAATAGTAGCCTGTAGGATAGACACTCATCTCCTGGCCTTTATCAACTTTCAAGGTCAGCCAAGGCTGCAGTATGACTGTGGAAGGGTTGGCATTGAAGCTCACAGTCTCCAGTAGTGGTGATAAACACCCATTGAAAAGCGTTCCTCCCCTTCATCTAATGCTCAACATTGGGCTCTATAAGGCGGTTGAAAAGTTTTGATAGCCGTTTTAATGTCTTTATTATAATGTCAGATTTTATTTACTGTGGTGGTGATCAGTCCTGGGATAGCAGTTTGATAGTTGCCCTTAATTGGCAATCAGCAGCTTGCACTTGAGTGGAGTAAGTAGGTGGCATGTTCGAAACTGGTGCGCATTGCCTGTTCCTTTGACAGCTGCAATTGCACCTTTGAAAAGTGGCTTTAATGGTGTTTTTAAGCAACACCACTCATATCTATTGTGGCCTTTGTCATTCTCATTTTTCAAAATGGCAAATGCTTTCTCATGCATCAGGAAACACAACCAAAGTGAGATAAATGTTGGGTCATTATGAGTTGGAGGTGTGTTTGGTACCTGGATGCAAGTCATAATTACAAATCTAGTTTCAGGTAAACAGTTGCTCTATATATATTTTAAGTATTTAATTCCTATTTTCTTCCTTAATTCTTAATTTGGGCTTTGGTATACAACAATAAACACTGGACAGAACAAGAAATAGATTGTATCTGTGTGCGTAATATTATTGTTGACCTCACGTACTATTTTGGGACAATGTTTACTATACATACGTAATATAAATATATGAACTTAGAGATAAGCAACTTGTATGATGATTAAATGCTGCGTATTCTCAGTAGATAGCAAACACTGACTTAACAACTCACCTCTGAAGAAGTATTTTAAAAGTTGTTGTTGATGTTAGGAAAAATTGTTCTTCGCCAGCACACAGGAGCTCTCCGAGTTCATGACCTTAATAAATCAGTGAAGCTGCTGTAGTTTGCTATTTAGATCTTTACCTATTCCCTCTGCAATGGGCGACTTCAGAGTGGCTGTGATGAAGTGTCACTCTAGAGAGTAATATGATTCAGCCTCAAACTGGCAAAAGCCGTATGAGCACTCTACCATTCTCATGACCTTGTCTAGCGCTATTCTCTCACCATAACTAATGTCACAAAGAAACCTGCCTTAAAGGTCATTGCAGTTGAAAGCCATTGCAGTCAAATCATGTTCCTGAGACAAGTATGATGAGAAAAGGACAAGTCTGGAACACCTGCTGCTTTAGTTCTGACATCTACCATTACAGCCACTGAAATGTAATGACACTTTTTTGAGAGCAAGTTGCAACTTTTACCATTTACAGATAAGTTACCGTCTAAAATTTGCAGTTTGGCAAAATTTGTATTATGCAGGAATTCTGTACCTTCTTTACCATGACAATTTCTTTTTTTAACTTACTATGAAATTTCACCATATAAAGAAAAATATACAAAAAAAAAGCAAACACATTAAACATTATTCTCTATATTACCATTTACAGAAATATATAAATAACATACACATAACATCAAAAAATTGTAAATAGGAAGGTAAAAACATATCTATCTATTTATCCCAGATCCTGTGAAATTTAGGTAATGTACCCTTTGATTTATATATATAATATTTTAAAATCATAGTTTAATTAATAATAAGCCCTAATAGGCAAGGTAACCACCAGGGAAAAGGATTTTTTGCGTAAGAGACATTTCATGTCTCATATGCTGAAAAGTTTTAATTCCCAGTGACTTTTTTTCTTTGTTTAGTTAAACCTCAGTGGAAGCAATATTTATTAATCAACAATATAATCAAACAAGAAACCTAAAAACAACAAAAATAATATTACACTGTACATAGGCAAAGATATTCAAATATATTAATATGAATTATTAATAATGAAGTTCAAAAGGTTGTGAGTGGCTAAATGCAATTGATCCATATTTTTCCTTTTTTATTTAATATTGGTTTCCTATGACCTTCTCATTTTAGTTCAGGGAATGACTCAGTAACAGTTTAGTTAAGTTTCTCTAAGAAGAGTCTGGCACTGGGTGGTTCCATCTGCCTATATAAAAGCATATTTGTATCAAGCAATTATTTTCATAATTAATTGAGTAGTCTTACGGATATAGCACAGTCTGCATGGACGTTTAATCATGTACACATGATTAAGAACTTTTATTACATAAAAACTAAAAACAAGAACTTAAACTTGTGTAATTATTTCTGATATAATAACCCTTTAGTGGATGTGAGAACCTCTACCGAAGGCAAACACAGGATTTTCAGGGGAGAACCGAAATGATGCATTGCGTGTAGATAGTCGCAATAAACTGTGGGTGTGACCAAATTGTGGGAGGGCCTTAAAGTGATGGTTTAAAAAAGTTCCAACCTACCCACACACAGCCCACTCAGAGGATAGCATTAATTTTTTGCTGAATATCTGTGTTTTTGGTATTTTTATCACCAAATCATATGTTAATCTATTTTCACATACCATCTCATTATTTATGCACACTATTGCCCCACACAACCAGCTATATTTTTAAATGCTATCCCCCTACTGAATGTGTATTTACGTCTCTCAACACCTACCAATCTTTTTAGATTTACTTTTTAGATCCTCAGAAAGCTGGATGAATCAGCTATAAAACAAAATCTGCACAAACAAGTCAAATATAAAGATTCTACCATCATAATACTGAAGAACAAAACTAAGCAACTCAGATACCAATTGAAAAGTCAATGGTGTTAATACACCCAAAAATTGGCTTGACCAAAAAGTGATATGGGGATATAAATGGAATCCTTTTTGGTGACCCTGTCTGTTATTTGTGCCCACAGAAAGTTTACCTCTTTTAATCTCTGCCTCCAATTTAGAATAACCCAGTTGGATATTTCTCTGTTATTGCAAAATATGCTAAAACCTTAGACAT
>NC_092862.1:16940616-16941567 GCF_032062135.1 Pyxicephalus adspersus
AAAAAAAAAAAAAAAAGTGATATATTTTTTAGCCTGTGGAAGTGTTATAAGTTTTCCTCCCTGAAATATATTTATTACTTTTTAAATCAAACGTATGCAGGAGGTGAATATTTTAAGTCAATTCCATTGCAAGTCAGATTGTGTTTACAATACCATGTCTTCATCTTAAAGATGAATAACTCATGACTTATTGTCCCAGAAGGCTAAGTCATTTCCTCGCCTGACATTTCCGAAAAGCCCATCTGCTCACTAGATCTAATATTGTAGGTCTCCATCTGAAATAAGTCTTGACCTAAATGGTAAGAAGGAGTGAGAATTTACAGATTATTCCTTATGTCAGAATGTATTATGATATCTAAAAAAAAAAAAAAGATAACTACGGTCTTATTATATTCATTTTTTACGTCTTGGAGGCTTACATAGTCAGGGTCTTAGAATTTCAGAACCAAATAAGAAGCGATAGAGCGATATATCTCAATGAAGCTCAGGCTCACAGAATAAATCAGTCTTTATTTGGTGGGGATTGGTGACAAAATAAATATACATTGATAGATTGATTTTATGTTCTTGCTGTAATAGCCCATATTTTGTGTAACAATACAAAATGTTATCTATGCTTCGTATAGAATTTTTTTTTGTATAACTATTTCACAGTAAGTATCAATGGCTTTCCAAATACAGGGAGTGCTTTTAAAGATTTACAAATGTTTTAGCTTTTTTTGAATAATATCGTCATAATAATACTCATTCCATGATTGTGTATAATGCAAATATTGTAAGTACCTGGATATGACTTGGGATCAGTGTATTGTAGTCCACGTATGGGGGATCTCAGAGAAGCAGAAGTAGAAGCAGCACCAAAGCCAATCACTTGTGCTATAGTGCAAGGAACATAACGATAGAGGGACAGAAAGAGATAGCAGAATGACGGAGAGATGATCTTCTGTTCAT
>NC_092862.1:16942349-16946297 GCF_032062135.1 Pyxicephalus adspersus
GAGAGCTCAGGCTTGAAGAACGTGTGTAAAATTTCTGATTGGCCTAGCCTTGGCACATGGTGTGAGACACATGCTCCTTTGTGCAACGAATGGACAAAGGTAAGACTGTATAGGCGAGGAAAGGGAGAGAAAATCCAACAACTCTGCCACTGAAAACTACATAAAAAGTTTTGTCTACCCAGGCTTTTTTAAATTATAGTTTATACTTCCCAGAAATGTCAGCTTTGTGCGATACAGCATTATAGAAATTTAAAGTTACTCCTCTGTGTGCATGAAACTGCCAAAAAGAATAAAGCAAGAGTGACTTCCTCATTTGTGTCTTGGTGTAGCGTGCTTTTACATGTAATGAAAGTAGCAATATTCACATAAAGCAGTCTTAATTAAGATCAGCGTCTTAACTGTAATTTCAGCTTGAAGAGATGTGTGATTATTAGGTTAATATTCTTCACATGTGCCATTGGGAATCTCGGTAAAGTGAGACATTCTGTATTGAAAATGATTTATTCTTATGCAGTGTATTATCTTTGTCTAGTCCAGTGGAGAAAATCAAATAGCTCTGGGCTGTATTGTATTACATTAACGTGGAGAGGTGTAAATTGGTTTCAGTTGAACGATCAAATGAATAATTTGATATAAACAAAAAAAAATTAACCATAGTTGGTAGAATGATAAGATGTAAAGGTTTTACAAACAAAGCTGCACCACTTTTTAATTAGTGGTTTCAAATTAGAAGGTGACAAAGAAATAGGCAACTTGAAGACATTTCTTTGAAATTCTAATCAGGCTGACTAGTCATAGTAATCAATTAAGTATGTAAGCTCATCTTCGCTTTGATAATTGTTTAATTTGAAGCTCTTTACAGGGAATGTAAAACGGGTGCATGCCACTTTACAAGCACAAAAAGGGCATTTTAGGCATTTAAAACTGCAGGGGAACTGACACCTGATTAGTCCAGCAACAGAATTGTGGTGTTGGGTCTGTTTCAAAGAATGGATTTACCAACTGTCATTGTCAGCTCACTTCAGTATTCTAAAGCAATCAACTGCCAAGTCAAAGGCAGTTTATATGGAAGCAAGTTGCAAGCAATCTTATAGGTCATGTGATCTATCATCAACTGCGTTTTGTAATGATTCACATAATCTGTTGTCACTTTGGTGATTCAGGTGGTTTGTCATGAACTGTCTCCTGTTATGTGTCATGTGATCTATCATCAACTGCCATTTATAATGACTCATATATTCTGTTGTCATTTTAATGACTCCTTTGATTTGTCATCAACTGTCACCTTTAATGGGTTGTATGATCTATCATTAAGTGAAATGACTGATAGGTTAAGTGTTAAGTCACTACATGCAACTTTTAATGGCTCATGTAAAATCTCATAATGTCAATGTGTTATATTTTTATAGGCATCAGAATTTAAAGCTTCAAAGCTCTTGCGAACAATATTAGTCATAATATAAACAGAGGTTTCACATATTCAAGGCGTCTTTTTCAGTTTCTCTTTATTTGTAAGCTCTTCAGGGCAGGGTCCTCGCCTCCTGTGTCACTGTCTGTACTCGTCATTTGCAACCCCTATTTAATACATATTATTGTACAGCGCTGTGTAATATGTTGGCACTATATAAATCATGTTTATTAACCACCTGACTGTTAAACCCGACCTTGGTTCGGGTTTATCGATTTTGCAAAAATCGATAAACCGGAACTTTTCTCACTATTTAAATCGCATCACTTACCTGGTCCCCGCTGCGATGATCCGTTCTGTTCCAGCGTCGATCGTTAAAAAAAAAATACTCACCTTCTCCCCGCAGCTACTCCGGAGATGTCTTCTGTCTTCTTTCTTCATCCGGCGAGTGCAGTGAAGATCACCGGGGTTTCCCGGTGACGTCGCTGCATGCATCGTTGCGGGCGGGAGGCGGGGCGGGAAATTTAAAATCCTTTGCATTGAACTCAATACAAAAAAGCTGTATTGAGTCCAATACAAAGAAATCCTTAAATAATATATAAATAATTGTAGGACATATTTCTGTAAGTTACAGGTCTACAATTTAAAAAAAAAAAATTCATGAAAAACAGTGTACCGCTTTTGGTACAGAAATCTAGACATCAGTGTACCGCCCAGGAGGTTAATATTAATAAAAATAATATTAATAATAATAAGAATACAATGTCTAAATTTAAATCCCTAAAACAAAAAAGTTCAATATTCAAATTGTCTATAGTGAGGAATTATTGGAGAGTTGGGGAATCTTGCCATTGATGGGTCAGATATTTGATCGATATATACCCACTGGTATTCGCCAAAATGAAACATTTATTTAAAAAGTACATTGTATTGTATTGTAGGTTTGCATTTGTGGCATTTATTATAAATGCAGCTCACTGAAGCTCATTTGCCATTATTCCTAATGATCATCTCAGAAAAAAAGAAAGAACAACCAACAATTAGCAATAGAAAGATATATAAGTTGTCATTAACAAGCAAATCTTTTATCATTTTCTATATATCCAGCTGTTCTAAAAGTGCAGCTTTGGTTGCAATACTCAACCATTCTCTGGCACTGTTACCTAAAGACTCTCTTAATCCAACTAGCCAAAATGCAGAAGACCTTGCCCATCAATTGGAAGGGGTGGGTTTTTCATCGGCAGGAAAGCGAAGGATGTGAGGTACAACTAGGTTTTATTATTAGCACATCATTCAGTAAATGGAAGCAATAACAAGTCCTATTGCCTTTATTTACAGTCCACCATCAATTTCAGAATAGGGATGAACTTGAAATTGGTTGTTAACTGTACAAATTTTTCTTTGCTTAATTAACTAAGCCTTGTATGATGTATTTATCCATTGCCAATTGTCCACCAGTGAATGCATATGTAACGAAAGGATGCAGGTTTTTAGTTTCATTATTGTAGGTGGATGGTATAATGCAGCCTGTACACTTCCACTGAACATACATCTACAGTGGTTTTTCTGTTTATTGATTGCACTGATATAGGAAGTGATTAGCAGGTTTTCCAAATAGAAAGACTCATTGGGTTCCATAAAAAGATTACAACATTACATTTTTGGAAGATTGTAAAGGTTTGCAAAACATGCAGTATACCATAATCACATAAATAGGTGCCTGTTTTATATTGAAGAAAGCTACTCTGATAGGTGAGCCCAGAGCAGGAGAACCATAGGTAAAGGTTCAAAGTAAAGTGAAACTCGAAGCAAAATGATTAATGATTTTTAGTTTTGGAAAAAGTAGGAGAAAGCAAAAATGTTGTTTAGGTTTTTATGTCTTTCTGTGACCTTATTAGGGAGATTTTCCTCACCACCTTTGCCTGTGATGCCTACAGGGGTAATGTATTGATCGGGCCGGAAAGGCACGAACAACAATACAGACCTTATTAGGGAGATTTTCCTCACCACCTTTGCCTGTGATGCCTACAGGGGTAATGTATTGATCGGGCCGGAAAGGCACGAACAACAATACAAAGTTTTCTGCCTTTCCCTGTGATGCCTACAGGGGTATTGGAGTGTAAAGGGCAGGAAAGCATTAAAAGCAATACAAACATCATCAGAAGAACTAACCCTTCCTTAGTCTTCCAAAAAAATGTGTTTGTTTGTGTCTACTATGGTGAGATTTTTTATCACTTAGTCTGTGCTAATGATACACACATTGGTGGCAAATACTATACAAACAATGGGTTTAATTTACTAAAGAAATATAGGCTGTTCACTTAGCAAAGTATAATATTCCATGGAAGGGATATTTAAGTTTAGTAAATGTTTTGAAAAATATCTTTGCAAAAAAAAACAATGATTGATTTTACATTTAATAGTGGAGATCAGCAGATCTTCACCTTTTTTTTTACTAAACTTCCAAGGAGCTTAACACTTTGTTAAATGAACAATCTTAATTCCTTGAGTAGGTCAACCAATACTGTTACAGACAGCAG
>NC_092862.1:16946887-16951184 GCF_032062135.1 Pyxicephalus adspersus
GTATGTAACCAGGGGATCACCTGTAGTTTCTCAAATGCCAATACATACTTTATACTTTGCTTGATCGTTTGGAACACAGATCATTATTGAAAGCGCTTTTTGAATGAAATTTATTGGACAAATAAACACCCAGCAGTCTTCCTTCAGAACTGGTAGCAAAGCGGTTAAAAGATATTGCCTATTAATCTGTTTTCTGACTATTTGAGAACAGTTGACGTACAAACTATTCAGCCTTGCTATTATTACCATTATTTTAGGGACATGATTATGATTTGTTTTGCTGGAATGTTTTATAAATAAATCTGCTGCTAATAGCTGCTAATGAAGGCAAAATGCTTCTTCTAAACAGGGGGGAAAAAGCCGTATTGTGGTTAATGTAGCAAAGGCCAAGTTCCCATCTGCCATCCTTAATATTGCTCTGCTTTTTCATTTTTTTGGATAGAAACCAAACCGATTTTGTTATTGATTTTGCCATCCAACAGATGTTATCAAAAGCACATATATGTATCATGTTTGCTGGTTGCGTGGTATGCTGATAAACTATATACCTAATATACGGCATTGATATTTGTTTCAGTGAACTCTTATGGTAAGACAAAGTTTTTGGTGATTCACTACATTGCTGCAAATAGATGTTTACAAATCAGATTGACTTGAACTGTGGCTCTTTCTTGCTTCTGTAGTGGTTGACTGTGTTATATCTTTATGAACCATTGTTTATAACCATTGCATGGACTATATTCAGGACCTACACTAAGATCCTGCTGCATGGTTGCTTTAGGTGAAACTACTGAATCCGAAAGATTAGCTTTACATCCAGGAAAATAGCATTCTATAGAATGATTGCTTATGTATTTTCTCACTTTAGGTCCACTTGATAGTATATCTTAAGCTGCGTACACATGTGCAATAATTATCATTGGAAACGAACGACTAACGACCATATGTAAACCCCAAATCTATTCTTTACTATGTTAGTCATCATATCTCATTGTATACAGAATATATAACTTTTTTTGTAAATGGTCCAGAAGTTCTTACTTGTTCTTTAACCTTCTGGGCAGTTCATTTCTTTCTGGATTCATGTGTAAAAACGGTATATTGTTTTTCATGAAAATTTATTTTAAAGTATAATATAATAGTATGAGTATAATAAAGTTTAAAACACAAAAAAATGTCAAAATAATCAATTAAATAAATAAAAAATAAATAAATATTATACTTATACTATTTTATTATACTGTAAAAAAAATGTTCATGACAAGACAATGTACTGCTTTTACACATATAAATCTGCAGTATTGCATTCAATACAGTTAATTTGTATTGAATGCAATACAAAAAGATTTGAAATTCCCCTCATGCCCTGAACGGAATGTCCGCACACACTGATGTCACTGGGAACTCCCCAGTGACTCATCAGATGCGGAGGACCCGGGCCGGAGGAGGCAAAAAGACGCAGATAGCAGGGAAGGACGCCAGCGGATTAGGTAAGGCTAATGTTTTACATTGGTTTAGCTACCCCGAGTGTGACTCGGGGTTACCGCTCTCAGCATCTATTTTTTAACCCGAGTCACATTTGGGGTTACTGCTCGGCAGGTCAAATAGATTGCAGGTCCTTAGGAAACCCCTTCTATAATTATTATATCCACAGCTCACAGTATATTAGTGTAGCAGTGATTAGGCAGAATGCCTCTTACATTGCTGGCCGTTGGGAAGAACGTCACCCTTACAGATAGCCATAAGATTATTGGTGTCAACTGACCCGAGAGGCACAAATAGTTCATTGCTCAAGGAACCCCGGGAACCTCTGGAGGAACCTTAGGGTTCCACTGAACCTTGGTTGAGGAATACTGGTCTAGTGCCTATGTTAGGGGGAAGCCACCTAAGTCACAAATAGGTTTTTGGGATGTGGGAGGAAACCTACACAAACACAGGGGGAATAAACATCATGCAAATTGTGTCCTGTTTAAACTCTATAAAAGACAAAATAATGCAAATCTGTATCCAGTACTATATATCATATGATTTCTTTTAAAAATGCAAGAACCTACATTTGACTTGGTATCAAGCAACAGCAACACACAGAGTGGTAGAAAGAAGTAGATGAAGAAGCTATGTGCTAACAAACTGATTGGAGGAGAAAGCAAACTGACAGAAGGATTCTCCTATGGCCATCGTTATTTTTTACTGCCCACTAACATTGCTGGGGTGGGTCACAGTCTGGGCTTGGAGGAAGTAGAATGAATGATGCTGGGCAGAAATCAACCTGGAGAACATCTAGTGGCAAAAAAATATTTTGCAGAGACAGCTCCAGGTTGAAGGAAAGGATTACAACACTTTATGTTTTAATAGCCTTTTTTTATGTATTTTTGACTCAAGCTTTACATTATCACTTTAGTTGAATCTGAAATTCACTTATCACAAAACACCCTTTTTTATCTGCTGTAATACATTAAACCATGGCTAAAACAGATGGCCACTCTTCACCTCTGTATTGCATTGAGTCATTCAATATAAACACTTTAAAGTACACATAAAGTGCATTATGAATGTGTCAGGCTCTCCAGATTCTGTTGCTTATAATGTGCAATAATGGTCCGATGTTAGATCTACAGCGTAAACTACAGCGTTCAATTCACTTTAAATGTGACTTTTTTCTAGTTGTCACAGTAAATTTACATTATTTGTTATCTCTTCCTTCCGTTTACTATTGATTTACCAGTAGTGATATATTTATTTTCTGATTTCAGCTCAGTTTGTTTGCTGAACTAATTGAGCTATTAAGCACTACACTGGATAAGTTGTAAAATCCTATACAGCTTTATAATAATATTTATTGCAGCCATAGAAGAGCCCAAGTGGATCCTTTATGTTGAATTACTTCATGCTGCAAAGTGAGTTCCTTTGTAAAGAGAAAGATTTTTTTTCCAATTGTCTGATGGCAACTTTTTTAATGGAACAATAATCTTTTTTAACATTATTTCATCACTCCATGAATGAGACTGGCTTATTGTAGATAATGTAATCAGTGGGTGCTATTATTTTATAAAATGTGTTCCTCTGGGGTGTAGCTTGTTATTATATATGTACATGGGGCAGCCAGAATTTCTCATTACGTTTGCAAGTTCTGCTTCCTCCTTAGTGGTACTGCACAATGTGCTTTTATTTCCCTCATTATAAGACTACAGTGTTCATTTAGTAAAAGTGTGGAGCAAGTTTTCTTTGTAAAGTGAATGTTCAGTTAGCTAAGTCTAAATATTATCTAGCAAAATGTATTTCTTTAACCTATAAATGAAACAAAAATAGTAATATCAATAGTTTATATTACCAGGTGATTTGCCAGTAATGTAGTATAGTCTTATATGACACTCTCTCTACCTTCTAGTTAGGGACAACAAAACTATTTACCTTAGCCCCCTCTTTTAGGATTGGGATGGAATAGAAATGTTTAGTGCTCTTGCAAAATCAACAGGTATCATTTTGATCTTAATGAACAGATAAAATACCTTTGATGGTATATGTAACAAATGAAAATGGACTAAGTAAGAGCAGCTTGTTGTTAAGGTTTATATACACTTAAATTTCCCTTGCATGTGATTGGGTATTTAAATTGAACATAGCTTTGACCTTTTTTGCTAAGTGATCATAGAAAATGTGTGCCTATAAGGTTAGCTCCAGTAAAGAAGAATGTAAAGCTTAATCTGCATTGAATTATTTGGGCACTGCTGATATCTTGAAACCTTCTTGTAGACCCATTCACACGTATGTGCTCTAGCAGTAGCTAAATGTCATTGCTAAGGTTAGGCTTTCTGATGGTGAGAACAATTAAACACACTTTTTCAATAAGCATTTGCCAATTAAAGTGGAACTGAACTTAAAAAAAAATATATATATATATATATATATATATATATATAACTTACCTGCCACTCATCCCTCGATCCCTTCAGAGCTTTCCTCGATTGGACCCCTACCGCTCTATATTCCTTCTTCGTCCAGGCGCAGAAAAAGCACCAGACACTGCCATCTTTGTCTGTCTTCTTCCTTCTTCTGGCACCTGATTTCACATTGCACAGGCATGAGATTGGGTGATGTAGGGAAAAAAAGAGTGCCGATCTCACACAATTTTTTCCAATTGTAGGAAAAGCCCCTTCTGCATGTCCCTGATATCGAGCAGATGCAGAAGGAGCAACCAGAAGCCTGCTGGGATATGTGATATGGGTCTACCAGGAGGCTTTGTGTTCCCATTCTGTCCTTACCACCGTGCAGAGTGGTGCGGAGAGGGACTTCATTT
>NC_092862.1:16951984-16953410 GCF_032062135.1 Pyxicephalus adspersus
GGAGGCACACAACCAAGCTAGTCTATGCATGCCTATCCACTCCTGTCAGGGACATAACAGTAGGTGCATGCCCCTGGATGCCCAACAGTGCAGCAGTGGCTAGAGCAGGACCTGATGGCTTACAGGGGATGGCCATGGGAACCAACAGGTACTATAACTGGACTCTGAACCATTGTTGTCTAGGCACATGGAAAATTAATTTTTCCATTGGTAGAGCTACAAAAATGTGAATATTGTTTTCTCTTTTTTTTGACCTAGAAATAATAATAATACCAATAATAAAGCTTTTTTTCTGTGTTATACAGTTTTTACAAGACTCTCTTCTGTGTTCTTATTTTCCTTATGATAAGATTGTTGCGTATATTAATTGCTGCACTTTGGACAACAGATGCTGTTACTAAATGGTATGAACAAGTGACAGATGGATATAGCAAGATTATCCACTACATAAAAATATTTTTTTTCCATATTGAAAGTGGACAGTCTAAGATTTGTATAACATGCATATCAGAGAATAATCATCACACATAAGCTCCATGTGACATGAGTGTTTCCATTTCTGAAACTCGAAAGAGATGGATGTAACTTTAATTTAATATCCTAATCAAATCTTCAGTGACAAGGTCACCTGCTGATTGGTCTGAATACATTTTCATAAAATAAGTACTTTTAGGAGTTTGCAATCTTTTTGGAACATGATAAAGAACTAAAGAAATGTATGTAAACAAATGTAAATGTAGGAAATGTAGCTTTCCCACTAAATTATTAAAAAAAAAATACAAATTGAATGACATACCCCTACTGTAAATGAAACAGAACACTGGCAGGTGTTTATCGTTAATTATTTTCTTTGTTTTCCCCAATGTTTCCTAATAATTATTTTTTATATATATATATATATATATATATATGGACATATGGTACCCTTTACAATAACATTAGGTATTTTTCAATGCAAAACTTCAATGCTTTCCATACAAAGATCCTGTAATCATTTCCTAATTTTTTTTTAATATAATAAACCTAAAGGGCAACTTTCTTAAAGTTTTCTTTTAAGTGTACACAACCTAGGACTGTACCTGACATTGGCACTGATGTAGCAATCTTACCTTCAACAAGTCTGGTCTTTATTCTGCATGTGCAAGGTGGCCCCCATGCATTTCCCTGGGTGGCCATCACTTAAATTTCAACTCTCCCAACCTAAAAGACACACTTGAATGTTAAAAAAGATGAACAGTGAACAGTTGTGACTTAGCTATTTTTATTATTATTATTATTATTATTAAACTGTGTTTCTGGAACCAACAAATTATGCGTCACTGTTCATTAAATAATGAAGACAGATACAAGCAAGAGGGGAGAAGATGAGATGACCTGTCCAAAAGAGCTTACAACCTAAGAGGTGGGGGATGTACCACCCAATAGG
>NC_092862.1:16954095-16954842 GCF_032062135.1 Pyxicephalus adspersus
GTCTCTGTTGCAAATGCCTGCATTGATAATAATCAAATATGTAGCACTGGGGACCTACAAAATTGTTCCACCACCTCCCATATGATATAATTATATCATCCATTCTATTACTATAGCTGATATGTTCTCCTCTCTGAATTGATAATCACATTTGCTGGCTCGGTTCTGTGATTATTGCTTCTATTCATTCGTGGGGTCAACCTTCTATGCTACATTTTAAATTCATCATTGGCTCCTACTGTGGAAAAAAAGGCATTAGTGAATCATGATGGTCATCAGTCATTAGTGAATACAAATAGACTTCTCTGAGCTGGCCAGATGGTAACATTCCAAATTTATTTTCACATATACTTTGCTGCTAGGCATGTTATCCTAAATTCATTTCACCTAATAGTTTCTTGAAAGGCAACTAAATACTATGAAGCTAATTTACTAAAAAAAAATCACAATCTTATTGGTATGAAGTGAAACTATATTTTCTTTAATTTTCCAATCATATGAACAGAAAGTTCTTGCCTATTTTGGATACCCAATATTAAAAAAATGTTTTCCAAATTATTGGATAATTGAAGTGAATATTCACACAGTTTATTATCTTTGGTATATGCTGGATAACATTATTTATAGATAAGAAGTTCGATTTGGTGCTTGGTAGGGTTTGTAGCAAATGCTACATGTTATATAGTACATTTTTTTTCTATTTCTGGTTTTGAGTTTATTAATATTAATAAATTATTGATTCAATTT
>NC_092862.1:16954878-17046626 GCF_032062135.1 Pyxicephalus adspersus
CATTGTGTAGTTACATTTTATTTTTGCTTCTAATAAAGTTTGCTACCCCGATCCTCAGACTATAGCACCATAAAAGACATATTACTGCACACAAGATGAACACATTCATGCATCACAAATATTTTGAACATAACCTTAAATGATGCTTGTTTAAATATTTTAGGTTCATTTTTGTATTTCTTTATAAAGGGAAACTTGAATATTATGGATCTAGATCAGGTACTAATGTGGGATTCTAAGAACAAAGATTTTATACCTATGTTTTGTCTTGGATAAATTTGAAAGCCATGTGTCTTACTTTTGCTATGTAATTATGATTTTGCCATGTCTCTATACTTTACATATTTTTGTTTATATTACCATATGAGGCAGTCATTTACAATATTTTTTCTTTAGTTCTTACTCTCTACAGCAACGTTTCTCAACTAGGGTTCTTCTAGAGGTTGCTAGTGGTTCCTTGAGCAATGAGCAATTTAATCCTCTTAGGTCAGTTTAACTGGAGCTAGCCATCATTTTTCCATCTGTAAAGGTGATATTCTTCCCATTGGCCAGCTATGTAAAAGGCTTTTCTCCTACTGACCACCATGCTCATATACTGTGAACCATATATATATCCGGGCTTTCCTGAAGACCCAGGAGCTTCTTGCAAGGGTTTCCCCTTGTTAAAAAGCCTAAAGTCTAATCTAAAAACCAGATACACATACATATCTAATACCAATAAATCTATATTTTAGGTCAAAACTGGAACATTTAAGTCTAATAAAGCCAGTGTTCTTTGTGGGATTCATATAATTATAACCCAGATATGTAAGGTATAATTTTTTTTTACTTGTCCAGTGTTGCAGTTTGTTTCAATCATTTAAAATATCGAGTATGGGGAAAAATTGTGTCTGGGTTCATATGATTAAGAAATGCTTCATGATCACAAAGCAAAACATTAAAATGACATGTCAAATAAAATAACTCATGGGGCAAATTACTGAAATAGAGAACAGAAACATTAGTAAAACCAATGCTGTGTGTTGTGCCCCTTTCTTACAGAAACAGTTTTATATTTTACAAATTATTATTTACCACTTTGACACACAATCATAAATCATAGCACTTTATTAAGCCACTAATGAGTCACTCATTTTTACTATTTGACATTTCTTGTCCATTAAACAGCAATCAGCAAACCTGCATCATTGTTGCTTTACTCTTCATGTTTGCTGTAAAAATTAATATTATTATATTTTATATTATTACTATTCTCTTTGTCATTATTGAGTTTGTAATCCAATACGGGCACTTGTTTGCCTTTTTTTATAAACTGTCACTTTTTTTTTTACAATTTAAAAAATCTTAATGATCATGAACTTAGAACATGATTTTTTCTCTTTTCTCTCCCTTTTCTTTCTCTGCTACTGGTTATTGCTCTTTAGTGGTTTTTGGCCAGTTTGTGTTTTTCCAGACGTCTCTCCACGACGTAATTGAGGTTTATGATGGAACAACTCAGCAGTCGCCTCTCTTATCCTCTCTCTCAGGATCACATTCAGGTACTTTTTCTTAGAGATGCCAATGGGTCATTTAAAATTTGTTTTATATATAGATTTTTTTTTGCCTCTTTCAAAATGATTCCCTAGGGACTGCCCATTTTTTTTTAAACGATGTCCTCTCTTAGGCAAGCAGAATGGTGAAGGATTCTTTAGTAAGTTCACCACTGAAAAGGTAGCAAAAAAAGAAGGAATTCTGTAACAATTAGAATTTATAAAACAGGGAATCTGACATTCACTCAAAGATTCCTTTGAAGGAATCTTCCAGGTCCACATGTTTTATTGACAGTATAGATTCTCCCGATGTCAAATTCCCAGTTTTATAATTAGAGCTCTTAACGTGCTAGTTGGATTTAAAGCAGTTGCAGTCACCAGCCTGTAAATGGCTCTTCGGTGTCTCTTACAGAAGTAAAATATCAGATAAAATTATAGTATTAAAAACAAATATAATAAAACAAAAAGTCATTTAAATTTGTGATTTTTTAAAGCTCTTCATTTTTCTAGATTAATTTTAGTTTCTTTAAATGAAGATCATTTTCTCCGACCTGTAAAAAATAGTTTTAAAAAAGCAAAAAACACTTCCACAGATATTGATTTAACTTTTTTGTTTTACTGACGTTTACTGAAGTTGAACACTTCATTGATTAGCAATCCAAACTTTACCCAGTTACTTAGCCACATAGTTTAAAAACAGGTTGAAAAGAAGACACAAGTCTAGCAAGTTCAACCAAATGGAAAATAAATAAACATAATAAATAATAAACATAGAAAACGTTTTATATATTCTACACAACCTATACAGATGATTGCGAGGAAGGCAGAAAACCCATATAGTATGGTTTCATTTACTCCAACAAAGGAAAAACGCCTTCTTTATTCCCAGAATATTATTAATTTAGATATTAGTTAGGCTATATATATATATATATATATATATATATAGGGTTCACCAACAATAGTGTATCTTCTCCAGTCTTGGGCAGCTTTAATAAACCAGTATAAAAATGACGCACAGATAGTTTTGACAAGGTAATATGCATATTTTTTTTTCATATAATTCATTTTATCTGCATATAACATTGTTATCTAGAAAACAATCAGATTTCAGCAATTGTTGGCATGTTAATAAATTTTGTTTCTGTTGAGTAGGAGAGTCGCTTCCACTAAGTTCTGGTAACCAGATTATTGTTAGATTTACATCTGTTGGACCATTGACCTCGAAAGGATTTCACTTTGTCTATCAAGGTAATTACATATACAGCTTTAACAATACATTGAATATGTATTGTATTTGAAGCTTTCTATTTCATACATATTGATCACAATTTTCAATAATTTTACATAGATCACCAAGGTAATGACAAGCTTACAATAAGGTTTTTCGGTTCTATTGTATTAAGTCCTGCCATTAATTTTCCATTTACTATTATTGTTTTTTTTTTTATTAACAGAATATTACACTATGTGAAATAATATCAGGGTTTGTATTTGTCTGAAGAGGAAAATAAACTGCTCTGTGTATTTGATTAACTTGTCTATTCCTATTTGGTAAAACATAACAAAGTAATTTCAAATGTAGGGTGAACCGAAATCTTGATTAAAACAAACAGATATGCTAATCTTTAAGCAAAAGATTGCAATAAATTATAGTTTTTATAAGCAATCATAGGCAAACTGAAAAGCAAATAAATGATTTTAGGGATTCAAGGTAGATTAATGCAAAAACAAAAACCTAATTTATTTTATATATTATTAAGATCTGTAAGGAAGCCAAAAATAAGTATTGTCCCTTTGGGAATTCATTACAAACAAAAATGATAGGGGATTTATATTCTTTATATTCATATAAAGTAGTGAATTTACCATTTATTAAACATTCACTGCAGATGAAACATCATTATGCATATATTTAAATGATAGTAATTGATTCACCACCAGTGAAGGATTGGTAAGAGTTATAGTCAATAAATGCATTTTTAAATATTATTTTTTCCTATTTATAGTGAAATTGAATCAATATTTTCTTTCAAGAACATTAAATAATAGTATGTAAAAAAAATGCTTGCCGTCTGTTATAAAACAATCAAGAGATTAATCAACCAGTTCGGTCCAATGGCAAGTGGGTAGCCAAACATACTTAATTTGCTAATCTTTGCAAAATGCTAAACTGGCCTATAGAGGATTATTTAAAAAGCAGTGGATCTGTCATTCTCATCAATCATTCTCTGGTGGAGAATTATTAACAGCTTTTAAAAACATATGACACGGGAACATTTTTCACCAGGGAACATTTGGTGGATGTCAAAGTCACTAATTTATAAATAGACCCTCTGATATATATATATATATATATATATATATAGTATTATATTATATTATATCACAATATATGATCTGGTAATATACACAATCATTTCTATAATTTAGTACCTATTAAAAAGGATATCTAAGCTAAAACTATTTCATGTATACCAATTAGTGGTGGCTGAAAAGTTCCATACGAAGCCGATTCTGACTACGATTAAAGCTATTCTGACCTTAGACTGCAACTTCAGAATTTGAGAAATCTGACTTTCAATTCACCATTACTTGTCATTGATAGGTATATTAGGCCACTGGACAAAGACAGTCAATAATAATAATAATAATAATAAAAAAAACTAAATTGGACACCACATTTACCAGCTAGTACACTACAATATAGGATGTTTTAGGTTTAGATTTAGGCATCATTAAACAAAAATGTTTGCTAATATTAAGTACTATTACTTGTTTGTAATTATTCAGGTTATGAACAATATAAAAATTTGGTAAAGCAAAGTCAAGGGGGAAATTAGATGTCACAACTGGATATGTACATCACATTGGGTCAATGGTATAACATGCATCTATGTGTTGAGAAATTGATAATTAATCTGAATATATATATTTAAAAAGTGTTTTAACTTAACTTTTTACAATTATTTGGCACTTGGGCCTTTTGTACCAAGTCCTTTTTCTTCTTTACAAGCCTGTTATAATATTTAGAGGATAACTGTCAACAGATAACAAGAGACAGTTGTGTTTGGAGTATAATCTGTGATGTAGGTTGTGTTTGGTTCTCACTTGAATAATAGTGTTCCATGATCTTAATTTAAACTGTGATGCCTAAAACATGCAATCAGATCTGTATACACTGAATAAACACTATCTCTACTGTCTGCATAAAATTAATTAATAGGTCCCCAGTGCAGCTTTACATAACCTATCCACTGATGGGACACATTTATTCTGGCAATGGTTTGATAAAATAAAATCTATAAGAAGAGGAATGATGAAACAACTATTCTGTTTAGTTGATCACAAATGGAAAATCAATTCTATTGAAAAAAAGTATTCTGTCAATGTATTAATGATAAACATTCTCTGTTGCACAAAAGCTGATTGTCCTACAAACTTGTTGAATCTTTGTCACATGAGATTGAAGATCTTCCAGTCTAAGGTCAGCCATATTGTTAGCTACAGTTGCGCTGAACTTCGGGTATATACAAAATACTCAAAAATAATTCTTAACTCTTAACTTCTTAAAAGAAATTTTAGGTATTTTAATGCATTTTTATGTAACTAGTATAAGTATCTGGATTGTACGTAGAAGTAGCCTTTTGTAAAATCCTGTACATTAGACTGGGACAGGGATGGACAGGACTGGGAAAAAAACTTTTTACCTTCCTATTTGGAAACCTGAGGATAGAGAGGGGGGAGCCAATACCTGAAACAGAAAAACTGGAGTCATACATTACAACACTATATAAGGGATGCAAAAGAAATCACAATTTAGGAATACGAGATGATGAATGTTTTTCTAGTCATTACTTGATTACTACTAATGCAATCCAATTATGGTCTAACAAATTCTTTGGGCAGGTAATGCTCAAAAGCTGTTAAACAATTATCAACCAATATTGGTTTGAGTGGATATTATACTAATTCTTACAGTGAGGTTTTCTTTATTAAAGTGTGTCAGTCACACAAACCACTTTGTAATAAAAGTTGGTACTAAACAAATAAATGTATTAGGCATATTGCTGTTGTGTTTATGTATTCAATAGTTAGTTTTCAAAGTTTATTTTTATTTAAAAAATTTTTATTTATCACATGAAAATCATCTAATAGTGTGTATAGTTCTTTAATTTGTATTTGTATGATATTTACTATACTGTACAGTTTTTCGATGACATGATGGATCCCATGTCTAACAGTCTAAATGGATGCAGATAATACAATTGTTTGTATTACCAGACCATTAAAGACAAACATTTAAGTTCTGCAAAGTCAGAATATTTACAAAAAATGTTTTTCCTATATAAGTTCTGTGTACTTTTTAATGTGTTCTTTTCATTGTTTTTTTAATGTATATATATATATATATATATGTATTTATTAAGCTTCACTGCTAAAAGTGGACCTAAATTAAATATTTTACTTTAGATAAAAGGATAGGTAACCCTTTTATATAAGGTAAAAAAATTAACTTTAAAAAAAAAAAAGACTTAAGCCCCTCCCCTTCTGTCCTTACCATGGCAGTGGTACAGATAGACAAAATGAGAGCACAGAGTTTTCTGCGATACTTATGTCATGCATCCCAGGAGGCTTCTGGCTGCTCTTTCTGCACACGTTGAGCTTTTTTTTCAATGGGAAAAAAGATAATGCGGACCTCACGCATGCACAGTGAGACTGGCACTATTTTTTTCCCAATCTACAGTAGGCTACATCTCCCAATCTTGCGCCTGCACAGTGCGAGATAGAGTGACGCAGGCAGAAGGTGGAAGAAGGGCCAATAAGATGGCAGCAGCTGGGCGTTTCCCAACGACAGGGCCAAGGAGGATTCCAGGACAACGTGTTTTTTTTAGGTTACTTTCACTTAAATATATTACTGCAAATAGACCCTTACAATTATAGAATCTCTTAACTTATCATTAGAGCCATTGAAGTTTAAAGTTTTAAAGTTTAGAAAATGTTATGTATTATATATGTTACTGTATACCAGTGTTTTTCAATCAGGGTTTCATTGAACCCTAATATTCCTCCAAAGGGTTTTTTTGCACAATAAGCAGTTTGTGCCTTTTGGGTCATTTATGTGACATCAATGATCCTTTTGGCTATCTGTAAGGAGATTGTCTTCCTACTGGCCAGCAATGTAACAAGAATTCTTCCTACTAAGAATTTTGGCATTGCTCCAAACTCAGGGTCAGACTGTACCCACTTCATCAGGGAAAAAATCTTTGAATTACTGTTAATAATATCAAAGCCCTCCAAGGAATCACCTATGCACTTCATTAGATTATCATCAGTTACATAATTAAATCCACAATGAATAAGTGTGAAAATACTGATATAATAGAAAAACAAATTACTTTTTGTGAACGATATAACAATCCACAATCCCAAAATATATATACAGTATATACAGAAGAGATCAATTTCATCAAATGAATATACATGTCATAAACAGAAATAAGCCTTTATGGAATTCAAAATGCACCTTAAAATGAGCAGAAGTTAAATTGAAAAAATATGCCAGGTGGGGTAATAATGGGGGTGTCAGGAGATCTCCCTGATTGGAAGCTAATGGACGAGTGCTGAACATGTAAGATTTGTGCTTGCTATATGTTTTGTAATATATTAACTTTAATGAATTAGTAATATATTAATATTATATTATTATTATTGTAATATGTTATGTAAATAATACATACCTTACAATATTAAAAAGTCATCTATTTTGATCCAGAATCTATGATTTTTGATATGTGTATTAAAAGAAATACTGTACTTTTAAACTCAAAACTTTTTAGAGTGATGAATGTGTGATGCTTGTGAAGATGAGGGTCACTGTGAACCAAAAAGACAAAAAAAAACTTTTTTTATGGTAAAGAAATCCTTCTTCTTCTTCCTGGGTTCCAAAGACCATGTTCAGACATAGAAATCACAGGGCAATCTCTGCCCCAGGCATAGTGACATAAATAAAAAATAATAATAATGATAATAATAATAATAATAAAAAAAAGAACTTGATTAGGATAGGGAAGATAAGTTGTATTTCTTCCCTATCCTGTCCAACACCAAACAATATTAAATTGGAGCTCTTTTTAACAATTTAAACAATATTGGATACATTTATTAAATGTTCTGCCAGTTGGCAAATAGGAAAAGGCTGACTTTTTATTCATTTATTGTGTTTGTAATTTTTATTTTTTTTTGTGCACCCACTTATGGGAGTTAGAATATTTTCTGTACTTGTTTCTGTTTACTTCTGTACTTCTGTACATGTTTAAATGGCTAATACCGGTATGGTGTACTTAATCAAAAACTTGATAGATTCTCTATAGATTACAGTTTCTGTCATTATCCTATTTATAAATCGATATGGAATTTAATAATCTTGTCCTGGCATATTCCTGGCACAATTGCCAAAAACAAAATGTGAGTCACATATATTGTAAAAATATTATGCCTGAAGCTATCAGTGACATTTTGTAACAAAATAATATGTCTGCAGTAATAAACCACCAGACTAATGTTAAAGTTGGCACTAATTTAGCAATATTGAAAGTTATAAAATGAATTTATTGTAAGAGTTCAGATTGGTGGAGAAGTTACAGTATGGTTAGTGCTTCTACACGCCTCTGAACTGCACCCATGCTGCCCATGAAAATTGAATTTTGTGGGCTGTAGTGAGTTGTTATATACTGCCCACTATAAAATGTTGAAAATCTGGTCCCTACGAACCAGCACATCAGTTGGGGAAACTGAGCAGCTGGCAAGGTGACAACCACCAGGACCCACCTGGAAACAACTAGTCCCCAAAACCTGCCTAAACAAACTCTTAGATACTTTTCAGTAAATTTTGGATATCTGACATCTAAGAAAACTTTCTGCAGTCTTAGTGCATCATTGGTTCTCTGCACCTGCTGTACAATTCCTATTGGAGCCATTGGAGTCAGTACCCAGCCCAGTAGAGTTTCTTGTTTCTAAACCTTTGATATGTAGGCAAGGGAGCCCTAAAGTGCAGCCACAGGAAAACCACTAAAAAACTCACATACTGTGTAGTTCTGTTTAGCAATTATTTAGGATTTACATTCGTCTGTCACATTGCACAGATGGGGAGATTATGAGATTTTTGCTATTACCGGATCAGATCTCTGGTATTGGACAGGGCTGATGATGCTGATTTATTACTAAACAAAATCTGGTGATAGAGAGGTGACAAAAAACTGATAAATTGATAAACCAGGGTATACATATATTATTTTAATGGAAGTGAATGCATTGTGGTAAATGTGTGAACAATAAGGGAATATATTAGTAAAACATGAAACATATATGTTTATAGATTTTCTATTGGTGTGCTGTCCAAAGTCACTGCAGTTGCAAAAAATTTCTGAAAAATATCCAACACGGTGGTTAGAAGCAACAAATGTCGTTCATGATGTGAATTTTGTTTTTTCCCAAAAAACAGCTGGAAGCTGCTGTGTACTAAGCCACTATGTCACTAATGCGAGTATCGGTTATCCATTGCTGTCAACTATTAGCCAATAGAAACACTAACCGCTGTATTCCTTGACAGTTACCTTACATTCTTGTGTTTGAGTCCGGATCAATCAACTCAGCCTGTTGACATGCATATTGAGCATCGGCTACCTACTGTAAAGAATATATACTCAATTTTTAAATATAGCTTCCCAAGGCTAGTTGGCGTTGTGGATTTCATCTTAAATAACATACCAAATTAACTAAATTCTGGATTATGTAAATCAGTGTCCAGCACTTGACATATAGCTTGGTGTTCCTATACAGGTTGGTAACAGGCTGTTTTTTCTCTGGAGGATTCCAGTTGTAAGATCTTAAAGCATAGCTTTTCCAGCCCATGTCTAAGCTTTGGGGTGTTCCGACCCACATTGGAGTTTTAGATGTTCCCATTAATCCTTTTACATTTTTAATATAAAATATTTCAGGGACATTGATTATAAGTGAGCAGATCAAGATTCTCTCATATTATAGAGAATGAAACAGGATAAGGGGAACACTCAAGACTCCAAGATGAATGGAAATACTTTTGGCCTGATTTATTTAAGCTCTCCAAGGCTGGAGAGGATACACTTTCATCAGTGAAGCTGGGTGATCCAGCAAACCCAGAATGGATCTGGTCCAGGATTCAAAACATTTGCTAACAAATTACAATTGACTTTTAAGGAATCCATTCCAGGTTTGCTGGATGACCCAGCTTCACTGATGAAAGTGTATCCTCCCCAGCCTTGGAGAGCTTTAATCAATCAGCCCCTTTGACTTGACTTTCAAGATCTTGTGTCTTAAAGCAAATGTGGTTGGATAATTTACCATTATCTATCAAAGATTAACTAGTTATGGGTGTACTGAACCTTAAATAAAAAGCATGTTTAGGAGACAATGAGAACCCCTCTCCTATTGTGTGTAAATTCCCCCACCTACTAGATTGTAAGCTCTTCAGGGCAGGGTCCTCTCCTTCTGTATCACTGTCTTTATTAGTCTGTCATTTCCAACCCCTATTTAATGTACAGCGCTGTGTAATATGTTGGCGCTATATAAATCCTGTTTATTAATAATAATAATAAAAATAATAATCTGTCTAGAAAGTAAAAATTTTGGACCACTTGGGAGACTTTTCTAAACATGACAATAATTTCAAATCTATCTGTTTTCCATTGGATTTACCAAATGAGTTCTAGAATGTTTCATGTGATTTAGGTTTAACTGTAATCATCTATGCATCTGAATATGCAAAAATTAAAATTCTAAGATCCCTGATTTACTTGTACGACTTGAGTTTATACAAACCAAATGAGGTTCAGCATGACTGTCAAGTGGCCCTTTAAAATGTCTGGTAACTATAACTGCAAAGAATCAAAACCATAAATTAAATCAGAGTTAAGGTTAGCAGGAACACTGAATTATTTACTTGCTGTGTGAATTTTCTCTTAAAACTCTGTTATATTTATTTTGCAGCGGTTCCTAGGACCAGTGCAACTCAATGTAGTTCAGTGCCAGAGCCGCGTTTTGGGAAAAGGATTGGAAATGAGTTAGCCGTTGGATCTGTAGTTTTCTTTGAATGTAACCCGGGATATATCCTACATGGACTCGTGTCCATCAGATGTGATGCAGTACCCAATGCCCTGGCTCAATGGAATGACACTTTACCGACATGCATTGGTGAGTGACATAAAGCAACACTTTTGTGTCAGCTTTTAAAAGATGATGTATTGACCTGACTTTTTTTTTATTCTTAAATTCAGACTTTTCAAACACTAATTCAAACAAGTAAACTTTTATTTCAGAAAAGCAAGATTAGAAGTCTTCCCTGTAGGAGTCTGTACCAAAGTGTTCAGTTCATTGTGTGTGTTACTTTGGCATCTAAGGAGAGTCAACGTAGTTTTTATTTTACAGCAGCCTTTGATTTATGTAACAATATTTGACATATGGATCCTTGTGAACAAAAAAAACAAGAAAAAAAAGACGAGATGGTAGTCAAGAATAAGACATTGTGCTCTGTCAAATATCAATCTTAGTTCATTCTAGGACTACCTGTGATATAAATAGTTGTACACAAAAACTTTTCTAAAGTGTAATCAACTGTGATGTTCTCTAAGATGTGTTATATGTCTTTCATTGAAAATCAGGACATGTTTATTGTTTTTTCAATGAAGTATTCAAAGAACAAAACTTTCAATCTCTTCAGAGACAGCTACTTTATTCTTATCAAGGTAAACCATATATATATTTCTTTTAAGATATATAGGAAAGTAATCCATGTTTGTTGAGTGATTTACCACTCCACTATTTGCTAAAAGTGAAATGTTAGTTTTCATGTTACCGACTGTAAGAAGATGGGAATATTTTTGAGACTTCAAGTGTTAGGAAGGGTTAAAGAAGGATACAAAACTCTTGGGTGCTGCTTTAGAGTTTCCATTTTCACGTCCTCCAACTGGGAAGAATAGTCAGGCGGGGAGAAAGCTGGCATACACATATCCAGAAAATGACAGTATCAACACTCAACATAAGTGATCTCTGCAGTTAACAATCGTACACTAAACTCAACCATATTGTTACATGACCATTACTTGCTGATTTCCGTCTAAACCTACTTTTTATAGTATACAATTAAAATCATGCATTATTTATTAGGATAATACATTTTGTAAATTACCAGCTGTTTTTTTTTTCATGACCTGTTGGGGTAACAACAGCCACAACTTTCTTTTTATCAGGTCACTCCCACCCCAACAAGTGTGACACAAGTGGGGCACATGGTGATCAGAAGGTCACCGACTATAAAAGGGTTTCTTAACCAGGGTTCCTCTAGAGGTTGCTAGGGGTTCCTTAGGCAATGAGCAATTTTTGCCTCTCAGGCCACTTTAACTGATGCCAAAAATCTTTTTGGCTATCTGTAAGGGTGACATTCTTCCCACAGGTCAGCAATTTAGGAGGCATTCTTCTTAGTGTCCACCACACTTACATACTGTGAGCTGTGGATATATAAATTATACCTTTTAGTCATAGCCAAACAGTGAGAATAATAATTTAAAGCTCAGGAGGCTATCCCATAATGACCTAGTCTACTGAACATTATTATTAATACACAGTATTACGCAGCGCTGTCCAAAGTCCATAGTCATGACACTAACTGTCCCCCAAAGGAGCTCACAATCTAATATCCCTACCATATTCATATAATTTATACAGTCTAAGGTCAATTTTGGGGGGAAGCCAATAAACCTAACTGCATGTTTTTGGGATGTGGGAGGAAAGCAAAGTACCCGGAGGAAACCCACGCAGACACCTGCAAACTCCATGCAGATAGTGTTCTGGCCGAAATTTGAACCTGAGACCTAGCACTGCAAAGGCAAGAGTGCTACCTCCGAACCCCCATGTTGCTAGGGGTTCCAGTGGGTAGTTTTTGACTCTCAGGTCAGTTTAGCAGATACCGATGATCTTTTGATTTTCTGTAAGCGTGACATTCTTCCCACTGCCAAGTAAAGTAGAAGGTATGTTTCCTACTGACCACCATGCTAATGTACTGTGGGTTGGGGACATAGTACTTATAGCTGGGGATCACCATTTTGAAAATGGTGAAAAACACTGCCCTACAGCGATGATGCAAAAAGTGGTGCTTTTATAGTAAAAGGATTGCTGAATATTCAAGCAGAGGCAAAGAGGTGAAGGACCTGGTTCATCCATAAATGGCTTGAAGGCACCAGTAAAAAAAAGGGAGAAGGTGAGTATTTTTTTTTGCGATCGACGCTGGATCATCGCACGGAGGGAGAAGAAGCCGGCCGGCTTAGAAGAAGAAGCAGGCCGGCTTAGAAGAAGAAGCCGGCCGGCTTCTTCCCAGAGAGGACACCCGACGCTGGAGGACGACGCTGGAACACGACCGATGGATGATTGCAGCGGGACCAGGTAAGTGATCGATAAACCCAAACTTTTCTCACTGTATTTTCATACAGTGAGAGAAGTTCGGGCTTATCGAATATAGTAACTTTTTTTAGCCCGTACCAAGGTCGGGCTTATCGGTCAGGTGGTTAAAAGACAAATGTAAAAACTAGATTTAAAAAAATAATAATCATATAGAGAGAATAGATGACTTTGTAGTGATACTTTCATTTTGCTGCTTTTTTTGTGATGGACCAATGTTCCATCTAAGGTGAGTAATCTTGTAAGATGTAAAGTGTTTGCAGAACGTCCTCCCTGACCTCTAAAATATCTGTTCTTCCACTCAGATATCAGTTGATTATATGTTGCCGGCAGCACTGGAATTTTTACTTTGCTACAAAAAGTGTTTATTTTCCAAAGTATCATTTAAAGGGACTTCTTAAGCATCTCATGGAAAAATATATTAAAACAATCAATTGCATTTAATTAAAAATACTTAATCACATTGCCCTCCACTGAACCATTTCTGCTTCTAATGAAATGCTTAAAATCCAAAATCAGCCATTAAAGAAAAGTCCAGTCAATAAATAAATTCAGAGAAGTCAGAAAACATGCAAAACTGGAGGATGAAAGTTACAGTAACAGCAGTAGTAATGTGACAGATAATGTAGTTTTACTCAGAGAATTATATAAAAGCAAAAAAAAGAAAAAGACATATACAGCATTATGTCCCTATCATTAAAACATGTTTTTTTGCTTTTTGAACTCCCCCTGTAAACTTTTATTCCCTGTAAAATCAGAAGTAAACTAAAAAAAAAAACTCACCTTTACTTTTGCAAATCTATCGATTCCTCTGGAGGATTTCTGGATTGAGTCCCACGTTGTCCTAGAATTTTTTTTGTCTCTGCACAGAGGAATTGCCAGGTCCCACCATCTCCTTAGACCAGGGGTGTCAAACGCCCCCAACGCCCCCATCTTTTTTTTGGCCCCCAAAGGAATCCTAAATAGGAATTGCACCTGGCCCGCCGCTGCGTTAAAATAGCGCCGCTACTACAATTACCGGCATCACTCGCTTCTATAGACCAGCAGGCTCTCTGCCTATGTGTGGCCCAGCATTGGACTGTTTTATAGACGCAAGTAATGCCGGGAATTTTAGTAGCGGCGCTATTTCAATGAAGAGGGAGTTCCAGCGGCGAGCCACTTATAAAATTTAGCTCAGCATTGGCCGCGTCTGGCATTTCCAGCACTCCTCCTCAGCTGTACTTTTCCTTACTACTCCAAGGCATGGACTTGAATGGTTGGATTTTCAGAAGAATATTGTTTATTAATATTGTTAGCCTGTGCAAAAAGGTTACTATTGAAATTTAACTCAGAAGGCCACAAATAGAGAAAGAGGCATAGGGTTTTTTCTTAAATAAAATTAAAAAAAAAAAGGTATTCCTTTTTCTCTAATATAAGCTTGTTCCAGATGGAACGTGAAGCAACACCTCTTTGCTTCTGTATGAAAGGGGTTTATATCTAATGAGAAGGAAAACATTCTTCAATTTTTTCAATAAATTTCAACTTTGTCTTTAAGTTTTTAATTTTGGCCCTTTGTGTATTTGAGTTTGACACTCCTGCCTTAGACCTTCTTTTAAATTCTGCCACCAGAACACACACTGTGCATGCACAAGATCAAGTGGTGCAGCCTGCAGGGAAGAAAAGAATTCCAATCTCACTGCGTATGCCTGGGATTGGCATTTTCTTTTTCCCCACTGAAGAAAAAACAAAATCAGCATGCGCAACCGGAGCAGCCAGAAGCCTCCTGGGATGCATGACAAATGTTTTCCAAGAGGCTTTACGCTCCCATTGTCCCTTTTATGTAAGATAAAAGTTTAGTTTAGGTCTTCTTTAATTCTAATGGCAGATTTGTCATTTTTTTACTT
Source organism: Pyxicephalus adspersus (assembly GCF_032062135.1). NCBI lineage: Eukaryota > Metazoa > Chordata > Amphibia > Anura > Pyxicephalidae > Pyxicephalus > Pyxicephalus adspersus. The sequence continues at coordinate 16,969,781 of NC_092862.1, forward strand.
CCCATTAGAGGATGACAATTCTGTTAATTTTTCAATAAAATAACAAAGCACCAATGTCACCCTATAGATTGGGTAGTTTTAGATGGAAACTGACACTTTTTAAAAGGTTTCAGCAAGGGTTATATGCTGCCAACCTTGGATGCCAGTAAAAGAATGTGAACAATATATTGTAGCACCTATAGGTAGGAAACAAACACCATAAAAGCAATTGTCAAGGCTTTGTTGGCGTTTAGAAAAAAATCAGCTTCAGACTTTTCCCTTCTATAAGATTGTAACTAGAGTGTTGCTCAAGTTTGCCAAGTTTGGTTCAAGGTCCATTGGGTTGAACCAAGGCACAAATTCTGCAATCAAAGTATGTCTAGGTTCATCCGTATTAGACAATACAATTTACTAAGCAACACAAAGTGCAATGCAACCATAGCCTTCATTTTGGCAGGGAGCCACTATAGGCTCTTCCACTTGCCATGCCCCTAGTTTTGGGTTGTCTGACTTCCAAAAGTTCCCAATTGTTCTTGTCACTCTATTGGGTCATGGATAAAATCATGAAGGAGACTGAACTTGATGCACTGATGTGATAACTTTATACATGAGGCACACCCAACCCTGCCTGGGATTTTAATTAAATTCTTTGCATTGGCAGTACACCAGGCCACTGTTGTATGTAACAGCTGCTTACATTTAAACTAATGTTTGTCTCCTAATCCAAAGCCCGGGAATCTGCAGCAAAGGTATTCTAAATGCCACTCATTATATAATTATGTAAGCCAATGTCTACTTTAAAATGAACATTTCTGGATAGTAAAGGATATATATAATTACTCTACCACCATATTGCCGGCCTGGGATTTTTCTGTTAGCTTTAATCCAGAGCTGTGTTTAATTCTATCCCTAAATTAAATATTAAAAATTAAATCCAAGTAAGTTGATATACTGCAATCTAGAAATGTTTACCAGATTGCAGTAGGAGCCCCAGAAATACTTTTTCTTCCACAGAAGAGTTGTACTTTAGGAATTTAAAACCTAATTCTTGCTCATAGTAGAGTGCACTTTATGTGGATAAACCTTGTTGTGCATCTAACCACTTTCTCTGATTCCCCAGCACCATGAAAGCAGCAATGCAATTATTCATTATATGATGTAGTGTTTTGTATAATGAAATGAAACAAGAGATTCAAATCCAATTATTTATCAATCCAGCCGTAATATATGCCGTTAGGATCAGATAGAGCTTGATCTGTGTTTTAAATGAAGTATAGAAAAGCCTACATTAAATTGCTGTGTGTCTCTGGTGTCCCCTGGATTGTTTCACTTACAGATATCAGTCATCCATCATCCGACACAGCCTTTGCTGGTAATTATTTAAACATTTTAATGCCACTGATTTCATATCCATTCAATCTCCCACTGATACGATCAATTATGCATGGCACAAGACATTGCTGCCGTAATCTTTACAGGGTTAAGTTGTATTGTTCTACAAATTCCTGGAGTCTCTCTGCATTTAAAAAATGCTTCTGAAAGAGTTGATAATGCTGGTTGAAGGCAGTGATACATTGTCTTGTGATGCTAATGACAAAGAAACACATCAATCTCAGTTTTTTTAGACTGATGAAAGCAGGCAGAATAGCTGGGTCTGGGTAGAAGGTTACATCTCGCCTTCTGTGCTCCATTCCATTCCGTGATGACCTCAAATAATTTCTGTGTTCTTGGCAGTTATTGGTTTGACTTCATTTTAAAGGATGGAGACTAATAGCTCTAAATTGCTAGAAGATGAAAGTTTTTACTGTGTTTTAACAATGATGGTTGTTTTCTCCAACTCTTATTATTAATGGATTCTGGTGAAAACAACACATTTTTACGGGACAATTGTATAACAGCAATCTTTCAGTTCTACTGAAAGAAAAACACAAAACAAACACAAAAGAAAAACACATTTCCAACCCATGCATATCAGAGTTTTGCCTTATTACTGTTTTAAGTTGCCATATATCAGCAAGATAACTGAAATAAAACTGGGATTGTATTGTGCTACTCTGTAAGGAGACAAAATAAGATACAGCCATAGGGGCTTATTTCTAAATTAGTGGTAGATTGCTTCTTAAAAGATGCATAATTCTAAATTATAGCAACATGTTCTACAAATGTGCTTTGTGTCATCTTGAGGATTTTGAAGCAGACAGTTTATTGAAAATGAATACACATAGATTAAAAAAAATTAGTCATCTGACCTATCAATGTCAATTAACCAGCTCTCCTCTAATACCAGCACATCCCTCCATGTCCACTATGCAGAGAATGCATTGGGATTTCTACAGCCCTTGTCCCAGTTATAGAGTTCTCTACATTATTAAGCATGTGGACTTCTGTGGGGTTTTGCTTGATGAACACAGCAGCCCAGTTAGTGTAAATGGTATGGGCAATGATGTGCATAGCACAGTGTAGTATAATGGAGAGTATAATAGAGAGTGGATATCTATGTTCTATTATAAATGAGCACCACAAGTGGGATGGAGCACAAGACAAATGTTAACAGTAAAGAACTGTTCTCTAGTAATTAAATATGTGGACCACTGAGTTTTCTTATTGCACATTCATGCTTGTACTGACCTAAACCTTTCAACTAAAAAAATTCAAGCCGGTTGTTTATTGCAGAAGGTACAGGCTAGGCTATGTCTTTTTTTGTAATAAAACAAACATACCTGCCTGTTCTCAATCTTCTCTTGAATGTATACTGAGCTACGCATGCGCAGTTCTAAGTGCAATCTCAGCATAGCTGGCTGCCGGGAATGAATTGGCTCATGTGCGCATGTGTGGGAATTACATCATTCCAGCCTGGCCAATCAAAATGGCTGAAAATCCTGAACCTGAAAGTTGACTGGGTAAGGATGACAAAGCCAGCAAAGGCAGAAAAGTTTATTTTTTTGAGACTTAGATAAGGGACGTAGCCTGTCCTTTCTGCAATGAAGAACCTGCCTGCTCTCAGTTTTTAATTGGAAGGTTTAGTTCTGTATATTGATGCAGATGTATAGAGGAAGTTGTGCATACCTTCAGTTACAATGACCAGTAGAAATGGGATTTTATTGTTTTAACATTGCTCTTATGCAGATACTGGCCTAAAATGTATGCAAAGAGAGTAATAGGTGGTTTGGGCTAGCAATGGATAAATATGCCAAGGATTTATTCATTTTGTGTTTTATTACATTGTATTTGTATTTTATACATTTTCATTTATATATTTTATTTGAGCACACACCAGTATTTGCCACATTTTCTGGGAACTTGGTGTAAAGGTGCACAGCGATAGTGCTTTTTAGGGATTAGCGAAAAATAAAACCCTCATTAAATTTCTTCCCCTTAGAAAAAATAGCAATGAGATTTAGGATAACTCTTCAAGGCATGGATCAAAAATAGTAGCATTTTGTCAGTTTTTTTCTCCAAATGTAAATTTTGTGTTATAAACAAAAAAGTATCATTCTAGTTCAAAAAAGGCATTTGCAGCTTTGTAGATATTTATCTGTTTTTTCTACAGTTTAAAAATTATTTTAATGGAGAAAGTCAACTTCAACAAAGATAGGCAGTCCAAACATGAAAAAGGCTGAAACCCAGTGATGTATATTAATGTATGAAATAAATGTATATATTATTTTAAGAATGTAGAACTTATCTTTAGTAGATATAAAGAAATGCCAGGACAGGTGATAGACTTTGAAGCCAAAGGAAAGCAAATCTCAAGAGATATCGTATTCATTTACATCAGATGCAAGAATTAGTTTTTTTGTGGAAAGCACAGATCTATAATACACTAAAGTAATAAAAGTTAATATCAAATTTTAGTGCAGAAATTTGGCATAGCTTCGCATCTACAACTTCTGTTATGTTTGATCCTCCCCAAAAATGGTTTGTTTTGGTATTTATATGCAGTTTTTTTGACAAGTTTAGATTTAATAAATCTGAAAACTATCATATTGGTTATTCAACATAGATTTAAAAATGACATTTACTTTTGCTCTTTGTCTATTGAATGCATTTATCTGGTGTTGTATACAGGCGTGTAAGTGCCATGCAGTTAACAGCTATGCAGAACTGCAGCTACGACAATTTCTTCTATGGGGTCTCTGTATTTTGAAATCATAAGCTTTTTGGGGATTTAAGTGCATTTTCATATGACAAATTGTGCAAAATGAAATATAATGGTCCTGTAAGCAAAATAGTGCCAAGCGTATCCAAATTTGTAATACACTGCAGCTTACAAGTTGTTATGTGTAATGGCTATTTCTTTTTATTTGAATTATTCATGTTGATCCTGCAAATAACATTTCCCATCCTAGAGAATTTACACTTAAGGCCATTTCAGACTTAAAATATATTAAACCTAAACATTTTCCTGAAGGCCCAGCTTTGTTCCCAACCACTTCCATTTATTTGAATGGAAGCAGTTGGGAACCATTTAGTGCATGCAGTTGCGGCCGTGGTTGCAATGGTTTGCTTTCTAGAGGCAACAAATCCCTTTTGGCAGCCTGGTTGCTTTTTTGCTCTGGAGCCAGAACTGCAATGTAACCACACAACAACGTTACATAACTGTACAACTGCCCAGTTGACAATAAAAACGGAATAGTAGTTAAATAGGGGTGCCTGGGAGCAATTAACTGATTTTACCAACAAGTCTGAAAGGGACCTTAGTCCACATTGGCCATGGAATCAGCAATGGTTGTCCCAGAATAGACTAAAACATGTAATCCTCTTTTTATCTCCATCCCATGGAGGGGTACCAAGGTTAGAAGTTAATTTAAGGAAGATGACCTATTACTTTTAGTTTAGCTCTTGAGAAATGACTTGAGATGGTCAATGGGATGCAGAAAATTTCACCTTTATACAAATCACATCAGAATTATTTGGTTTATTCACATAGTCATTGTAATGTGTATATGTTGTTTGCATTAAAGCTGACTTAAAATCAAAATAACAAAAAGTCACCAGGAGGTAGTTAACACATAAAATTAATAAATAAAAAGCTGGGCTCTTGGTGTCTTTTTAAATTAGCTCTACCCTGCACAGCACATGCACTGTGTAATATAGAGCTCGGCAATGTAACTCCTGTGCAGGTGAAGTTACATTATCAGTGGCCATCCAATGTCTGAAGAGCATCACAATCTTCCCAGAAGTCCACTGTGGAGTTGAATTCTTTTAAAGTCAAATTTCTCTCATTGACCATTTCTAGAAATGACTGAAGCCCTGCATGTATGGCAAAATCAACAAGTATTTCCTATACTTGCAAAACATTTTCTAAGCACTGGTAGGTTTCAATGTATTTTAAAGTTTTGTTCCTGAGTTCAGATATACTTTAATGGCCTGAATATTGTATGTACAGCTCAAGCCGCTCAAACAAGTTCTGAATTCATAAATTGACCAGTCAAAGTAAAATAATGTAAGTTAGGAATTTAACTTTAGGAACACATAATACCCGCAGTTCTGCAATTAAAGCTTGTGAAACGTTACCTCCGGAATCCACTGCAGACCTGAGGTAGTAATGCTCCTGAGATACACAGGAAATAAACTAATTAAAATATGCTAAATATATTCAACTGATTAAAATGCTGAGATATCTCAGGAGTACAGCTTAGAAGTCTTTACCGTTATTTGTAGATACTGAAATGTTATCAGGAAAAAAACATGACATTAACCAAACTCTAATGCTTTCCATTACAGCTGTTATTTTTGCATACAGTATCATTATCTTGGTGAAAGTGGGGCTAATGTCGAGCAAAGATTACCTGTTGCCGATTAGGCAGAGTTTATTTAGTGACTGTGCGCAGATGGCTGAGGGCTCGGAATAACGTCCCAGGGAAACATTTTGTTTTTCCAGGGAGCCAAGTGCACAAATCGAGGGAAAGTTTCACAATATGGTTTAAAATTCAGATATTTAACAATAATGAGTTCCTGGTGTCAGAGAGCAAATGAAGACATGCCAGAAACAGCTTTTACTTTTTAAATGAATTCTAGCATTGTGAGTCATCCAATAACCATTTTGCCTACAGCTGCATTGATGTTGCGTAGATGTGGGGCTTTTCTGCACATTGTGGATAATTCGATTAAGTGCACCAGATGGCATTATAACTCGTTAACCAGGGTAGTATGTATGTATATCGGGTACTTGTAGACACTGATCTTCATGAGCACAGATCTTTAAGAGGACCTGTACTGGTAAAACTGTGACACAATGAAGCATGAAATGTGCAATGGACTAGTCAACCAATGATTTCCCTGCAGTTATTTTATCCATTACTTACCTACAATGTCCTGGTATGCTCTGTGTCTTTATGAGAAAAAAGCCACTTTGGTTGTAACAAGGCTTTGTTTGAGCTGCTCCATTGTTAACTGGGGAATTGATGACTGATAGAGGAATAATTACGTAGTGGCAAGAGATATACCGTAGATGTAGCACATATTCACAGAAGCAGGGAGATACTTGCACTGGAGGTTCCCAGGTCCAGCTTCTTCTTCAGGAAGGAGAACAGTGAGTAGCACAGTGAAGAAAACATCAATGCTCACTCCAAAATTTCTAAGACAAGTAGTCAGCGCCAGGAGTGTCTTGGAGAATCAACAGATATATCACTATAAGGCTCAAGTTGCAAGAATGCCTAGCCAAAGAAAATGTGTTGCTATATCTAAGAATGAATTCTAGACAAAACATACAAATGGATATATTTGATTCAGTTTGTTCTTTCTAAGACAGCAAAATATTGACTTTTGAATTTGAGACTACTTTAAAGTTAGCCTATGCTTTGTTTAGGGTAGGTGGTGGAGGGTCCTCAAGCCTGCTAAAGCTCTGACTGAGCTCAGGTTCAGAGTTACACATCTTCTTATCCTTGTTTGCAGTGGCCTAAAAACTGTCAGGGCAGTGAAGGTTAGAATTAGATGTTGTGGGGATAAAACACAGATTTACTAACTTATATATGTTTCAATGGGTTAATGTATTATCAAAAGTTGTCTTGAATAATTATAAAAGTGCAGCTTTCATTAACATAATACCTGGTATCCTACCATGAAGGGCTATGTCCACACCTGTCCTATAGGCTGAAAATTGCTGCAGCATTTTGCTTGATTTGCTAAAATGTTACAGTGTTACAGGCATAAACAGCCATTCACAACCTTTTAACACCAGAGGAACTCTTTAAATATTTTTTAGGTCTTGGGGAACCCCTACTAATATTAGTTAATTAAGGATTGAAGTGAAAGTGCCCCCTTGCACTAGTAGTCAGAATACCATCTTTACAGACAGCTAAAAAGATGTAATCATGGGACAAGGTTTACCAAATGGCCTGCAGCTTTTTAGGCACCATTGGATGGGAGATCAGTTGGTCACATCTCAGGGAATCTTTAGCATCACCAAGAGGAACCCAAGGGTTTCATGAGACCCTGGTTAAGAATGGCTTGGCTAAACACTGGACTTATTTTTACTAACATATGTTGACGTTTTTTTCTTTATATTGGTACTCCATATTGGAATGTGTCTGGAATGTATTTTTTATATCCACGTAGAATTGGTAAGCTTTGAATATCCACAAAAATTCAAAGTCAAAACGTATTTATGTAAATAGTTTCACCTAGAAACGTGTAATTTTGCTTAGCCAGTTTTGGGAACCGAAGTGTATTTTCTGACATTTGTTCATCCATAGCTGCAGCAGTTGTAGAATCGCGTGATATCTCCTGGATGTGTATCACCATCAGAGTCAGCTTAAGATGAAAAAAAAAGTTTTTCATTGAACTTAAAACGTCAACTACAATATCTATTTCTGATAGAGTTTGCCTTTAATGTTCTCCAGAGTTTCTGTGTGCTTACTTGGAAGTCCTTGCTGTTAAATCTCCCTTCCTGCCTCTCTATAGATCACATCACAACACTTTAAAAGTACCCAGCTGTATTGTATTCCTAAAATTTAAAACCTGGCTGTTCGGCTATTGTCAGTTTCTATTATATTCTTTGCAGATTACGGGACCTGGCAATAACTGTCAAATATGACTATATATACGTTTTATTCTGTTTTCTACTTTTTTTATTTTAGTGCCCTGTGGAGGAATTTTAACAAAGCGCAAGGGGACTATTTTGTCTCCCGGCTATCCTGAGCCATATGACAACAATTTGAACTGTGTATGGAAAATCACTGTGCCGGAGGGAGCAGGCATTCAAGTAAGATCACAAGATATTTTATAACATATGTCACTTTCGTTCTTGTGTGATGACAGAAAAACAATTTATTAACGTCAGGGAAGTGATATGTGTCACTACCTTCTTGGTGCTATTTTTTTTTTTTTTATACATAGCACTGTAAAGAGTGACTACATTGCAATGTACAGAAATATGTGTAGACATTGCAATAATGTAATGTGCAGGAAAACTTCCTTAAAAGTGTACCTGAACTCACACATGATTTATTACAGGACTATAGACAGCTTACTTTGCAAGTAGAATTTACACCTTGCATGGAATAATTTTCTTATCTTAGTGGAGGTGGTACAAAAAATACCCAATCACATGCATGGAAAACTAATAAAAAATGTTGTTTGTACATTATAGGCTGCTTAAAGTCAGCAAAGTGTTATACCTCATCCATTAGCTAAGGGAAATGAGATAGGAGATGATTCACTTTTCTAAGTGAACTACCTATATACCTTTTGTAAATCATCTACCCCTTTTTATGAAAAAATGAAGGTATTAGGGATGATATCCAAATGCAGCATTCTTGGGTTGACATTGGATATTGAATTGGTCACCAAGATCAGTTTCCTGCAGGTTATATTCCTTTCCAAACACTTTTTGAATGGTGGTTGTAACCAGTGGTACAGCCTCTAATAACACCAACCAAATCGGACACTCTTGATGCTGGCTTCTGGATGGTTGATACTATACAGAATGAGTGGTGTTTCCATTGGTGGGCTTTGTTTCTCTGCATGCGTGTTTTGTAAGCTCTTCAGGGCAGAGTCTTCTCCTCCTCCTGTGTCAATGTCTGTATTAGTCTGTCATTTGCAACCCCTTTTTAATGTACAGCACTGCGTAATATGTTGGCACTATATAAATCCTGTTTATTATTATTAATATTAATATTAATAATAATAATAATAATAATGTGTTTACGGTAAGTTGCTTTGCAAAAGCTAAGGAACTTTTTTTAGAACCCACACCAAACTCGTCCCAACCAATCTGATTGAACACTGGAAGGTAGATGTGTGTTATTGGGAAGATTCATCACCATCAAAAACATACATTTTTATCTCTTCTTTTGTTGGCCAACTCTTGGGTTATTTACCTTCTCACTCTGTTGGAATCAACAAGCTACAAGGGTATTTTCTTTGGACACCCTCACCCCCTCAGTTCCATCAATCACTTCCCTCTTCCAACCTATCATTCATGTAAGCTATGTTGCAGTCAGAATCTCTGTTCAGGAGTGTTATAAGTAAGCTTACTTGACAGTATACGTCATCTACCGTTGAATGAAACAGAAAGGACATTGGCATCCACTTCATGGTTCCAGACGCTTTTTATGTTGTCAGTAGATGCACTAGGACAATCCTATTTTTTTTTCTATTGCTGTTCTAATTGCAACCAAAATACACATGGCTGACCAATTTTGGTACAAGCCAGTAATATTTAAACTATTGATCTTCAATAAAAAATTAGAATGATGCAATCCCAATGCTATTGCTCAATACTTTGTCATAAATTGAAAAAAATCTGACATTCCCTCATACATTTCCTGATGAGAATCAATTACTGCCATTGAAGCACATGAACATGGAAGACTCCCACAAGGGAATGGTTGAGGGAATATTTAATTCCCTGATTTATAAGATTTATAAACAGAGAGCCGTATATGTATGCAATATTCTATTTTTACACCTATTAAAGGGTCGTGTTTTACACGTGGACCTAGAAGATTCTCGATCAGAGAATGTTTCAGTGAATTTCAAATTCACTTCTACAAATAAAGTTTACAGTTATATATATATATATATAATGCTGACAGTTGAAACCTGTAGTATGCAAAGTTTTAAAAAAGAAAGCATTAAAGAGAATGAAGAAAAAGGTTTGCTATACACTGTCCGTATTACAGTGATCTTTTATGTTCTTTACCATCTTTGTACTGTGCAGCCTTATATGTTTTTATCTTGTACACCACCACAGAAGGTTTTTGTGCTTTATTCTAATACTAATAACAAGTCTGTGTATCTGATACATTTCTTATGTCCATGTTGTTTGTGTGCAATGTGTGTGTGTTTTAAGACATTTTTATAGCCCTTTTCTCCAGTACGGCTCTGTCTCTCGCTTTATTCCCACAGGTGCAGGTTGTCAGTTTCGCTACAGAACATAACTGGGACTCGTTGGATTTTTATGATGGCAGTGACAACAATGCTCCAAGACTTGGCAGCTATTCAGGTGAGCAACAACTGTGGCTTCCTGTTTTTTTGACCTATTTTATTAAATGATAAAAATAGTTATGAAAAAGAAAAACATGTGTATAAAAACATTGAGAAGTGTGCTTGTGTGGTAAAAAAAACCTTGAAGGAAGGTTATTATTTTTATTCGGGGTACATAAAATGATGTGGTCAGGAAGATGCAAGTAATGTAGCTGTTTAGGTCCAACCCGAACATCTGTTTTGGTTATAAAAGAATTAAAAAAATTCCATATTAGCTCATTGATAAGGTGTACAGAGGGTAGTTACACAGCAAAGAACAAAGAATCCCTATAAACTGCCTCTAATCAGCCAACAGGAAAGTTTTATGCTGTGTACCTTAACAATGGGCTCCACGATCCCATTATCCATTGTTAAGGTAAGCACTGTGGATCATTCCTAATAGTTGATTGATGCATGGGACCTATGTTTCCTTAGAAACCCCCTTCGCCCAATGTGTGCCTTTACATTGTGTTACCTAATTTAAAGTAACGTGTTACACTTAAGCCAAGTTTGGCCATGTTATCAAAAATTCAGTGGAATTTTCAAGATGGATTGAAATTGCCTATGTGAGTTTTTAGATTGTGACTCAGTTATAAGTAAAAAAGGGGAAGCACCAAACTAGAATCAGACCCTGTCTACACAAATACAAGTATGTGCACATGCCAAAAAGATTAGGGTTTTTATGATGAACCACATTGCATCTTCAATCTGGCCATTGTAATTATAGAGCTGAACTCCAGACAAGTAAGCTGTTAAAATGCATTTGTATTTCTGTCCATGTAATTCTTTAATTTACACATTCCTGTGTCATTCAGGCAGACTTGGGGAATACAGTTGTGTTATCTGCTTGCCCCTAGCCTGTGGATTGGACAATAAAGGAGCCACAGCTGACTGTGGAGGTCATCACTCTGCCCACTCTGCACTCTCCATTTCTCACCATGTTCTTTTTTTAGGCACATTTGCAAAAAACACCCCTTGGCCTCTGCTTATCTGCCTGGAGTTCAACTTTTTAGCCCACCTAAAAGTCAATGTGCAAAGACCTGTATGCCAAAGGCTCCACATTTCCAGTCCTCTAAATGTAGAAACTAACAAGTTTAATGACTGTACATGAATTTTCAAAGTCTGATATCCCTTGTTTCTGTGTATTGATATACTGATGCAATTCTCTTTCTTCTCCTTTTTCCAGGGACTACCATTCCTCATCTTTTAAACAGCACATCCAACAATCTGTACTTAAATTTTCAATCAGACATCAGTGTTTCTGCAGCTGGTTTCCATCTGGAATACACAGGTAATTGTCAGATCCTTTATGCTGCCTATGATGCTCATTTCAATTTAGAATTGTATATATTTCAGCGAATCATATGTTGGTTTTTCCTATATGTAGGAAAATTCAGTTATTCTGTACTGAATTCTTATTTATGTATGTAATTGTCTGAATAACACAGAGGTGCACAATAGGTTGACTAAGCAATGTTTTTACATCTGGCAAATAGCAACCAATTTTTTTAAATAATATACAGAAATATACATGGAAAATTAACGTGCATTTAGTTTTCTTTATCAATAAAGAACCTCCCCAATCTTCTCTAATACCTATTGATAATTTTTTCCCAATACTTTCCTTCACCTATTGATATTTTAGGTCCTAGTCCTCTTTTATACACAGTGATATGTGGCAGAGGTAATATCTTAGACACCCTTAAGGGCCTCTATGTTAACCTACATTAAAACAAGATCTACTCCCCTACCCCATATTTAAAAGCCAACTCCACAAATCTAAAATAAGGTCAAATGACTATTAAAACACAAAGATCTGGCTGCATTTCTTACCTTACCTCCAGCTCTGTTGCAGACAAAATACCCAATCCCTGGTCAAGCACCTGACCTCATGATAAAAACACCCACTGGGAGGTAAAGTTTAATCGCAGTACTCTTGGACAATATGGGGTTCATCCAATGATGTGTGATTAATGTCCCTTTGTTTGGGTGTATTGAAGAGAAGGAGGCTCCAGACTGGCCAGAAGTCTACAGGAAAAATTGAATGAAAACAATATTGCTAAGAAAAAGGTAGGGTGAGGGATTTTTGTAAGGGTAGGACGGAGGTAAAAACTGGAGTTGGTCTTTAAATTCATAAGCCCTGATCAGGAAATGTATAACCTAAAGTGGAACTAAATTTCTGCTTTCAAAATTCATGGTCAGACAGGATTTTATAGCAGAAAGGGACTTACCTTCCTGATCATTGTTCTCTCCTCATCAAAAAAACACTGAGCTGCGTATTCCTGGTAAACCCAGCGCATCCCAACTTCCCCTACAGCTGCTGGAGTTATATCATCATGGTCTGGCCAATTAGAACGGCTAAAAATTTAAACTAAATAGAGGTCTGAGGGGTTCTCTTGAAAAAATGGGACTTTTCAGGCCAATAGGTACAAATTTTACAATTAAATATCAAAAACTATAACTTTATTAAATACCCTTAAAAACGTTAACATAAAGAACCTAAAAATGTGCAACAAACACTACATGAAAATTCGTGTCCGGTTTACCCAATCAAGGGGGAATAGACGCGTTTCACATATTAAATCCTCTTCTTTAGGAAAAGAGACAGGGATATCTGAGGTTTGTAGCACATCCAGCCCCACCCATAGGGTGAGAGCAGGCGAGGACAGCAGGTTTTAGAATCTGTCAGTTGGTATTGTTTTCAATTATCATTCAGTGTTCTCAATAGTATGATCCATATTGCCTATCTTCTTAATTGGTCTTCCTACTTAACATGTTTCCATTGAATATCATCAAGTATTCACAGCAAAAGCTTTAAAACTCATAGATACTTCCACTTTGGGCTTCATCGTTTACCTTCCATTATAACAGTTTGCATCCACCTGCTGTCAAAACCTTCCCGCAAATGGCATCCCCAGGTGGGTAGTAGTGTTGAAAATTTAAACTAGAAAGAGAAGAAGAAAGAAGATGGCAGTGCCCATGACCGAAAGTCAATGCATTCTAAAATATTCCAATCAGGCAGGTAAGGGTATTTTATTGCAGAAGGGACATCACCTTTCTGTTCTGCAATAAAGAACTTACCAGATTGCAAATATGTGTAGTTCCACTTTACCTTAGCTAGAGATACCAATTATATGGACTTGCAAGGTATCCAGTCATGCCAAGTCACATGATCTCTGCTGAATGCCAATCTTTATTCTAATATGTACATAGTGAAGGTTAGATAAGGTGAAATCCAACCAATATAACCAATCATGTACATGGGAGATTTTTGTACATAGGAGATATATTTTTTATATTTTGATATGGGTAAAGGATAACAATGCTGTTGCAATTGTATTGGGTTGTGTGTGTGCAGATGTATATTTTGCTCCTTTACAATACAGCAATGCAAACATATTCTCTGCCTGCTTCTTGCAAGTGTAGTCTCTCCGCTTTTCAATACAGTGAAAGACGTATCAGTGGTTGATGTGCATTTTGTTTGTATTCTGAGTGCTCTGTACATTCTGAGACTCTACAGCCCTCTCAGCTTCCCCATGTCACCATTGGCCCTAGAAGAAGGAGAATCGTGACATAGTAAGCTTGATGTTAGCATGCACACCAAAATTATACGTTTTACTTGTGTGATCCTCTAAGCCAATTTTAAGGATTATCAGGTCAGCTAAAGCAGATGGTTGTTTTTCTCTTTTTTCTTCTTTTTTTTTTTTTTTTTGTGACAGCATACAGCAAGCTGATGTGTTCTATATTCATGCAGAAAACGAATGAAAAATGGTATTGTTTCATTTTTCTATCACTTTGATAATGTGCCAAGGATGAAATGGAACAAATACAGCCTGGGTCACTTCTGTCCTTCACACCGCTGGCTCTCAGCATCCCTGTCTTTCCTCTCTGGATTGTGTTAATAGGATAAGTGTGTAATATTTTTTAAAACCGCGGTGCTCTCCTCATGTTCAGAAAATTCGGTCTTTCAGTTTAGAAGAGCAGTGAAATTGTCTTTTTACTTTGACATGTTTTCTTTGTCCCTATTAAGCTGCCATATCGCTCTGCTGTGTTGTCGCAGGAGCATAAGCTGCAAATGGCAAGCTGGTTTATGAACATTATTCCCGAAATTGTTGTGAAACTCGGCCTTTGTTTTAGCTGTACATTTCTTTCTGCAATTTTTGAAGCTTGGTGCTTGAAAGAGAATCTGGATGTTTCACTTCAGCTTCATTTTTATTGTATTATACTCAAATGTAAAAAATAGAACAAAGAATATTATTTGCATCTAAGTTGACCACATTTCATATGGAGGATGTTGATAAATTAAGATCAGCATGTGACCACACCTCCGCTTTAATATGTTAAGTATTGCTATCAAAGATCAGGGCTGGCACAACCTTTTTGGATACCATTAATCCCAAAGTAAGGGACATAAATGACAAATTAGATCAAAAAGCTAATTTGTTTTAGCTATTTCAACTTTACAAAGAAGATAACATTTTTATTAGTCTTGCCCAAATATTTAAGCTACAATGGCTTCATAAATGTGGGAAAAGTTTTCCATTACATGAAAATTCTCTGAATCAAAACAAAAAATATGTAAATTGTCAGTAGAAAGCAAAGAGTAAAGCCTGCCCCAGAGTGAACTGACACGCCCCCGCTGAGTCAGATTTTTGGCTGTCAGTGCTCTTGCTCCCTACTGATTGGCCAGTTTTTGCTATAACTCAGCAGTGAGTGTGTAGAGACTTCCAACAAAAGAGCAAAAGTCTTTCTCTACAACTTTCTGGCAAGGATAAAAACTTTCCTATTCAGACTTTGATTGCTATCCAAAGTAAACAATTGTAAGACTTTATTTAAAGTAAAGCCTAATTTGGATTTTAAAAATCCAGATTTTATATAAAATATTTAGAAAATTCATCCATAAATTTTAAATGTAGAAATGCAATTACTTACATTGTATTTCAGTAATGCACATTGTTACATGACCTTTTCTGATTGTGTTCCCAACATGATCTGCAATTGCTAGTGATAAAAGAGAATGTAAAATACTTCTGGACATTAAGAGCCCTTATTTCATAAATACAAACTACTTTAAAAAGGAAGAAAAATCAAGAAGCAAAAATGACTCATCCCCAGCTCCCTTACTTTAGATTTTTGATTGGTTGCTATTGGTTGATTTTGTTCTGCATGCACAAATACAAATTGAAATATGAATGTGAGAAAAGTAAATTATTCATTGTAAAATGCATGCATATTATAGCCTATGCTGAAGTTCTATGACCTTCTATGAACTTATTATATACTATAAAATGAAGTAAGCATATTGTTTACAATGAATTATTTCCCATTTTATCAGCTTGTTGCAAAGCAAGTAATAGGCAGAAGACCCAGATGTGTATTTTATACATGCAACAAACAATAATTCCTGTATTCAAGCATTTAAAGACAAAGGCTATATGCTTTTCTGTGTTTTTCTTCTAACAATTGCAGCTTAGACAATTGATTTTAGTTATGATTACTGAACAACGTCTATAAACATCAGCAGCTTTATCTGGAACTTTGTTCAGCTTGGCAGTGCTCGGTTATTTCAAAACATCAAAAATTTCAGTACTTGCAGAACTTGTTATTGTGTATGTTATGACTAAAGTCATCATATAAAGGTTGATAGCATACTCTGGAAAAAAACAAAATTCAAAGCTATTCTACCCGATATCAGACTGTGGTACAGCAAAAATTGATCATTTTCACACTGTTATCAAAGGGTAATTGTAGATTTTTTTTATTTCTTGGGGGAAGTAAAGGGTTTATGATACTCCAAGGTTTCCTGCTGAAGTGGTTAGGTCATTTTTACATCTGACCTTCCACTGACATACCCTTTTTGGACAAACCATAGGCATAAAAAGGGAGTTTTACAAGTGCTGTATCATAAAATAAACAATGTTTCTTAAAGCCAGAAAACTAGTATTGGAAACATAGGAAACAGAAATTACTACAGAAATATGGAATGGTATAAATTTTACAGTTACAGCACACATAAGTCTTCGTACAATGGGATGAGGTATCCAGGACTGAAGACGATAGGTTATCATAGGAGAACCTGGGTGATCCTGCAAGCCTGGAATAGATCTGGTCCAAGATTCCAAATATTTGACAACTAATAGAAAATGATTTTATGAAATCCATTTCCAGTTTTACTAGATGAGTCAGGTTCTCCCATGAGAGTCTATCCTCTCTAGTCTTGGATAGCTTTAATAAATCAACCTGTGTGCAATATGGATCATAAGCAATTGCTATCATAAAATTTACATTAATATAAATGTACATAATCCGAATGAACAGTAACCTGACAGTGAAGGAATGAATAACCAGTGGCCACTCATTAGTTGAAGCCTTAGCTTGTGGGTATATTATACCTGTATATAATACTTATATATACCATTTCTTTTTGCTATTGTATATTCAGTTCAGTATGTTTTATCTGTATGTTTAAAAGAATACTAAGGAGTTGCCCCCCTTTTGTAGCTTTAACAGCCTTTACCCTTCTGAGAAATATACATATATTATATAATATATATATAATATACGTAAGATCGAAGGTGGAAAGATATGCCCATTCGGCCAAAAGGTCATTTTTGAGGTCAGGTGCCTAGGCTGGACAAAAAGATCTGTCTCCTGATGAGCATTCCAATTGAGGTTTCCCTAACGTTGGCTCCCTTACATAAAATCCATCAAATGTTGTCTTAGAGAAGTCTTTATAGATCTGTCCTCATTTGTAGGACTGTAATCATGCCACAACACCATAGAGCCTTAAACTATCTATAATTACTTATTGCCATCAAAAGAACATCAACTCCTGGTGAGCACATGGACAGTGTTTATCTAAAATGGTCTTCTGTTTTGGCCAGCATATTCAACATTCCTGTTAATCCACTTGAGTGGATTAGGTATAATTGACTTTTCAGTGAGTTCATTATTTTCTTAAAATGTTCCAAATAAGATATCTTCAGGCAAGTTATCTAAGCCTCTAGTGAAAAGTTAGGCGTTATGTGTTGAAGGACCCATTTGTTTGGGGTCCTTATTTTCCATAAGTGAGTTTATAGAATCCTTCACCAGCTTCTCCAAATTGCTGCCAAAGGTGAACTGCTTGCATTAGACTCCTGATTCCTAAAAAAATGTAAAACAACACATAAAATCAACCCATTCTGCCACTCAAACTTGGATGTTTCTAGGTTGGAGCGTAGTGTTAAGCCCTTTTCATCACTATTATTCCATCGCTGTGATGACCTTCCTTACTGGCCAAAAGTAATGTGCAGAATAGGAAAGTAAGCATTAATTCTATTAGCTGTGGCAGGAAAGTTTAGGAGATGTCTGCAAAAGTATATATTAAATTTAGATAGCAGATTGTCTTTAGGTATAGCAGTTATTATGGTTAGGGCAATTTAGGCATATTGCTTGGTATTTTATTGTATACAAGTGCATCACTATTGGTCAATTACATGTGCCTCTGTTACCAGAAACAGATGAGATTTCATTTTATATTTTGCCAGTCTTTATGAATGAGGCAGCATGTACATCTTTCAATTGTAAGCAGCAACAATAATACTTAAATTCTATGCATTTCACATTTTTAGCTTTTGATTTTAATAAACAGAAAACATGAGTAAGATTTGTCTAAATGTGATACCTCTGAAAACCTCCTTTCCTTAAAAATAATATGGCCTTGCAACTTTTCTTAATTTCTTTTATCTGATATAAACTTTATTAGAGAGAAAGGGGAAAAATGTTCAGATGTCCTAATGACTTTAATGCAGCTGATAGTTTTGGCTTGAATTCACCTAGAAAAAATCTTGATTATTTAATTACAGTAATTAGTTTGCAGATTTTCAAGCAGCGTCAAAAAGAAGTTAATTAGAAAACATGAATAGATAATGTTCAGTGAACTCAAAACACCTGCTGTTTAGCAAATGAAATGTTGATCTATTAATGCTTCTTAGGCTTTAGAATTTGCTATTAACAATAATAATGACAGGTGCTTATATAATAAACTATTCAATGTATAATAAAAAAAGAAATCTTCAGAGGCCCTGAATTAATAACAATTCATGCTATGTATTCTTTTTTCATTGTGTAAATTCAAACTCCAGTTTTCTTTGTCATCATATAACAAGTTTAGTTTAAATGGCAATTTTTTATCGATACAGAACAGTCAATTTCCTATGGAATGTTTGGAATGATGTCACTCCTTGACTTACTTACAGTATTGGCTCAAGGGGTTTTGTATAAAAGCATAGAAGACACACATAAACTTTTCCAATGTACTCAATGTCCATTTTTTTGTGGACTGCCGCTAGAGTGTAGCTAGGGTCAGATAGATTTGTTCATGTTAAAGTGCACCTGTCACCACAATTTTTACTTTATATAAAATGTTAGATAACCCTTTCATACAAACCAAAAAGTTTGTGAACTATGGGGTCCCTCCCCTTCTGTCTGCACAGCTGTGGCAGTATAGACTGAATCGGAGTCCAGAGCCCCCTAGGATGCCTAAATCACCTATCCCAGATGGCTCCAGATGGAAGTGTGGGGGTTTGTTGGTATAAGGTACTGCAATCTGGTAGTGCCCTTCAGTTAATGATAAAACTTCCATATTTCTGCTCTCTCACCCATGCGAATGAGAACATTGAGATTGATTTACTAAGGAGATTTTACTTAGCAAATTGGTGACCACTCCTAAGAAAATTTTCATCAATGAGGTGGAGCTCTCACCTACTGACCATAGAATTTGCAAGATTTTAGGTGGGAGTTTTTTCCCCTCTTAGAATCAATTGGGTTTGAGTTTGCCAAACACCAGAGAACATTAACCAAAATCTTCGCAAACCAGAACCAGAACCACAAACAAGATAACATTTGCCCATTTCTACTGGGGATCTTCTAATGCTTCTTCCAACAATTTCTTCCCAGGTTATTACTCTGAAGTAGCTTCTAGCTAGAGACAGCAGTAGATGATGCCTGATCAATGTGTGTTGGCACAGTCATTAGTAGCCTCCACCAGGTAAAGAGTGACAGCTCCGAAACACGACAGAGGGACAGTTTTTATCCTAGAGGAAAGATTTTATTAAAATAATTGCTGTTGATCTTGCAATGAAAAGAAGTTTATTTTTAGGTTTTTTTTTAGTTTTATTTTTAAAATATTAAAAGTTTGGGGACTACTTTTGAAATGACCTTAATAAGGTATAGCTAAAAGTAGTAAGTCAAATTTATTTGGACCAAATTTTGGTAATTTTGGTGACAATGCCGGAGCACACCTCGAGAGAGATTTGTCACCTAAAAACATTCAATGCTTGAACAGGGATCTTTGCAGCAGAATCTTTTATTAAGAGCTACAGATTTGAATGCAACTTTAAAACTCACATAAAAGTATTCCAGCTTATAAAAGAGTTTAGTGATTGTGTTTGGATCTACTTTAGATTCTAATTAAATAATAATGCAGACATATCATGACTTCAGCACAGTAGCAATGTTACCTTTACAAAATAAGCAGTTCAGTAACTTTGTTTGTTTGATGCTTGAAGAAGCACTTTAAAGAATTCAATACTGTATAGTTGCACTATTATAAGTGATTCTGAGCTATAGATACTAAAAAAAAGAGAGATTTATAAATAAATATATTTATTGGTGAAATCAGGACATCCTTAAGAAAAGTGTGACATTTCTAAATTCTGTTTAAAACCAGGTAGAAACAGATAAAATGTTGCCATATGGAAATGTTTCCTAAATAAATCCTATATTTTTCATTGTTGTAAGTTATGGAGGTTGCAGTGTCTTGCAGCAACAATAGGCCCCTAATTGCATTCCAGAATTATGCATCTGGTCCTGGTACCTAAGCTGATAACAGGGACATAAATGCTGATAGGTGGACTGGAGTAATTTGTATGAATTCAATTAGTATTACCTGAAAACACAGAAAGGAATTTGTCAATGTCAGCGTACTATACAAAATTCCATTACTTTCGAATGGAAATCTTTTTCCATAGTAAATAGGAGTGTGCTTCAGTTTAACTATCTCCAAGTCAACCTATTTTCAAATAAATCTTGTGGATTGTGATTGTGACTATAGGGAAGAATTGTCTTCTGTGACCGTGGTTGTAAATTGGTAAGTTTCTTGTGGTATATAACCTATCACATATAAAAATATATAACAAATATAGTATATAAAAAATTATGTTGTTTTTTATTGTAAAATCGTATAGCTAAATTAAAAATAATATTCCATGTTTGTGCTCTGTTTATAAAACAGGGAATCTGACATTTCCTGTTGGTAATCTTCCAAGTTAATGCGTTTCAATCGCAGTAATTGATTTCCACCAGAGATCGTTAGATTACCTGTTTTATTAATAGAGTCCTTTGTGTAGCTACAGAAAAATTATATATTTTAAAAACATAATTTTTTATTCTATATCATATATAGTTTATAATGTTATAAATATATTATATATTACAATGCTGTTTAATATGTTGGCAACCTTAATGCTCAGCTACAAGAGTGAGACCAATTTTATGGCCATGCGGGAGGGACAGATACACAATACTTGCAAAAGAAAGCCCAATGATTGATTTTCAGTTAGCAGTTATTAGTTCTGAGGAATATTCAGAATTAGAAATGTGCTCTATTAAACCCTTTTGTCAATTAAAGTTATGCAAATTAATTTAAGTAATACAGAATAAGTAACTTGCTTGTCCAGTTAGGTTTTGCTGGGATACAAGTCATATATATGGTTTACTCCCCTTGATTAGGACTGAGGATGAGCGAGTGAGTTTTTAAAACTTGGTCTGGTGGTGAATTTGGCCGTTCTCGCTTACCCAAATTGTAAGCAAGAATGGCCAGTTTAAATTGGCGGATCGAGCTCAAATTCTAATGAAAAAAAAGAAAAATTTTCTAAAAAAAAAAATTTTGGGCTGTAATGATCAATGAATGCAGCGTAGGCTGCATTCATTGATTAGCTCAGTGTGCGATCCCCGGTACTAGAGGTTAAATAGGGACAAGTCTCCCCAATCAAAACCTCCAGTGCTCTCTGATTGGCTGAGGAAAGCTTTGGCACACAGCCAATCGCACACAGGATTCCCAGGGCTGCATAAACAAATGCAGCCCTGAGAAGCCACTGAGATCCTGGGGCATTGGAGGTTAATTCATGCAGTGGACCTGCAGATGAACTCTCAATGGAGTTTCTCTATTGAGAGTCCATCTAAAGTTCAGTTCCCATGGTCACCCGGCTCATAAGTAAAAGCCCTGTGACCGTGGGAACTCTGCAGTCACAGCTGATTGGAGGCGCACGAGTGCCTCCAATCAGCTGTGACTGCAGGCCAACTCTCAATGGAGTTTTTCAATTGAGAGTTCATCTGCAGTTCAGTTCCCACAGTCAACGGGCTGTACTTATCAGCCCGGTGACCGTAGGAACTGAACTGCAGATGAACTCTCAGTGAAGAAACTCTCAATGAAGGTAATTAACCACTAGTGCTGGGGATCCCAAACAGGAGGATTCCCAGGGCTGCAAGAATGAATGCAGCCCTGAGAATCCTCCTGTAATGATTTCCTCGATCTTCCAATGGTTTCGCGAAATAGGTTTGCAAAAATTTCGGGGACCCATCCGAAGTTTGAAGAAACTTTTGTGAGAATGCCAAAGGCATTCTTGCTCATCCCTAATAAGGACCAGTCATCAATACACTTCTAATTTAGGGCCATTGCAGACTTGTGAATGACTGTTGTGTTTTACCGAGGGCTCAACTGTGCTTCCAACCACTCCCATTCAACTTAATAGGAGCAGTTGGGAGTGCATGTGAAACTCAAAACTATGGTTGCAGTGGATCACACTGTGGGTCTGATTTTATAAAGCTTTCCAAGGCTGGAGAGAATACACTTTCATCAGTAAAGCTGGGTGATCCAGCAAACCTGGAATGGATCTGTTCCAGGGTTCAAAACATTTGCTAACTAATGACTTTTAAGAAATTCATTCCAGTTTTGCTGGTGAAAGTTCATCATTTCCAGCCTTGGAGGGCTTTATTTAAAGCTTTTGGGATTTCTGAAAGGGACAAGTTCCTTATGTCTGAGCAGTTGCTTTTGCACTTTAGGAGAAAGAGCTGCACACTAAGCCTGCATGACAAAACAGTTGACAAGCTCTGTGGTTGACAGAATAGTATTTGAAGAAAAGGGGCTGAGAGTCTGTACGTCTGAATGGTGGCAGCAATCTCTGCCCCACCAACATGGGCCCCATTTTTAAGATTATTGTCCTTATGGGTCGAAAATACTGGTTTCATATGATATGAAACTTGACTGTGGTTCCTCATTTAGTGCTATCCAATAAAGGGACACAGTAATCATTTATTAGGGGACTGACTTGACATTATAGTTCCAGAAAAATAACATATTTTAAAGTAACTCCTAAACGTTTTAGCATTTTCTGCCTTGAATATGATATGCATCCTGGAAGTTAGAAAATGCTAACTTATAATCAAGGTTTATGACACCGCTTGGCTCCTAGTTGAATCAGCAATGGCTTAAATGTCATACGTAATGGTTTGACGGAAATTGGTCATGAGGTGCCATTTAGTTTCCGATACTTAAAAGTTTTTTTCTGCACTATGCAATCTATATCCTGAGAAATTGTTTCATGCATTGATATTTGTGCTCCTGGTAGTGCTAATTTTAACTGATTCATAAAAAAAAATTGACCTTTCAATAAAAGGAGTTAGTGGTTTCCATTGATAGAACAACTATCATTTGTAATTTACATCATCGTGCTGCCTTCAAAGTGTAATGAACTTCACGTATCAGCTTGCTTTTGGTCTGATAAATATACAATTGAAAGTGATTTAGTATAGATGGCTAGTAGAAGCTAATTCAATCCTGCTGGATTTGTTCCTGCTGTAATACTCAATGATGAGTGAGAGTTGTCACCATAGGAGAGGAAGTATGTTACTGGCAAAGTCACCCGGTAAAATAAGTCCATAAAAGATCCTGAGAAAGAAAACCAATGCAGCCACCAGATCTAAGAAGGGATAGGCTGCAATATATAATGTAGTAGGTACACAATGAGGTTTAGGAGCTACAACTCACAAAGAGAAAGGATGAAGAAGAAGGCACATGGCAGATGGACAATGCAAAAGTTCAGTTTAAACCATTTACCAACAATGTGACTGATTTATTTTAAAACATAGAAAAATCTGGTTTATTGCAGCCTAAATATAGCTTATTGCAGGATATATATAACATTGGTTTTACTATTTATTTTTCAGCAATAGGTCTTGATTCATGTCCAGAGCCACAAATGCCGAGCAATGGAATAAAAGTTGGTGACAGATACATGGTTGGAGATGTGGTATCATTCCACTGCGATCAAGGCTATTCTCTTCAGGTAATGATAACTTCCATTCCCTCATAGCACTCTCATTTGCAGCTAAAGGGTGGCATTGTAATGAATATCTTATAATGACATTGTACTTCAACTGTAATAACTTAACAGTTCCCAACAGCTTACCGACTACAATTATTGTATATTTATTGATTTAGGGTCATTCTCACATCACATGTATGCCTGGCCCTGTACGAAGATGGAATTATCCCATTCCTATTTGCATTGGTAAGAACATACTTGTTAACATACTTGTTTCTTTACTATATATCCCATGTAAATGCCGCATTGACATATCATTGTATCCTAACTTTATGCTGGAGATTAGATCTTAAGAGCTTCTATTCATTCTTATCTAAAATAGCACATTGAGGTGTTAATGAATGAAAAGGTTAGATCATGTACAGTAGAATATTACCATTTTTTAGTGTGCCTAAGGGCTCATGCATAGAGTATTGCTTCTTTTAAACACAACTTACTATTCTGCTTTCCACCAGCATCTGGATGAGCTTCAGATTTGCTATCAATGTATGGAGCTTTTTATTCAAATATAGCCTAAATAAGTTAATGTGTAAACAATGGCTGCCAACTTACCAGTACTCTGTCTGAAGGACATCTTCATTTATCTTTTACGACAATAGATCTGATTTAATAAAGCTCTCCAAGACTGGAAAAGTAAAGGCAATCATTGGAGAACCAAATGGGAGACCAAATTCATACCAGGTTTGTTGAATCACCCAGGGTTCCCCTATGATAGTCTTTCTTCTCCAGTCTAAGGGAGCTAAAATAAGTCAGGTCCAATATCTGTTATTTGTTTATGGAAAGCCAAAGGTAAAGGTATATATATATATATATATATATATATATATACATTTATATATTGACATTGTTATCTATCTTCCAGCGCAATGTGGTGGCGCGATGTCTGATTTCAGTGGAGTGATTCTCAGTCCTGGTTTTCCTGGAAACTACCCAAGTAGCTTAGATTGCACATGGTCAATCAAACTCCCTATTGGCTTTGGTAGGTATTTGTTATGATGCATGTTAGTAATATGTGTGGGGACAATTTACCTTTTTAGTGAATAAAAAGTTTCAATACTATATAAAACTACAAAGTATAAAAGCCAAATATATTCACAACTTAGAGAAATTTTTGTGGACACCACTGGTTTAGCTTTTTGAGGAACCAGTGGAATAATTTCCTTATAGTACCTCTGTCACTTTCAACAAGACATAATAAAGATGATCATCTCATGTGGAATTTATTAAGCTTCTGAATGTATCTTGATTTGTTTTTGTAATGAGAATTAGGTGGAACATCGGAATTATGGTGGGCAGATCTCACAGCTAGAGTCTACAAAAGTTTAAAGAGCCCACATGTAATTTGGCTTGCTAGTAGAGATGGGGTTTCAGTTGCTTGCATAGGTTTATGGAGAGCATGGGGCCCCAGACTTTAAAAAAATAAATGATAACCAGGCTTTGGACTGTAAAGAAAAAGTAATCAGGGTTACTTCTATGTGCATCAGAAGTGGGACACAAATAGCAAAAAAAAAAAAACAAATAAAAATAAAAATTCAAGTTAACGTTTGCCTCCAGTATGGCACAAAATAACTGTCCTGATATTAGTTTTACATTTTCACAACAACCTTACAACGGATTAGTACATACCTTTAAATAAAACACTTGATTATGAACAAGATTTGCATGTTTGATCTGATTTGACTTTTGCCTCTTTCATATAGAGTGCCTTGTTCGCTTATTCCACCCACCCCCTACCTTTTTAAAGCAATTTAAACCTGATGCACTCAACAAAAACTAATCTTAAAGTGAACAGTAGAGATCACCCTATTTGTGATTGCAAGGAAGTAGGTGGAAAGTCCTCCCCCTGAGCTTCTTCAACAGTCTGTTTGATCTCATTTCCAGAGCTTAAATCTTCACATTAGTAGCAGGTTTTGAAATCTCTAGACAACTGCCGTCCTGCCATTAGCTGACCAAAAGTGATAATTATATCATTTCACATACAATATTTCAAGTTTACCTGCTTAAAACAAAATTTCTAATGTTTTCTTCTTTTACAGACTTCCATTTTTTACTGTATATATATATATATATATATATATATATGTTCACTCCACATAAAATAAATCGGAAGGTCCACCATGCGGCCAAAACAGCAGAAGTGCAATAAGCAGTTTGAAGCATACTTGGCAGCTGTTGTTTTAATTAAATATATTGTTAAGTAATGCAGTGTACGTGATTTATCTTATCAGGTGTGCATCTGCAGTTTGTCAATTTCTCCACCGAAACAATACACGATTACCTGGAAGTACGTAGCGGCTCTTCAGATGTTGGCTCAGTAATTGGCAGGTTAAGCGGTCCTCAGGTCCCTGCTTCCCTGTTCAGCACAACCCATGAGACCAGCTTGTATTTCCATAGTGATTATTCACAGAACAAGCAGGGATTTCACATCATTTATCAAGGTGAGCAACACACTTTGCTATTCTAATGCAATCAATAAAAAGTTTTTAAAATGTGCATTTTCAAACTTTTGAGCACAGCGGTGTTTCTATTTATAAATGACTGTGAAGCTGGCAAACAAAGTGCTTGGGGGAGCTTTTTGTGTAAAGAAGCAGAAGATATGGAAGAATGCAATATTCCAGGGCCTCACTGGGTGGTCTCTCTGTGATATATTACCTAGTGCATTTATAATGTGTCAATTGTATTCTGAATTAACAAAAATTGTGAGAGACAGAAATAAGAAATTAAAGAAATGTATCTACAGGAAAGAGTAGAATATTATCACTGTTACTTTTTCAAGTGTGTGAAAAACTTAGAGCTGACCTATCACCTTATTTTTAGCATTATATAAAAGGATGGGCAACCCTTTTCTATAATGTAAAAGTTTGGTGGTTTGGTTTTAGAAAAAAAGAGAACCTTTAGAGAAGGGTAGAGAACCCCTCCCCTTCCGTCTTTACCGTTGCAGCAGTAAAAACTGAATGGGAAGTCGGTAGCCTCCTGGGATACAAACGTCTCATATGATACATACGCTCCTTATGTGCATACCCAAGATTGTTCATGGGTCATAAAGGGCTTTCTTGGAATGTAAAAAAAAAGCAGATTGCACGCATGCTCAGTGAGATCAGCATTTTATCTACATTTTCAAGAAGACACGTCACCCAATCTTGTACCTGCACAGTGCAAGATTTGGTGGCTTAAGAAGCAGGAAGAAGAAGAAAGAAGATGGTCGCACCTATTGTCCAGTGGAAGGTGTTATTTTTTTTTTTTTTTTCATAAAAGTTCTAATCTATCATTGTTTTTAGCGTATTGTATTATTTGTTTTGTTTAAGTTTTTACAAATATTTTCTTTTCTCTATTTTCCAGCAATGAATTCATTTTTTGTATTATAGATATGTGGAAAATGTTTTCTAGACCAGCAGTAGCCAACCAGTAGTCCTCAGACCACTGGTGGTCCGCGAGAAAATTTTGGAGGTCCGCCGCTCTTGTTGGTGCATCCCCAAATGGGGTCAGGAGAAGGATCCCACTGGGGGGACGCACCGGCCAGAGCTGCGGACCACGCACCCCAAGCAGTTCCCAGGCTCAGGAAGGTGGGCGGGCTGTGTCCCTGCACACAACTCGCCCACTCTCCCATTGCAGGCTCAGATCTGTGAATGGAGAGTGGGGGAGGATATATCATAATGACATGAGGTTTCTCCCCCTTTGAATGACACCCGGCTCCTCTCGCATGCCCGGTGTTTTTAGTGGTCTGCGCATCTGAAAAGGTTGGCGACCACTGTTCTAGACCACATTCAGTTTTATATTATTATATTATCTTTAAAACAATGGGATCTTCTTTAATTCACACATGTAAACTTTAGCTTGATCTATTGAGCTTTGTGAAAAACAAGCTTTCTATAACAAAGTAGCGAAGGAAGCTAAAGCATGCATGTGAAAAAGTGCCTAGATCTCCATCTGGCAGGATAAAATATTATAACTTCATAATATATTATTTATATATAATATATATTCAAGATATATTATGCTCTTCCTACTATAATAAATGAGCGGCTTTCAAATGGTATTAAGACATGCTGTGAAAAATCCAGTGCACATTAGCATAGTGCAGACATCTTATTTATTAGGATATACAAATCATCACTATACTAAAATTAACTAAGGCAGCTTATCGGATACTGGGACTTACATGGCCAACACAAAGCTGTGTGATCTCCAGTTTGTCAGGATGCCGCACGCAGCAGCTCTAGGTGGTACAACAAGTTCTTTGCATTCTTTTGATGCTGTCAATCAGATGCTTGCTGAACCTTATGCTATGGACACATTTCAGGGTTGTACTTCCCCTTCAGCCTGACAACCTGCTGTGCTCGCTTTCTTCGTATAGTAAAAGGCTAATTAATATCTGGTTGCGCTCATCTGGGGATCTGTTTGTACATTTACTCTGACTGAGATAAGAAGGGTTTTTTCCTCCCCTTAGTAAGAAAAAGTGTTCAAACAGATCACCAAACAAGTTAAACCAGAAGCTAATTTGCCTCATACCATAAAAAGAAAGAAAGCCCAGAATGTTGTCCAGTCAAAAGATTGAGATTCGTAATATTGGTCTGCTTTGCTTGAAGGAACAATATTTATGTCATCAGTCTGATCCAACTATTTTACTTTTCACATCAGGCTATTTTTGGGCTAAAGTTGCTCTTTATAAAAAAAATTATGATTCAGGTGTACTACATAGTTACTGACTTATGCTGATTCATGAGATCTAAAGAAAGTCCTAATAATGTGTTTTCAGTTAGACAGCAAAGATTCAGGCATGATGACCCATACGATTATGTTACATAGGGTGACCGGCCTCAAAATAAGGACACTGGAATAATCAGAATGCTCTATGGACCCTTTCCCACCTGTGGTTGCTGCCCACTCCTAGGAGAAGCAAACCACACTGCAGGCGTGCACAAGGCTGTGGTCATGGCCAAATATGATATGTTGCTTTTAGGAACTGTGCTACAACCTGCCATAGCCGTGGCAAAAATTGTTTAATTGGAGAGGATGGGACTAAAATAGCCTTAAGAATATTCTTTACCAAATGTTTTCAATTTTATTAAGATGCCTAAATATTTGAATATTAATCCCATGTATCTCACACCAAGTATCTCATGTCTGTCTACATTTTTATCTATCCTGAACAAGACAGCCCATAATGAGAATATAGAAAGACACATGGGAGGTACATTAATATGATGGGATTCTGCCTCTCTTATATATACATATTTGTTTCATTATGGTTCCACCTCCCTATGTATTAATGCAATGGTGTTCATCTACTCTCTATCATCTTTTTATCTATCTTGGCCTGTAGTCTACTGGATTATTTGGAAATCTATTTTTTTTCAAATAAGGATTCTGTTTATAGTCTGTTCAATATATTACATGGTTAGGAGGAATACAAACTCCTAACTCTTTTTATAGTTAAATCATATTAAAAAATATATCCCCTAACTCATATCTCACTTTGGTCATAAATTCAGATTTTCTCCCTAAAACAACAATCAGTTCATATGCAAATTTAAATTTGGAATTTATGTATTTCGTATATAAGGTGATAACTTTAACTGCAATTAGTAAAGTTCATCAATTGTTGGGATTAACTCAGAGAACTTTTCTGACTGCCATTAATAGAGTAATTTACCCCACTGCGAGGATAAATTAACAGTATCTTGAATAGGCTATTTCATGCACTTTCTGATCAACAATATTACAATAGTATAACGATTGGATTTATTGGATCAGGTAAAACAAGAGAGAATGTCGAAGTGTGTTTCAATAACCTCTCTTGCTGTTTCAATTTTAATTAGTTTAAAGTACACATTTTTAAGTTAAAAACTTTTAGAACCCTTTTAATTGCTGTCTGTGTTGCTGATTGGGAGAGTCTCGCTCTCTATTTGTCCTGTCTCGGATACAAAAAAGTAACATTTAGGAACAAAGACAGGTTATTGCAGAAGAGAGTCCTAGGCAAAGTAGCAATGTTGCCCCCTTATCTCCTCAATTCACATTCATAAAAATTGCAATTGACACAGAGAAGACTTTTGAATTGCATGGTATGGTCACAACTGACATCAATTGCTTTCAAGTGACTTATCAGCCAGGTGCTATCACCTGGTTTACTGCGGGAGAGTGAAGTTTTAGCTCGATCCAGGAACATCCACTGATGCCCTAGGCTCTTTTTGTTGAACTGATTTATTAAAGTTCTCTAAAGCTGGAGAGGATACACTTTCATCAATGAAGCTGGGTGATCCAGCAAACCTGGAATGGATTTCTTAAAAGTCATTTGCTATTTGTTAGCAAATTTTTTCAGATCCGTTCCAGGTTTGCTTGATCACCCAGCTTCACTGATGAAAGTATTTCCTCTCCAGCCTTGGAGAGCTTTAAAAAAACAGACCCTATTTAGGAAGTACATCCAGCAAGTTTTCTAGTCTTGGTCACCTGATGTATTAGAACAGAGCTGAATAACTGTTACTTATTCCACAGACTAAACTATTTTAGTTGCATATAATGTTGACATTATCATGTACACCTATCTACAGCTGAAACATAAATGTCACACTTTGTGCTCTATATGTCAGGTCACATTGATCTATATAAAACACTAGGCATACTATCTTCCTGTATTTGCAGTGACAAGTATTTTGCTGTATCTGTGAAAACAGCACCGAGCTGTGAAAAGCGTTAAGTCATAAATACGTTCTGTCCTACAAACCCCACTCTTGAGCATTTGCACATATATTACGGTACGCTAGTGAAGATGTTCTTCTGCGACATAAAGATGTACATTGTTTTCGACAGCTTGACACTTCTCCAAACATACTACAGAGAGTTGGAAAATGCTGCTTAGACTTGCAGTCATTCCAGTTGAATAAAATACAGAAATGGTCTTCTCAAAGCAGCAGTTAGTCACTCATAATAGTAAACGACACTGACACACGCTGAACACATAAATCCGCAAATAAGCTTTTTTCCCTTTATTTGATAATGTTCTAATATGTTGTTTTTGTCCTTATAAAATAATTACAATAAAAGCAATAACATACAAAAGTTTGAAGATCCATAAAACACATTTTTGGTACCTTTAGTTACCAATTTAAGAAATGCAGCTTCTTCAAATTTTTTTCTCAATCTATACCAATGGTTCTGGTCAATCTGGGGAACTAAGGGCCCTTCTCTACTCTCACGCTTTTATCTTCCTTACTTTTTTTTCCTCAGGTTGTCCAGAGAAGAAGAAACATTAAACTGTGCAATTCTTACCAATACACCTTTTATTCCATATATTATTGAATCATTGATAGGGTATGCCCGTGTTGGGGTCATATGTATAATTCTCAAAACAAACAGATTTTTCTATGAAGTTACCAATTTTAATGTTGCCCTCTGTTTACTGGAACAGAATTTTCAGGTTTCTCTTATAGGTGAAAATAGATTGCTTTATTTAAATTTTTTCTGACATTGCTGTAACTAATATGGCAATGGAATGGAAAAGGCAATATCAGCATGTAGATAAACCCCCATGAACTATAGAATACATAGCTAGTTTGATCAATTGTACATGACTGGGAAGTTGGGGACCATCTCACCTGCATTGTGTCAAGGTTGACTTGTTCCTCGGGAGTGTCTAGAACCTCCAAGGCAAGTGTCATGATGGAAAGAAGCAAGGGACTAGGACAGAGGTCAGCAACCTTTACTATCAAAAGAGCCATTTTGCCTCCTCTTCCACTAAAGAAAAATAGTCTGGAGCCGCAAAACATAACACAGTTTATAAACTTTTAAAAGTTTTAATATTTTTTTAATTTTACGTGTTACAACAAGTGTGCATGTGTAGGCCTACTTTGAAATAAATTAAACACTGAATTATGCCCCTAGAAGCCTCCAGCTTCTAACGTATCATCCTGTTACATTAGCTGGAGGCTTCTAACGTAACAGGGTAGATTTTTTTGATGGGCAGAGTTCTTTATGTTCTGACAATGCCTTAGCGATGAAATTTTAAGGGGTGTGAGCCACAGGTGTCCCTCATTTGCAGCTTTAATTTTGTTCCCCTGTACCCCCCAATCTTGAGTAATTGGGGTTCAGGTGCTAGAAGCCTCCAGCAATGTGTAACAGGGTAGCTTATTTTGATGGGCAGAGTTCTTTATTTTCTGACGATGCCTTAGCGATTCAATTGTAGGTGGTGTTAGCCATAAGTGTCCCCCACTTGCACCTCTATTTTGGTCATCTGTACCGCCTCCCCCCATTCCAGAGAAATTGGGGTTCAGATGCTAGATACTTCCAGCAATGTGTAACAGGGTAGATTTTTTTGATAGGCAGAGTTTTTATGAATTTTTAGGAGGTGTTAGCCACAGGTGTCCCGTACTTGCACCTCAAATTTTTTCCACCTGTACCCCCGTTTCCAGATAAATTGGGGTTTAGGTGCTAGAAGCCTCCAACAATGTGTAACAGGGTAGGGTTTTTTTGATGGGTGGAGTTTTTAGGAGGTGTTAGCCACAGGTGTCCCCCACTTGCACCTCTAATTTTGTCCCCCTTCCTGTTCCAAAGAAATTGGGGTTCAGGTGCCTCCAGCAATGTGTAACGGTAGATTTTTTTGATGGGCAGAGTTCTTTATGTTCTGATGATAGCCTAACAATTAAATTTTAGGGGGTGTTAGTCACAGGTGTCCCCCACTTGCACCTACATTTTTGGTTTTGTACATCTCCCCATTCCAGAGGAATTGGGGTTCAAAGGAGGGGGATGTCATTGTACACACCCATTTGTACACGCCCCGTGGTAGATTTATTTCACTGGTAGATTTTTTTCATTAGAACACCGGATAGGGAATCCCCCTCCTCCACAGTGTCTTGGGAGGAAGGGGATCCCCCATCAGAGATCTCCCCGCTGCAGCCGAAGGGAGCCACAACAAGGAGGCTGAAGAGCCGCATGCGGCTCCGGAGCTGCAGGTTGCAGACCCCTGGACTAGGATATTTATTTTACTTAATTTCGCAAGTGAGAAAGAACCCAGATGATTAACTATATCTCTAAAACCAGCAAAGCTAACAATCCTTGCTCATGTTCTACCAGTCCATGGTGGACCTCCATAGGGACTTCCTCACTCACACACAGAGAGCTGGTGTCTTTCTTTATAACGTGCACAGTACAGGCCTTTTCTTCTGCCTTGATAACACCAGTCATAATGGACACAGAAAAGAAACATTCAACAAAAAATAGCAACATTACAAAATTACATGCACGCCTATTATAAAATAGGCTATCTCTTATTTAGTGAAATGTAGTGTAAATTATTATTCATGTATTTAAGATCCTTACAACCCCTAAATGTTCAGCTAAGCTTTATTAAAAGGGCTTTCTCAACAAAGAATGATGTAGACAGTATTGATTTGACAACATTTGCTGAGTTTTAAATATGATATGTCTACTGTAAAAATGATAAGTAATTTTAAGCAATGGCATATCTAATGTTCTTCAATAGATGATCTGGGATTAGGGGACAGTGAGTGAGCTAACATGAAAGAAACATGCTTCAGTATTTGCACAAAGTAATTTATTTGGCAGAATGAATTAATTAATTCTTGACAAAACAATTTAATACTATAATTGGAAGAAATTGCTAACTTTCAGCCTTTCTCAGTAAGCCATTTTAAGAAGAGATCTAGCTAATATCAAGAAATCAACATAAAAAGTTTAATTGTGCTGAAAAGAAGACATTCAATTTATGTCATTTTAAAAATATTCACTGGTTATTATATCCAAGCCAGGTCAGGTTTGGAAAAGGGCAAAAAAATAATACGATATATTTGTTGGCAGATCTTTAAAAAGATATACCTAGGCTAAAATGTTGTCATATATAAATTAAACATCTTTGAAGAACAACTTACAAACTGGGTGATGGTGCAACAGGATGAGTAATGAAATTAAAAGTCTACACAACTTCTCAACTTTGGACTTTGGACAACTTTGGACAACTGTTTGGTTAAACTTTCAGTAATTGTATGACTTTTTGGCTTATGGCTCCCCAAAATAGGTATGAAAGTTTTGCCAAAGAAGAAACCTAAACCATCCAGTGGGCATTAAAATTTGGCAGATTAAAATGATAATAAGTCAAATGTTCTTGCAATTGAGAAACCTTTATGTGCATATGCTTCCTTCTGTTACCTCTAGCGTACCAGCTACAGAGCTGTCCAGACCCCCGTCCATTCCGCAATGGTTTTGTGATTGGAAATGACTATACAGTGGGACACACCATTTCTTTTGAATGTTATCCTGGCTACTCATTAATTGGAGAATCTGCACTCACCTGTCTGCATGGAATCAGCCGTAATTGGAACCATCCAATACCTCGTTGTGACGGTAGGTGGTTCTATCATTTTATCTCTGTGTCACCAGTTTTCTGCACACAAAGATGCTTTTTTTCCCTTTACTTGGATAGAGAGTGATCTTGAACTGTCTTGTGATCCAAAGAAATACATTTCCATTTTCATTCTAGTCTGCAAGTATAAGCTGAGGAAAATCTAGTTCAGCAGTGCTATTTGAGTCTTCTACATAATATATCACTTTTTATCTGCAGAAGTCACAGCATTTTGGTCCCGGAAAACCCATATTTTTTTCCAAGGATAAAATTTACAGACAAAAAAAAAAGGAAATCCATAGTTCTAGTGCTATTTTTTGCCTGCAGCTTAGCAACCTTGAAGTCCTGAGTACCTACACTTGACAAGCTCCTTAGATTGTCTTTCATGCAATCTCACAAACTTAAGTATTTACAGCAGGTCCTCTTACCATCCGTATTTGTTGAACTATGTTGCAGCTCTCTGCGGAGGAAATATCACAGCAATGAACGGCACTATTTATTCCCCTGGATATCCCGATGAGTATCCAAACTTCCAAGACTGCCTCTGGCTGGTCAGAGTTCCTCCTGGAAATGGAGTTTACATCAATTTCACAGTCCTTCAAACTGAACCGATTTACGACTTTATAACTGTATGGTAAGATCATTTATTTACTGATGATTTATTGCACCACTGGCTTAATGATCCAGCTTTTTTATTTTCCCTGTGTTCGCTATTAGCCTGCATGTATTTCACAGGTGCAAAAATCAATGGCAGTTGAGTTAGGAAAATTCATTGTTCAGATTAAAAATGTGTTTAATGATGTTTTATAAAATATAAAGAGTTTAGAAATAAGATTATAAAAATGGATTTTGGATTTCAAGGTGGGCAGGTCTTTTCTCCTGAATTAGCTACTTAGTTATTACTATTATTTGTTTATGTAAATTGATTTCATTATATACCACCTAGAGTTACATTCACATGTTCTATTCATGCAATTTACTAAGAAAACAGGCCAATTTATAGAATAAGTTCTGCAATCTAACTTTTAAAACTCCTTTACAAAAACATACCAGTGTACATAAAGATGATTTTAGGGTAAACAACTAAAAAGCTATTTATCTATTTTTTGAAGTTTTGGAGGAAACCAAAGCACCTCTAGGATTTCAGGTTTCGACATTAATGGAAGAATCAAAATTATTCTTATATTAAGCAGAGAATAAGAATATATATATATATATATATATATATATATATATATATATAGTTTTGCTCAGGAAATGATTAGATTAGCAAGTCAGCATTCTTGGGCAACTAGAAAGTAACTATATAGTACATTTCAGTTCATAAACAACATGTTCATTCTTAATTGGCGTGCAAGTATATTTTAGGATCAACATGCACTCATTTCTAAACTTATCACACACCCTATTGTTTACAATACAAAAAGTTAGGATATTTGTGAAGTTCCAATCATGAACTCTTCAAACTTAAACACTTTTAAAACTTAACTTACAATAGAAGAATATAAATTTAATTTCATGGTGTTCACCCATGGCCCCTGAATTCCTCTTGTTTGTATTGAGAACATTCATTCTACATGTTTACCACTTTTGTAAAAAATATATTTGTCTCTTGTGAAACCTTTAAAAAAAGCAGAGGAAATGGTGCTGCATGGTGACTTAAGTATCAATTTAGGATTCCTTTAAAGCTGACATTCTAGCAAACATGAAATACATGGATGAAATACATATATGGAGCTACATGCTAAACCTAAGATTTGCATAGCTTTGTTGCTGAGTCAGGAAGATGTCATCACTACATATTCAGAATGTAGAATATATATAGTAGTACCTTTTCTGTACAAAACAAAAATACATTGGCTGGACATATAGTTTATTTCAAGTCTCATCTCTTTATATTGCATAGACAGGAATTGCACATTGTGTATGCTTTGCATTGCAACTCTACGTGCATAGAATCCACATAGTCTGTACTGGCCATCAACATTTTTTTTTCAGTATCTAAAATTAAGACAAAATATCTTATGATTTGCCCCGGTGGCTATTAGTTATTTTGGATGCTGCAAGTAGTTCTGTAGATTATTTAGAATTTATACCTATTGATTTTGCCAACTCCCATATGACCAGTCACTAATCCTTAATGAGAACTTTTCTGGGTTCAGCAATGATTTTTTTAGGCAATATTGTGTTGTGAATTTCTTAAACTAGTAAACTGCAGCTAAGAATTAATTTAATTACTTGTAAAGTGCTTAGTTTAAATGTGTTTTTGTGTAATTATTAACCCCCTGGCTCTAATACTTATTGTAGGCAATGCAGAATATACAAAAGTATAACAACAGCAACAACAGAAAAATAATTAGAATAATATTATCAAATAAAAAGTGGCAACTGCAAAATAGGAATTTAATAAAGTTTAAAGAGCAACAAAACCCAAAATGTAATTTACAATTATGTAAATGTTGAAGCTTTAGCTTACAAAAAAAACAAATAGGTAATTATGTATTGTTCTCCCTTCATGGGCCGACCATTGCAATGCGTTATGGTGTTACTGTACACAAGTTAAGGTAAAGTATTTTGCTGCATTTATTTGTATTACATCAAGGCAATATTCTCAATGAGAATTACTTGCAATGCATGGCAATAATTTAAAATTTGACACAGATTTGTTTATTGAGTTCAACTTTAAGGTTGAATTCCGCTGAATATCCAAACAACTTTGGGTCTGAAATGTAATCCAGGACAGAACACATTTACTCAATATTGATACCAATCATTTTAGCAATATGACATTTTGTGGTTAATTATCATATGATAAAACTTTGATTGATTCAAGTGAATGAGGTGAAGTCTTGCTGACCTAATACATTCACTTTTGTGAGCAAATATCAAATATCCTGTGTCACCTCATTCACTGGGCCTGATTTAATAAAGCCGGAGAATATACACTTTTATCAGTGAGGCTGGGTGACACAACAAACCTGGATTGGGTCTGGTCTAGGACTGAAAACATTTACTAACTAAGAAATCCATTATAGGTTACTGGATCACCCAGCTTCACAAATGAAAGTCTATTCTCTCCAGTCTTGGAGAGCCTTAATAAATCAGGCTCATTGAGCTGAAGGTTAAATTGATTCTGCAAAGTTAACATGCCCTACCTCTTTAGAAAATGAACTCCTTTAAGTAAATTGAGTACTAGCTTCTTGGGGAGTACAACGTTGAGATTTTACACTCAGAAAGCCACAATGATGTATCAGTCATCCTGCAGCATTGTTTGAAATAAATTCAATGTATGGTAAACAAGGCTCCCCTATCAAACCTGGAATTGGTAAAACAGCTGTTTCAGAGCTCTCACTACCATAGTCCCTGAGTGATATTAAATGAATCGTCAATAGATTCTAGGATCTTGTATACTACATAAGTAATAATAATGCATTGTGTAGTTCATGTTGACTTCATATGGTAACTCCTAGAATGTCCAAGTGTATTGCTGGTTGTGTTTTCTTGCACAAGGCATAGCTATTGTTAATAAGTACTGTATAATTTTTGTCTAACACAATATTATTATTTGTTTTAGGGATGGGCCAGACCAGAGTTCTCCCCAGATTGGGCAGTTTAGTGGAAACACTGCTCTGGAATCTGTTTACAGCACATCAAATCATGTCCTTATAAAGTTCCATAGTGACTTTACCACCAGTGGATTCTTTGTACTCAGCTATCACGGTGAGTGTGCTTGTGAGCTAAGTATACATGTGCTACCTTTTTCAGTAATTGTCCTGTAATGTTTGTTAATATTAGTAATTTATTATTGAAAGAAGTATTGAAAAAAGTATCCAAATAAAGAAGTAAGTACTGGTGAAAATATAATGCTGGTAAAATCATCAATAATTTTTAGGTCAAAGCAAACTTGGTTTTGGGAATTGATGTATGTCATGGTAGCTGAAATAGAAATTTGTCTAACTATGTTTGTCCAATATCAATAAAAAGAAATACTTAGTACTCTGGGTATTTGGATCATAGAACTCATTATCCTCCCCGTCGTCTGGGAGTGTTGTGTTTCTGATGGAGTATCTAGTGTTCTTTAATTGTGCTGGTATGCAAGTCCAGTATAGACTCACAAGCTGTAACTTGCTCCCAGAGGTCAAACAGGGCAGCAGTGGTGCAATTAGTAGGTGTACATGCATTGTATATAGTTATCTACATTTGAGTAGCTTTAGCATTTATGGTATCACTCAATGCAAACGCCAGAACTCTACAATTTGGATGTGTATCTTTATACTTTTGGCCATACAGTAAGTGGTGGTGTAAATGATGGTCAGGTAGCGCCCAATAAATTTAGCCATAAAGTCTATTTTTATCTGATCTATTTTAAAAATTGTTATTCTCTATTTTTTTATTTTATACATGATTCTTCGAAGAATCATGCAATTCATAAATCCAGGCAATACAAATCCATAAACTTAGTGATTCTTAATATGTAGGATGCAATAACCTGAGCATATTCAGGGTAATTTGGAATTGTGAGTCACCAAGATGCATTATCCAATCCTCAGGATACGCTTAATTTAAACATCAACCCACACATCTCAACTCACCTTAACTTCATTGCACAAAATAGAAATTCTGCTTTATCTTACCAGTTCTAAACTAATATTTATTAAAGACAGGGATCAGTTTTATATGCGCATTTAATTTAAGTCTGTAAGCCATTCTTTCAGTTTTGTTAGAGACTTTTATTTAACCTTGGTTATCTTTATGTCCTGTATTGAAGTTCTATTCCCCATGCTGCTCAAAGCCTCAGGTTCACTGAAACATCTTCATGATGATAACCCGTATTGACCTTGGTGGAATTGTAATTTTTAGCGATGTCTGCTTCCTATTACTTGCAGGTTTACAGATAAGTTGCTAATAGCTCCCACCAATTCCCAAAGCACAAACACTACATCTGCTGTATTCAGATTGGGCAGGGGTAAAATCGAGGTTGAAATGGTACCTGTCAAAGCTAAGATTATGTTATAGTCCAGGAGAAATAAGAGACTGTGGTTTAGGTATAAAAAGTAAAATATTAAATGTAGAACCAAAAAAGATGATATAATGCCAACATATCTAGCTTTTAGAGAGTATGATAATTATGTCTAGGACCCTATCTCACCACAATCCAGTCGATTTGAATTTTGCTACCAAACCGACTTGGGGGCAACTCAGGATGGAGGTCTGTTCTTATTGTGTAGGTGTCATTGGTAAAGGTCTATTGAAACTCTACTTTGATTAAAACAGGCCACTTTTTTGCAACAAGTCTGTTTATGTCAAGGGCAAAACTCTCTGAATGTATCAGTGTTCAGTTCTGCCCTGTGGTTTGAAGATATTGGTGATTTGACAGTTCATAGGGAAGCAAAAGGTAGCTAGGGCCTAAGAGTTGTTGTAAAACTGTAAATATTTTACGACTGTTGAGTATAATATCTAAGCTTAGAATAATACCCCAAAAAGTTATGTGAATTCGATTTTTTTATTGTTTCTTAGACTATACACATGCAAAGATTTATAAATTCCCAGTGAACAGTAAATTTGCTTCAGAACAAGACACCTGATCACTTTAGTTGCTTGCTTTGTAATGTAAATAATTCTCAATTATCTGTTACATCACAATGCTGGCAGGCTGCTTTCTGCTTTTAAAATAAATATATCTGTGATGTCTATAGCTACAAAGGTGAATGTTGTCAATGTGGATTTATTGCTTTTTGAATATGCAAATAAAGTAGTTTGCATAATCTGGGCACAGATTTAATTTATTTGTTAAAAACATTGGGGTAATTTAAAATCAACCACATTGCATGGTTAGCTGATAGGCACAACCCAATGAAGCGGACTATATATACAATTTGTCTTGATCTCTTTATCTCCATAGTCTATTGTGACTGCTATAAACGTCCAATGGGATAGAAGATGTTCCTTCTTCAATAAAATAAACATACTGCCTGTTTGAAATGTTTTAAGTACATTCACCTTCCCTCAGTCCACTTCTGGGATTGGGTCTTGATTGCTAAGGCCAGAATGATGTAACTCCCACTCATGTGTGCAAGTGTTAATTCACAAGGGCATGCTGGAATACCCGGCATTTTACACTGACCTGCACATGAGCAGTTCAGTGTGCTTTTCATAAATTTAAATAAATTATATTTTTATTTTAATTATTGGGACATGTGATTTAATAGGAAGTGCCTTTAAAGGTCATCCAATAGTATTAGTGATATTGCAGAAAAAATGTCTGATTGTGGCATCTAATTCTACACCTGTCCCTTGTTTCAATAATAAAGGAATGTATATATTAGAAAAGAATATGAACAAGAATATTGCAATTTTTTACTTCCACACAAGTTAATTCCACTTTTAGAGTTCCCCCTGTCTCCATGTACTTCCCATCATAATTTACAGTACACCAAGATGTTTAAGCTCCTTTATCATTAGAAATTGCAAACCAGACATTCAGTCCAGTATGCACGTACATAGGTTTTATTAATGCACTCAGAGTTTTGCTAGTAAGCAAGCAGTCATTTTAATAGATACACTAAAATGCATTATTTGTAGGTACTCTTAATTAAGTCATAAGTAATTACTTTCAAGCAATGCTGATCTCTAAACTGCATTATATAACAAATTGTACTGTTTCTCTGTTTAAATTAAACAGCCGATAACCTTTTTCTTACACAGCCAAACTTGCATTTGTTACATAATTGTCAAGGACCTTTGTTCTGTCACAGTGAGATCCTAAGTGATTAGCAAGACAAATGGACAAGCGAGCTGTCACTGATCAGTAACAGGTCAGCATTCTTGAGCCAACACTAAACTCATACTAAGTCCCAGAGTGTAATGCAAAAGAGCTGTTACTGAATAGTTTTCCAAGTAAATGGTAGCATAAAAGTAAGACGGTATGAAATGCATGTAATGCAGCCAACTAGCAAGATTAAGATATTTTAAAGCGAGAGACTTGACACTGTCTGGTAGAACAGAATAGTAGTTATATCTTTTAAGATAAAAAAAAAACTTAATTAAGCTCAGATTCGTGGTGTAGAATACATATTATTAAAAGTGCATTCCAGTTCTAAGAAGATATATTAAATGTAGAGCAACGGGATTTTTTTTTTCCTGCAGTGGCCCCCTAGAAAATTAGAAGATGATTCAAAGACCTGCAAAGGTAGATTTACTGTATATGTGCAACCTGACTACCAAGGCAGCAAGATCAGCAAATCAGTCCTTGAACAGGAACAGCG
The DNA here is from genome assembly GCF_032062135.1 of Pyxicephalus adspersus. NCBI lineage: Eukaryota > Metazoa > Chordata > Amphibia > Anura > Pyxicephalidae > Pyxicephalus > Pyxicephalus adspersus. Next base: position 17,011,270 of record NC_092862.1, read on the forward strand.
TGACGTATCTCAGAAAGAACATTGTAAATTGGGGCAGGTCTTTGAAACCTATTGGATCAATGTTCATGCAATAATGGCCAGCTGCAATAATGGCCAGCTGAGTCAGCTGTAGCTGACTATAAATAGGAGATTAGGCAACTGTTATCCTCTAAGGCTACATACACACCTGCAATAATTATCAACAGATCGAGGATTATGCACGATTATTTTGAATGATTGTATTGTTCACAATTTTGTACATGCTGTAACTATACGATCGTTCAAATATATACACACACTAGATACGATCATTTGAACGATGCAGGAAGTGACATGTACCGGAGAAAGTGTACTGCAGAAACATCCACGATCACTGAACAACCATACACATAATAGACAGCAAAGGATTGTTGCCCAATCAGACCTGCCAGGATGGTCATTCATTTCCAGTGACATTCCTGATTCATCGGTGTTGTTAGCCAGTCGCTGTGAACTTTTTTTGTTAACGATTATTGGATGAGTGGTCATTAGTCATTCGTTTCAAACGATAGTTATTGCACGCGTGTGTGTAGCCTTAATCTTCTGTAGACCAATATATAAGCCAAGGGTTCTACAGATTATCATCTTTTTTTTAGGTCTTTAAACTATTATAATAACCCCTTATCACATGGAAGTACACAACAACCCTGATCTACCCTGTGCAACCACATGCAAGCAAAATGTAAAAAGAGATTGAATTGTGAGCAAAGCTCGTTCCACCGGGCCACCATTTTGGTTCATAAACACATGAAAACAAGGAATAAACCATATAAGTCCAATCATTTAAACTCTCCCTATGCTATTGTAACTTTAGTATGTTCTGTTTTCTTGAATTTAACATTTTTACTAAAAATAATACCAAATCATTTTCCCTTTTCCGTTTTGGAAGTATTTCCTTTTTTACAGTGACAATACTCTGTCCCCCTCTACCAACTGCTCTTCTACATTGCTACCGTGTCTTTTGGAATTCAGTAAAGACTTTCACCAGCAGTACCAATGTTTTGGAAGTAGCTATGTTGTGCTATTGTTGCAGTCAGGAAGCCCACCCTCAATCACAATGATTTCCAATGGTAGCATAAAAGAATGAATCAGTCTCCAGGACTCATGGGTCAGGGGGGCGAACCATTCCCATCAAAGCAAATCACTGGGCCTAGCTTGAACAATACAAACTCATGATTCAGGCATAAGTATTTGTAAATTAAACAGTGGCAAGGACACTAACACGTTCTTTTCCGGCTTACTTTATAGAAATGACCAAACAGTCCCTATTCTTACTTTATGTTTCCTATTTATTATTATAATTTATTATTTATTAGTAATTCCAATGTTTCTGAGAAAGAAATCTAGTGCCATACTTCTCCATGATGGGGGAACCCAAACACTGACCATATATTAACTTCCTATTCTCATCTCAGTCTCATCCAACTACCATGAGGTGTGCCGGCACTAGTGTGCCATGAGAGATCTTCAGGTGTACTGTGAGAAATTATCCAATGTTGGTTATTTGGTGTGAAAATTATTTATTTACTGCAAAAAATTTGTCTTCATTTGGCTATACCAGCAATGTATAGTAATAGGCAGAACAAAGAAGTACTCTTCCACTAGATGGCAGCAGGTAGCTAATTAATCTGTGACATTTTTGTTTAGTGGTGTTCCGTGGGATTTTTCTAATGTAAAATATATGCCACGATTTAGGAAAGGTTGGGAAACACTGAAATAGACAACCTCTCATTTGTCAAGTCATCATTATACCACAACACCTAAACCCCTCATACCAGACAATTTATGGTTCATGAAAATCTGGTATAGACAGTTTATTAAGTCTTTATGATAGTGTAGAATAATTTGAGATATAATAAAAATAATGCTGAGGGCAATGGGCTGATTTAAAGATATCTACGGGGCTACTAGAAATGTATTTCCATCTGAACATCATTAAATCCAGAGGCGTGTACTTTACCTTCTTAAAATGCCCACAGTACATGCATTGACATTTATACTAACTTTTATAATTTGTTTTCTTCTGTGTAATAGTCTTTCATTCAAACCACTTTATTATTGCTGTCTGTTCTCCTTATGCATTACTACATGAGCTTTTATATTAACTTTTTATTTTAAAACATTTAGAAGAGACCTCAGTTAATAGCTTGTTTGAAAAACATGAATGCAATGTAATGTCATTTACTAAGTATTGTTTTTCACAAATACAATGTGCTAACCTTTGTTCTAGGCACCATCTGTTGCTTTGAACCACAAGTTATTACTCATGTTTGTGTGGGCACAGTAATGAGAGTATTTTTCAAATTATGTACAGAAAATAAAATGTTTGGAAATGGTGTTGACGTCAAAAGCATATGATATATTTTACATGAATGTATGCTATTAATAATGAAATGCTGTTAATATTAGTATGCTATTATTAGCCATATATATACATATTTTCCAGAAGATTCACATTACAAATATTACTACTGAATGTTTACAATTTGTACTGGTAAGCATTGACATAAATCTCCTATTGACCTACTGACCTGTCTCAAACATTGCTTTTGTATTACTTTTTGTGGAAAGGAAGGAGGGGCAGCAAAAGAGAATTTGGGGTTGATACAGGGCAGGACGGCAAATATAAACAGGTTGAAATCAGGCCTAAAAAAACAAAGATGCAAAGAAAATAATTAACACCTACCAGCCGTTTTTTTTTTTTTTTGGTGAAATAAGTTGGCACTAGAAAACAAATATTTTAGTGAAATAGAACTTGATGTGAATGTGTATGATTTTACTAAGTAAGCACATTAGGATTTGAAACAGAGGAGATTCTAAACCAAAAACAAAAAAATAAAACAAGTTCTAAAAACAAAATTAGTTTTTAGGGTGTACTCCTCTCTTCCTGCCTTTGCTTCCCCAGCCAGTTTTACCAGCAATTCACAGCTGTCAGAATGACAGCAGATAATTTGCTATGTATTACATAGCAAGAATGGCTGCCAAACTTACACATCTCTTTCCCGCTCCTCTTTCCTCTTAACTTATATGCTTTTTAAATGATATTTTTTCATATAAATTTATAGTGTGTTACAAAAAATGGGCAAAGCTAGGAAAAAAAAACTTTTTATTTGCAAATACAATTGCAATGCTGTACCAGAAACATAATTGCAGTGCAATTTTACCTCTGACAAACTTAAGAAAAAAATGTATACTTTTTATAGTAAAATTAGTTTTTCTAGCTTAGTTTTTAGCACTAACAAAAATCTTACAAAGATCTTTTTTATGCAAAGTTATTGAAAAATAAACAGAATCAAAGTGGAAATGTAAAAATTATTCTATTCCATAAGGGGTATGAGATCTGAAGTTGAAGTGGTGAAAACACATAATATTTAGTAGTTACTCATTTAGTTATATAACAACAATAATTATATATTTTATTATGTAGTACAGTAACAACCTACAAGTTCATGTTAGGTACAAAACCCTATTTCATAGAACAAACTCATAGTATAAAGCCCACCTGCTCTGCCTAACACAGACAGAGTTAAACTAACAAGAATGGAAAAGATTCAGAGTGACAGTTTGTCAAATACAATCAATCAGTTCCACTGGCATTTATTGGTACGGTCTTCAAATACTTTTAGGACAAGAGTTCATACAGTAAGGAACAAAATTGCAGGAAAATCATACTTTGATTACTGTAGAACCTAAAGGGCAAAATATCAGCAAACTGATTTATAATTGATGTGTGCGCGCTGGCTGGTTGAATAACCTCACTGGTTCCCATAATGCATGGAGGATATGGGAAGTCCGTGTTGTGGGTTCCTCTTTCCCAGTAGGTTACCCAGGCCAAGCACTTCTACAGTCAGTTGGAGTTTTGATAACTATCCTGGGTGGTTGAAATCTATCCGTGGAGATAAACAGCTTGCATAGAGATTCCTATGGTCAATGACCTTTGAGGTGGAACTGAAATCTGGTAGGAATTTCAAATCCCAAGGCTATCTAACTACATGTATATCAGGCTTTAGACAGTTTTTAATATTCTTTCTTCTTTCCTTATCTTTAGTAAGACTGTTGTCTACTTCTACTGGAGATGTAGCCATGATTCTTTTTAATTACATGTATTTTCTGGTTACCATATCTTTCTGTCGATCCCATTTTGCAAGATATAACATTGAGTATGATTGAACTGTAACAATATAGGTGGACTTGTGCCCATTCTGAGTTTTTAGGTAACTCATGCAATCCAAAGGAGAGAGATTAGATGTGTTATGGTTATCTTTTTGGAAACCTTTTTAGAAGATAAATTCCTACAGGTTAAACATAAGTAGTTTATTTATTGAGATTTATCATAATTATCTGAAAATTTAAACAAACTGACACTTTAGCTTTAGACGTATTATTTAAACATCAATATACAAAAAAGGTAGACAAGATCCCATGCACAAAAAAAGTTTCTGTGTGAAGCACAGATAAAGAGATCTACCTGGAGAGATCTACCTGGCGCTCCATTTCCTTAATCTTGACCTCTAGGTCTCTCCTATTTTTTTATATTATTATTATTATTATTATTATTATTATTATTAATAATATTAAACAGGATTTATATAGCGCCAACATATTACGCAGCGCTGTACAATAAATAAAATTTATACACCTTAAAGACTTGGTGGCCAACCTTTAGACAAAAAGATCATATATGGCCCTTTGGTATTTGGTGAACAGCCATTAGACCCCATCAGTGGGAAGCATAAATTTGTAAAGGGGTATTTGCAGTGATCTTGGCTAGCCACGTGTAACAAATCCCCAGTCTCTCACTCGGCTTTTACAGCATGTCTCCAGTCTGCAATTACATACATTTATTATGTCCGTAGCCTTTACCCGTGGTGTCCTCCAGTGTCCTCTATGTTTCTAACATTTTTTCCTAGCATTACATATGCTGAACACACACACACACACACACACACATATATATTTATATATATATATATATATATATATATTTATATGAGGTTATCTTTAAAATCACCAAACATTCACTGCAGCTATGTGTTTAAATAACAGTGATTGACTGATACGACCAGCAAACATATGGTGAAAGTTATCTTCTCTGTTCATAAGTATGCCCTCTGTGCAGTGATGTCTGTGAACAGAATTCATACATAAGCTGTACATTTTCTTTTTATGGTAAGGCTTCTTTGTTTGGTTTTATTGACACTTTTCAGAAACACTTGCTGGCTCAGCTTGGTGTTTCATACATTTTAATGAGTGTTCAGACAATATTTAGCAACCTCTCATCCCTTGGATGTGAATTGTATGTCTCAACAAAACATATGTTCTATTTAAAAGGGTCACAGTGTCCAAAAAATTATAGAAATTGGATTTTTTTCAAATGAAGAAAAGGCGAAATTAATGTGAACAGTGTCCAGAATTGAAATTAAATATTCAAAGTTTATTGAAGCCAAAACATTTCTTAGCTCACCAAGAAAATAATCAATTTGGAGATTTTATAATCAACAAAAAGTTATGGTTATGCTACCAGTTAGAGTTTTTTTTTTGTTCTTTTTCTAATGTGCCTGGCACGGGTTCTGCATGGTTCAGTAGCAATTTTGAGAGCACTGATGTACATATAAATACATTAGTTGAAATGGAAGCAATCTTTTTCCAGTAAGCAATCTTTTCTTGGTAGCCTAAATTGCCAAAAACAAAACATCCAAACTTTCACTGGTTTTCTTCTATTTTATTCTTCTATTTAGATAATGTGATTGTATTGCTATTATTTGTCCCTTTTTAAAGGGAAACTTCCCCTGCTACTTTTCAGTTAATGCTTCTACTAAAACTAGGCATACAACCAGGATGTTATCCTATAGAGTCACATACAGCATTAAAAAAAAGTATGGTGATATAGCAATAAAAAAAAAAAAAAAACAGTAAGTGTCATGTGTTTATAAAGCTCAAGGCTGCGTACACACGTGCAATCGTTATAGTTGGAAACAAACAACTAATGGCTATTCGTCTGATAATCGTTAACAAAAAAAGTGCACAATAACGCAGATGAGGATTGTTGTTGGAAATGAATGACCGCGGCAATTGTTCGCAATCTATTGCGTGTACGGTACTTCAAAGATCGTAGATAGTTCTGCAGCACACTTTCTCCATTACATGCCACTTCCTGTATCGTTCAAACGATCGTATCTAGCGTGTGTACATTATTGGTGGATTATATTAGAACAATTGCATCATTCCGGCATGTACAGAATTGTGCACAATACGATTGTTCACAAATATCGTGCATAATTGTTGATCTGTCGTTGCACGTGTGTGCCTAGCTTTATTGTTGCCATATTGTTTAATGATAACTCTAAAAAGGACAACAGAACTATACAACTATACAACAGAACTATATCAAAACACAGTTTGAGGTTTTTTACATTGCTGGTTCTTGACGTGGTTACAGGTTGGCTGAACACCTGCTATCTGCGTGCTCAACCCTCAACCAACCTAGTCAACCCTTTACCTTGTCTTCATTCATTTCACTGATTGCCCTGGCAATATAGCTAGCAAGGCATTCAGCCACCCTTTACCTTCTGCAAGAACTGCCCATGTGAATGGCTGCTTATACTTTAATTCAATCAGGAAATTTACAGCTGCCCAGGGCTAATGGTTTTTGAGACAGTTCCAGAATAAATGCACTTCTTGTATAGAAAAATTTTATGACAGTACAAACCCAGTCTATAGCCTGCTTTCATTTGTTTTTTTTTTCATAACTTGCTGTACAGCACTTTCTTCACAATATTATTTTTGTTTATTATTTGTTTTGTTTAAGACAAAATGTATTCTACAGTCAAGATGAATTAAGAATGAATTGATTGGCTCCAATACACGATTTTACACATACAGCTTTTAGCCTTATAGGTGACATCAAAAAACATTCAGTATATATTTAAGTACATTTAAATTAAATTTAAATAAAAAGATACAAATTATAGATATAAATATTATTATTTTTAATTTTGTTTACAGCTTACCAGTTGAGAATATGCCAGCCACCTGCTCCTGTGGAAAATGCTGAAATACTAGCAGAAGATGATGAATTTGAAATAGGTAAAACATGTGCAGTGTGAAATGTTCATAGTATAAATGTATAATAATGATATTAATAACAATACGACCAGGTGCACATGAAAACTCAATACAGAACTAAATCCAATGTTGTAAATGTTGTTGAGTTGGTATTGTACATTGGGCACAAATGGCAATCCAACGCTTACAAACATGTCTGCTGAGTTAGGTATTCTCTGTCACTTGGAAGTGCTTTAATTTAACCTTAAATATCTGCAAAGTGCCCTTTAAATCAAGCATGTAGTAGCAGCTATGTGTTAGGAAGAGTGATAAATGGTTAGTAAGGCTGCCTACTTAGGTTAAATAATTGTAGATAGAAAGGATCTTTCGACTGAAAGATGCATGAAAGAGGGCTGTACATACAGTGCTGTTCTGCTCCAAGGAGCGGGGAGGGAGGGGAGAACATTGGAGTGGCACCCTGCTGCGCCCTTTCGCCTTCACTTTCATTACAATCGTTCGCTGTTCAGATCCAGGAACGACAAAAGATGAGCACTGTACACAAGCCAGATTCTTGTCCCTTATTAGTCCTAAGGCGATTATCATACTAAAATCATCTAACGTGTGTACACAGCCTAAGTCAGGCCAATGGTAACCAATTCAACTAAAATTACTGAAAACCTGGTCCTGGTAAATGCTGCCTTAATTATCCTATCACCCATTCAAAAACTAAATTTTTAAAGCATAATTCAATTTTGTCATTGCCTCTTTTTAAAACAAACTTTGGCCTTACTAAATATAGTCTATTTTTGCAAGTTGAGGCTACTTTCGCTTTGTCAATGTGGCAGTCCAAAGGTATATGTTTATCAGTTTTGAACTGGTGTGGATGTGTTATTGAGTAACAGTACTGTATTGTAAAGGCTGCTGGAGAATATAAAATATATCAATAAATCTCAAAGAACATAAGAGCTAGAGCCTAAATCAAATGACCCTCTGTTCATCGAAAATAATTTTGCCCCTATTATTATACAGTATATATATAGCACCATCATAATATGCAGCGCTGTACAAAGTTCATAGCCGTGTCACTAACTGTCCCTCAAAGGGGCCCACAATCTCACATCCCACCATATGTCATTTATACAGGCTAAGGTCAATTTTGGGGGGAAAGCCAATTAACCTCACTGCATGTTTTTGTGATGTGGGAGGAATCCCACGCAGACGTGGGGAGAATTCCATGCAGATAGTGTCCTGGCCGAGATTTGAACCAGGGACCTAGCACTGCAAAGGCAAAAGTGCTACCCCTGAGCCATCATGCTGACTACCTATGTACCTTTCCCCTCTATATATACCTAAAGCACATTAAAAGTAAAGTTCTGCATCACAATTATGGCAGTTTAGTAGCTTCTAAAAATGTATTTCTGTATTCTGGTAATAATATTGCTATGTTTACAATAAAATATATGAAAGATTTCTGAAATAAGTTTTATATTTCATAGGTGACATCATTCGCTATCAGTGTGTTCCGGGCTTCACCTTGGTTGGCAATGAAATTTTGACTTGCAGGCTCGGAGAGCGCCTTCAGATGGATGGATCACCTCCTTCATGTCAAGGTTTTTTTCTTACTTTATTCATATTGTTATCCTAACTTGTATATCAAATTTTTTAAGCATCTTTAGGGAAACACAAGATTATTTAAGAGCAACCTAGAATAAAACGTATATCTATCTGCTTTTGGGTGGCTTTGCTCTCTCTTGGTTCGCATCTTATAGTTCCAAATCTGCTTCAGTGGCAACACTCTTTTCTCTGTTAGTATCATCCACATCTCTGTCCTTTGAGCTATACTCTTCTATCTTTACACCTCCTCCTTTGTCAACATCATATCCTTCTTTGGTCTACAATGCCATTGGTGCAGATAACCCACAAATTTACTTGTACACCCCTGTCTTGTTTCTCTTCGTTTTGGTAAAGTTTCCCACCCCATGTCAGCCATCCCCTATTAAATAGCTACTACTCATTATTTTTTTTTAAACTAATCACTCCCCCAAACCTTCAAAACCTCCCCCTGACTTATCTCTATGGCACTCTAAGACATGTCATTTCCCACACCCTACAGGCATTCTGTCTTGGTTGCACCTTGGACTCTGCCCTCCTATTCACTCCCCACATCCAGAATATCACTCTGTTCTGTCCTGTCCTGTCATTGCCTCCTTCGTATCCCCATAAATCACCAAAAACCTCATATTGACCAAAGCAACATTCTGTTTTCTTTTTTTTGTTTTCTGCTACCTAGACTATTGACTGTACAACATATCATGAATGCTGCATTTAGACTTATCTGTCCTTCCTACCACTCCTCATCTGCTTTATCCTTGTGAAAATCTTCACATGGAATTCTATTTACTTTTAGAATCAAATTTTAGCTGCTGTGATTTGTCTTTATTTAACATTACTGTTCCTGTACCATCTACTTGTCTAACCTAATATATAAATACTTCTCTAACTGCCCTTTGTGCTCCTTCAATGATCTGCTAATGACTTTCATAAGTTCATCCTAATCAAGACTCCAAGCCCTCCCTAGAGCTACCCTATTCTCTGGAACTCTCTCCCCATCCCATTAGCCTTGCTCTTAACCTTTAACACATTTAAGCAAACCATCAAAATCCTTCTCTTTAAACTTGCCAACCGCTCAACCTCACTTAAGATTAACTAGTTCGCAATTGCCTCATGTACTTACCTATTGCATATTAGGCTCTTACACCTCTTAGATTGTACACCCAGTTGACCAGAGTCCTCTTCTTCTACTTTCTCATTCTATATGGATAAATACAACATGGACACATTTCTGAATCCATTAAAATCTTGGAAGATAGCATCAAATATAATTTGTTTCTTTCACAGTTGTTCATAGAAAAATTCACACTTCATAATTTTTTGTAATTAAATTAAAAACCGGGAATCTGTTTCAGACATTTTCCATTTCATCAATTACATTTCCTAAATTAGATGGACTTTGTTTTGGAATCCGGTGCCTACAACGGAATAAAGCAGATGTCTTTTTAAATAAACATATTGCTCTATTACATATTAGCAAATGCCACCTTGAAGTCCTGATAATTATTTTGACATGTCATAAAATAAATTCTCAGTGAACAGTTATATTTATGTTTAATTAAATGTTAACAAATCTGAGCACATATTTATATTATTTATTAATCCTAAAAGATTAAAAAATGCCTTAAATAGTCTGCATGCTAACATTAAAAAGGCCAGCCTGTCAAATGCGATTAAAAAAAAGTGGAGCTTACAACATGATAATAAACTGGCATCTGGACCCTTGTGGATGGCTCTGTACTTACAGCTTTGTGTATCTACAGGAGTAGACTAAAAGCATATTCTAGTATCGTACAGTACACTATAGTTTAACAAAATCTTCATTACCACCTGTTTCTATTTAAGGGACCAAAATCTGTAAAATGTCCAATACAAACTAATACACAAATGTATAAAAAATATACTGTATACAAGGGGGTGCTGAGAAGTTCCTGGCTTTGCCCCCTTCCAGATGACATAGAAAAACGAGTGTGGGGGCATATGACAGCCTAATATCTTAGTATGTAACTGTGCAAATATCAGGTCTTTGTGTTTCTTAAAACTGTTTTTTCTTTTAGTGAGAAGCTGTGATGGCCGAGGCACAAGCAAGTTTCACGTCGTTGGAGTTACGGGCCGTCATGAAGTTTTTGTTTCTTCAGGGAAAGTAAGCAACGGACATTCACTCTGAAATGTCACAATCACTGGGGAAGACGTGTCCTTACTTTCCCTGGAGAAACTTAATGACAGCCCATAACTCCAACAACATGAAACTTGCTTGAGCCTCTGCCATCACAGCTTCTCACTAAAAGAAAAAACTGTTTTAAGAATCGCAAAGACCTGATATTTGCACAGTTACATACTAAGATTTTAGACTGTCATATGCCACCACACCCATTCTCCATTTCATCTGGAAGGGGGCAAAGCCAGGAACTTCTCAGCACCCCCTTGTATATTATACACAGGTCACACACTAATTGGCGCCAATATTAGAGTTTGTTGTACATTTTACAATAAAAATTTTACATAAAGACTCAGTTCTCTTTAGAAAAAATTATTTGAAGAGTAAATTACCCATTATAACCAACACAAGTACAAAACACTTTAACTTGTAATAAGGAGGGGGGAAAACATGAACAGCCTGAGCCTATGGGATTTGAATTTTGTTCTCCTGTCAAATAAATGTTTTAAAAATAACACACCATGGATGTATTCTTCCTAATATTTTTGGCATTTCTATTCATTACTGTTTTTAAAATTATCAATGACAGGCACATTTTGTGCTCTATGTTTATACTTGACTGCAATTTAGTTTAGTTAGTTTATATTTGAAGCTGTTTATATTCCAGTATAATGTAAGGCATTTAACAAAATCAATGACTAGCTTGTGAGGTTTAAAGCAGAGAATATGATTCAATACTGATGTTTATATTAATAATAAATTCACTGATATTAAGCCCTGCAGTTCTGCACCAGCACCCTATTAGGTTTGCTATCAGGTTCAAAGTTAACTAAGTTGAATACCTTTGTACATTTCAACCCATATAGCACATACATAACATTGCGTTCATCAAGGGCAAGCTAACCTTGATGCTTCAACAATTATGAGGCTGGGACTTAAGCAAGGTATCCTCTTCTGTAAGACCTCTCCTGTGTACCAATCATGGTATAAAGAAATTATGTAAAACTATTTGCTTACTAGCTTTGTAGCAGCAGTGGGTCAGTCAGTCATTTAGGGCATACTACTCATATATATTGGAAGTAAATATTCAGAAATAGAAATTATTGAAAAAATGTTTTAAAGATAAAAAAAAGGAATTAAACATTTGATGATGGAAAATTGAGGCATTTGGAATGTCCCTAGTGATCTCAAAAACCTAATTCTTGATTGTGTGACTTGCTAGGAGTGCAGAGTTCAGAGTACTGCACTGGGATACCAGGCACATTTCAAGCATTCCTTTATTCCTTTAGAGCTCTTAACATTGCACCTTTCCTCATTAAAACAATAAAATTGCTCAAGGCTAGGGATTAAGGCTGGGTACACACGTGCAATAAGTGTCGTCTACGAAAGATCGTTCGATACTTGTTAACAAAAAAGTGCACAACGACTGGTCATGGACCCCGAAGAACAAGGGATCTCGCTGGAAACTAACGACCGTTCCAGCAGATCACATTGGCTGATGATCCTTCGTAATCTATTGTGTGTACGGTCGTTCAGTGATCATGGATTGTTCTGTGATACACTTTCTCCTGTACATGTGACTTTCTGCATCGTTTGAACGATCATTCAAACGAACGTTTCTAGTGTGTACAATATTAGTGGATTATATTTGAATGATCGTATCCTTACAGAATTTACAGAATTGTGCAGAATACCATCGTTAAAAATAATCAGGAATAATAGTGGATCGTTGGTTTCCAAATGATAATTATTGCACGTGTGTACCTAGCCTAATGCAAATCAAGAAACAATATAGTTACCAAACAGCATTTTAAAAAAAAACATACAACAGAAAACATCTACAAAAAGATCTTGCAATGTACACAGTTCACCTAGAATGACTTTTGTTGGGAGATGGAGGTAGTTAAATCTTAAGGGGCATTTTTTTCAAACAGTGAATGTGACTTTCACCAAACAGTCGTGAATCAATTACTGTCATTTAAACCACATGCACCGGCAAGATTTAACTGCATTTTATGCCTAGGAATGGGCTTTTAATATTTGTAATGCTTTAACTTACTGACATAATTCCATTAGTCCAGAGCTGCTGCATTTATAATTGAAAATAGAGATGTGTTAACCGTATTGCTCATCACTAAGACATATTTATAAATAAAACAACAGAGAAAAACAAACTGTGATAACATAACATAATTGCAGTATAACTTTCAGGACAAGATGCAGCTGTTATTATGGCTGAGGCTACATTTGTTTTGTTTGAGTGTCTTACATGAAAGTATAATTACACATTGTTCTTGAAAGAGACCTCATACCAGGACCAATTATTTTCTGCAGGCAATTAGCCCTAAATTAATTAATAAAACTAGCAGAGCAAACCAATTATAGAATTGTGTTTATCTCATAATCTTTGTTTTTTTTTTTGTTTATTTTTTTTTTTTTTTGGAATAAGAGGTTTAATACATTATTTTGAACAAGGCTAATTTTCCAGAGGCTAGATAGCTAATTTTCTCAGGAATACGGGGCTAGAGGAGACACGACATGGAAATACACTATATATATATTTTTTATTTTCTTGGATCTTATTTGTGTAGTACACAGAAGTATAAATACAAATGGCTACTCCACATAGGAAATTATACCATCATAAGTGAAGCATGGTAACATGGTAATATAGTACCGTGCTACAAATTAGCATATAAGCACTACTTAAGAGTTATTGAAAATGCATTAATATTTAATAATACAGTGGTACCTTGGTATAAGTCCTTAATCCGTTCCAGATCCTTGAACTTATACCAAACAGGACTTATACCAAACAAAATTTTCCCATAAGAAATAAAAGGAGAATGATTAATCAGTTCCTAAGAAACTAAATCCTATAGTTATTGGCATATTATTCATTGCGCGCGGTGTTATGGCTCATTTTGACCCATACAAGTTCTAGCACAAAGGTTGTTTACCAAGCAAAGGTTGTATACCAAGCAAAATGTTTTGTGTCCAAACAGGATTTATACCAAGTTGGACTTATTCCAAAGCGGACTTATACCAAGGTACCACTGTTTAACTTATAATAACTTTCCATAACATGGCAGAATACCCAAAGATCTTCTTTATAAACATTATCAAAGAAAAAAATATAACATATATCAATCAACTTTTTACAAGAAAATGATTTATCATATAACCCACAAAATGTTACACTGTATATTATAATATTTCCTAATATTAACGTAAGGGTACTATGTGTATTTATCTTCCCATATTACAAAGGCTGAAGTAGGCACTAAGATTGGATACTTTAAATACTCCAACACGTTTTACAGATCTGTTCTTGCTACTTCGGGGGGACAATATATGGTATTTACAGACAACATTTTAAACTTGGGAATTTGTAGATGTAAAATCAAAATGCTGGTTTTGTGGCCCCTTGATAAAATGTCACTTTCAAACACCAAAGGGGCACCGGACATCCAAGGATTACATGACAGTGCAGATATTTATATATAGGTTGATGCAAATGATTCCATGATGTATTCCTAAACCCATGTAGGTAATAAGTATGTCTCAGGACCAAAAAGCACATATAGCCTTTCTTATCCTTCACCTTTAGCGTGATGAATACTTGATCACTTGGTGTACCTATTGGAGTAGACTAATAGCATATAATCCTCTGGAGTATGCTAACGTCATGTGTTACTGTGCAGGAGCACCAGAGGATGTAAAGCACTGAACCAACATTTAATTAATTATTATATTATTTTATATAATTCTATATCTGCACTTCTCAATTGACTCCCACCAACAACCTGTAGATTTTTATTCCCCTGCGTGATATTCCATACTTAGGAATGTCAATATGCATAACACCTTTGACAACTATCAGTCAAACCTGTGAGCTTCCTGAAGAAATGTGAACAAAGAAACTGGCAGCTAATCAAAAAGAGGACTTTCTAACCCAGATTGAGGATAATCTGGATAATAGTTCCAACATAGAAAGCAATGGCAGTACATCACAGTAAAATCAAAATACTCCAAAATCACCATTACCCATGCCATTTAGGTGAATATATCGAAATGGTCACAAAATCCATTAATCATATCTCCAGATCAGAACACATATCTATAAAGCAATGCTTCTTAACAAGGGTTCCTCCAGAGGCTGCTTGAGTACCCTTTGCGAAATTAGCACCTTGTGCTTCACCTAAGTGACACCAATGATCTTTTTTTAGACATCTGTAGGTGTGACATTCCTCACACTGGTCAGCATTCTTCCAAATGTCCACAGCACTTATGTTCTGTGGATATAATACTTATAGAAGGGTTCTGAAAGGTATTTCAATGGTTATTTTAATGAAAAAAGGTCAAAAAGGCTGCACTAAAGCCTGTTGCTTTATATGGTGGAACCATGAGAGAGTGAGATTCTAAAGGGATATGGATATACCCTTGGTGAACACCATCTATCAGAATGTTTTATGGACGTTAACAGCTATATGAATACCACCATGCTTTTACCTTTTACCTTTGTCTACATCTCAAAGGTAATAGGTTAAATAATGCTGGGAATTCAGCCTACATTTTCTTTTGTAAGTTGTTGTAAAAAGATGTACAAATCCCCCAAAGGTTTTTCGTATATGGCTTTGAGTGAATAGGTTTAATGATGCTAGCCATCACTTTGAGGACATCTAGGGTTATAATTAAACAAATCAGTGGAAATTTCCAGATTTAGGCTGAATATTGCAAAAAAAATATTTTCTTTTCTCTGGCTTTTCATTTCAATTTTGTGACGTTTGGCTAAAGTTCTGCTTGAATGCTTAAATTTATAGTGGGAATTTCTTGGTACATTGGTTGCATGTTGTTAGGCGATGTAGTTATTCTTAAAAGTTTCAAGTACATTCTGTGTTATTAAATCTCAGAGCTTTTTCTAAGCACATAAAAAGAAAAATATCTATGTTTCATGGTATAAACAATTTTTAAAATGGTAAAATGTAGACTACAGGAACTATCAAATTAGCATTCACACAGCGTACACTCCAGCAGTTTTTTTCAAGCAAAGTCCATTAATGCAAAACTGGGTAGAAAGAGGTAGAAGTGTATTCCTATGGTGCCACTTTCAATGTATTTATGTATTGTTTTTTTGGGATTCAACATTTTTACATTTTGTTTTGTCGGTGGATGTACTCGGTGTCTTATTGTTGGCACAGAAAAGCTTTGTTAGCTTTTAAATGTTTTGTTCCAATTAACAGTTTTACAGACTTCAATGTCCTTCTTCTCACTAAACCAGGCCGGGTTATTTGAGGATGATATAAAACAACTTGTCAGATTAATGGAAATGTTTTTTATTGCAAGCTCAAAATAATTCTGAACACGCTTTTTGAGCCAAATTTACTTACCTTTGGCAACTGATAACAACTGTGTATACAAATATGTGTTAAATAATGAAGAGAGATCATTCTGATTGTTAAATGCTGTGGCGGTAAAGACAGAGTAAGAAAACCCGGAGCCTCTTGGGATATGTGCTTTGGGCTGCTTCTTTTGAGCATGCCCGATCTTGGTCATATGGAGAAGGGGCTTTCCAGGAATGTTAAAAAAAAAGTTTGGATCTCACGCATGCACAGTGAGATTGACGCTTTTTTACTACATTCAAGGTCACCCAATATCATGCCTGTGCAGTGCCGGATTGGGTGATGTAAGCAGAAGAAGGAAGAAGACAGAAGAAGATGGTGGCACCCACAGGTTCCTTTGAGAAGAAGAAATTCGGGACTGACTGGAATCTGATTTTGAGGGCATTTTTTTTAATGAAAGTTCTGCCTTAAGAGGGAAGAAAAGAGCCAATGAAAACTTTATTGCTTTGCACTGTGCTGTCAGTCAACAAATGAAACATGCTTACAGGAGGAAAGAACATACAATAAACTTATCAGTATGTATGGAAA
The DNA here is from genome assembly GCF_032062135.1 of Pyxicephalus adspersus. Taxonomy (NCBI): domain Eukaryota; kingdom Metazoa; phylum Chordata; class Amphibia; order Anura; family Pyxicephalidae; genus Pyxicephalus; species Pyxicephalus adspersus. Next base: position 17,028,031 of record NC_092862.1, read on the forward strand.
TCATTATTTTCACAAACCAAGGTTCCTCCATGATAATCTATTTTCTCCAGTCTTGAAGAGCTTTCATAAATCAGGCCCAGTGTATCCACCTACAGTAGTGACATGCCCAAACTGCAGTCACCTCTCTGTTTGATGCCATATGCAACATTACATCTTCCAGGTTCCTTGATGTACTTGTTCAGCCATTTGATAGCCACGGATGATGCATGTGCACAGACTACTGTATGCTCACGAGAGTTTCATTGTCCCTGACACACAACTCCAAAAATGGAAAGGTCTCACAAAAAGCAAATCTGCTAGCAGTTTTTGTTTTTTACTGTAAGGCTTTATCTCTAGTTTATACTTGAGATTTTAGAGTAGCAATATATTTAGAGATTCCATGACAATAGCATACAAGAATACAATTTGAAACCAGGAGTCCCTGAAGCAAATAAGCATTTTGTCCTAATTTTTTTTTTCCTTTTACACCAAGAATACACATTAACATATATCAACCACAATGGAGAATAAATGATGCTGCCAATTAAAAGCTTGTAATTTCTCTATTTTGTGTTTCCACCGATTTTATGTCCAGTATTCCGCACTGCATCCCATCTTTCACATTTGGTAAAACAGACAAGCTGGCATTATTAGAAAAGGCAAAAATAGTTCAAGCAGTAGGTAGAGATATGGGTTCGATCCTGTAGTGGGTTTGAGTTGAACTTTTAATTCTTTTGACGTTTGATGCTAGCTGCTTCCACAAGTCTATGCTGAAATTCAAGCAGATGAACTTTAAAAGATTTTTCTCCTCTAAGCAAATAATATTGGCTATATTCCTCAAGGATTGAATGTTCTTGAGGGTCCTACATTTTCCCTATGTTCTTAGGGTATTTTCCTAATAAATGTTTTAGACTGTTTAATTCTAGGATCAAAGGTTCTTAGGGTTTTTTCTTTTCTTGGTGGAAATGTTTGGACCACTAATGAGTTGTAACCATGATAAAAAGGCAGTATGGGATACAAAGTTGAAATTAAAAAAAAGAATGAATAGAAAAGGACAACTTAAGGAAAAACTGCTTGCCATTTGAGGAGCACAGGTGAGGGTGTTAGATACACTTTATCATTTTTTTATCTTTTGTATCAATAAAAAAGAAGGGGATATAAACACCTGCCTTCTCTTCAAAAAGAGAAAACGTACTGAAAAAGTAACTCAAAATAAAAAAGTATAATTGACAATATGGCTAAGCCAAGACTGGTGGAGATGTTGTGGAGGCTGTAATGAGTGGTTCTCGACACTGTCTGCTGGTGCCTGCTTAACAATGTGCAAGTATTGGTTCTTTAAGTTTGTATTGATCCACCAGGAACAGGAATGTTTGTTTCCATCACGGCTCTGCACCTAACCGAATTTACTCAATAGGCAGCCTTAACACCCAATGCAATGGGCAATAAGAGGCCTATCCAGAGGGATCTGCAAAAAAATATACCTAATTCCTGTGTGAATATACTGGATATGTAAAACACAGACCATTTTCAATGAGTGATGAGATACGATCATTACCTATCAATGCAGAATCTCACTTATGGATATGCATGAAGATAAAAAAGAATTTCAAAGATCAAATTTCCCTTGTTATTTAATTTGATTTAAATGGGACAGCTTCCTTTTAGAGAAAATATGCAAAACATTTGTTTACCATACATTTCCGTGTAAGCTGTCAGTATGTATATAACTTCCACTGCCTATTACGTCTTGTGGATATATACATCTCCGTAGCTTGGAGGAATTATGCCAACCTTGATAATTTATTACTCATTTTTCATATTAGTCTGTTACCAGAAAATTACACCACCTCAGGCAAAGACCGGAAATCTTGATCTGTCACAAGAGAAATGACAAAAATTATTATTCACTGACATGTGATATTATATATTACACTTGGCTTAAATATAGTTATGATATCTCATTACATTCACCATGTTCTATTAGACATTGCAAAACGATTTTCACTTCAAATTAGGGAATATAAGGTTTTAAACACATGGACACTTGATGCAGCAAGGCCGTGAAGGAGAACTAAAATCTGATTGGTGGGGAACATCTTGGGCTATAACAGGCAACAATGCACAGAATACTCGCACAACACAACATGGTACACATATCTCCTAGAATGCCCTCTTTCAGCTAAGACGTGCCCAGATTTTCCATAATCTCTTTTAGATCTTCATTTCTCATTGGGTGGCTGCTGATAGGGATGTGCAAAATGTGCCATTACAGAAGGGCCCCCTGCCCTCCTCAGCTAACGCCCCATCCCCCCTGCCCCACAGCCGGGACTGGACCTACGGCCCCATGTCAGTTCTGCACAGGGCCACTTGTTGGCTATATCCACCACTGATAATGCTACCCAACTCTATTCTCCTAGGGTGTCATTTTCAAACTAGAACACATGCAGTCTTTCTTTCACTTCTTTCATTCAATGATGTTACTTATGCCACCCAGCTTTGCACACCAAGAATGAGCTTCTGTGCTTAGAAAATATTAAGTTGCTAGAGCCAAGGAGAAAACTTTCGCAGGTAAAATCGATTTTAAATGTTCCTTCAGTCAATAAACTGTAACTCTTGGGACTTTTGTTCCACTTTTAGCTCCTGTGCTCCCAGTGAAAATTAGGAACAGAAGTTGGCCTATACCATTGAGTACACCCAATGCACTGTCCTATGGTGCAATAAGAAGTGAACATGTAACCAGTAATGGTATATGTGCATAAGGTCTATAGTCAAAGATCAATAGCACTGAGATGCAAGAAAAGGGGAACCAGTGTTTTGTTCAATAAGGCAATTGTTATTGATACACAATTTATTAGTATTAACAAACAGGATTTATATAGCGCCAACATACTATGCAGCGCAGACACAATGCTCTATTAGTTATGTTCTTCTACTTTAGGCTAATAGGTCTGATTTATTAAAGCTCTCCAGGGCTGAAGAGGATACACTTTCATCAGTGAAGCTGGGTGATCCAGAAAACCTGGAATGGATTTCTTCAAAATCATTTTTTTTTTGCTAGCAAATGTATTGAATCCTGGACCGGATCAATTCCAGGTTGCTGGATTGCCCAGCTTCACTGATGAAAGTGCCTCCAGCCTTGGAGAGACTTAATAAATCAGGTCCAAAAAGTCTGCAATTAACAAAGGCAAAATAAAAATATCATAAACATATTACTATTACCAAAATATTTTGAGAACCAATAAATAAATAGATTGGTTTACCTAAATAACATGATTAAAGTTCTAAGCTATATATCAAACTTTTTCACAAGCTCATCTGAACTTAAGATACTTGAAGTAAGGAAGAGGGGGTAGAGGGTAGATATTTTATTATGCAAAGCTGGCTCTCTTCTAAGTAATCCCACTGAAGGACATTTAGCCAGCTTCTCTCCAGCCTGCCATGACTGATAACATAAATAAAAAGGCCACATTAACCTCCTGAGCGCTAACCCCGAATGTGGCGCGGGGTAAAAAAAACCTGCTGAAAGAGGTAACTCTAAGCCACACTTGAGGTAGCTAATAAAGTAATAAATGAAGACTTATCTGGTCCCTTTGGCGTCCTCCAGTGTCCCGCCAGTCGGATCCCATCCTCGGGCCTTGTCCTCTTCCTTTAAACTGTCCCCCGGCCTGTCTGACGTTCCCCAGAAGTTCCCAGTGACGTTGGTGTGTGCGGCCATCACTAGGGGTGAGGAGGGAATTTCAAAATATTTTGTATTGCATTCAATATAAAATAACTGCATTGTCTTTCATGAAAATTTGTTTTACAGTATAATATAATAGTATGAGTATAATAAAGTTTGAAACACAAAATCATGTCAAAGTTTATTTTTAAATGTATTATTTTTTTTTTAGTTATTTAATTTATTATTTTTTAAACTTTATTATACTCATACTCTTATATTATACTGTAAAATAAATTTTCATAAAAGACAATGTACCACTTTTAGACATATAAATCCAGACAGAAATAAACCGCCCAGGAAATTTAAGAACTAAACAGAAAGCATACATATAATGTAAAATATTAAAAGCTATAAAAAGGTAACTGTCACATTAATATAATTTAAAAAACCTGAGCTTAGTGACATTAAAGAACTAAGATGGACTCCTACCACCTAGGAGATTGTAATAATGGTCTCCTTGGCTGCAGAAAACATTGGCTTTTTGTGTAAAGATCTCTGAGATACAAGCCGAATAAGACTATGTTACACTCGATTGTAGAATCATGGGAACATAAGTAGTTAGTAGTCTAGATTTTATGTCCCTATGAAATTTGGAAAGGCTGTCTAAATATTTGGGTGCTTCTGTGGGAATAAAATGCATTTTCAAGCTAAGGTACTGTATTGTTGTTTTAGTTCATCCCACTCGGTGAGAGACCCAAGTGTTTTTAAGGGTTGAGGTCAGGGCCAGTCAAGTTCCTTCATACCAAACTCATCAAACCATGTCTTTATGGTGCTGGCTTTGTGCACAAAGGCACAGTTATAATGAAAAATGGCTTTCCAACTACAACAAGTCTGGAAGCATTCAATTGGCTAAAAGGTCTTTGTATGTTGCAGCATTAACAGTAACCTTAACTGGAAATACCTGAACCTAGTCATTTGGAGGGGTGCCCTTGCTTCTGGTCATAGGGTGAATGTTAAAGTGTAATGCTAAAGACACTTTTTGTAATTTTGTAAATGTGACTATAATATTGGACTATAAATTGAGCTGGAACAATGACCAATTAGTATTGTTAGTATAGAAATCACATAAATATTATGTTAATATAACCCTATTTCTAATTAAATTGGTCTCTTTAATATAATTTCCTCCGTGGCTATTTTAAGAACTATAACAATATATGATATTTCAGGTTTATCTTTACAAGTCAAACAATATAACTTTAAATAATTTTTCCACATGCTAAACCAACAATCATTTCAAATGGTACTTCCTCTACAAACCGATCACATACAGAACTTTGCATTAATTTAATTTTTAATAGAACTCTGAAACAGCTGCAATTCGAGATAAAACCTTTTTCTTTATGAAGCTTGCATGTTCTTTGTCTTTTCCAGTGCTATGCCCAGCCAATGAAATACGTGTCGACTCGACAGGTATCATCCTAAGTCCCGGCTATCCTGACAGCTACCCCAATCTTCAGATGTGCGCATGGAGCATTAGCGTGGAGAAGGGTTACAATATAACCTTAATCTTTGAGTTTTTCCATACTGAAAAGGAGTTTGATGTGCTGGAAGCTTTTGACGGTAATGGAACATTATGTGGTTGAGTCTAATTTGATGCCTTTGTTCTGCTAATGACATTTCATACAATGCATTTGTCTTGGGTTTGAAAGTTTTGCTTGCGCTAATCTGCAAAATTTCATTTGGAACAGGACCAAACAGCCACTATCCACTGCTGATTTCCTTAAGTGGGGATTATTCGTCTACTTTTAACATCACCAGCAGCGGCCATGAAGTTTTCTTAAGGTGGTCGGCAGATCATGGCACCAACAAGAAAGGATTCAGAATACGATACATAGGTATGCTGCTTCATTGACCTCATACAAAAATTTTTAAAATCTGTTACACTGAATGAACTATTTTTACTGGTTACAGTAAATAAAGTTAGAATTTCATGCTTTTCATTATTCTTCATTGCACCTTTTCATTCCTATTTCCTGTACTTCTTTGGTAATATGCAAAAAAGTCTACGGTATGTTTTCGTATACTAAAAATCTATATTTGTCTTGCCTAATCTGTATTTTAAATCTGCAGATGCAAAGAAATCAAAAAGCACCTTTAGAGATAAAGAAAATTATATGCTACATGAGGAGCGTACAATATTTTATTTCCTTCATCAAGGAGGTTGCAGAGTTGTGGAATATAAAAATGTAAATGTAAAAGTCTCGCCTAAAAAAACAGACCGTATAAGCAAAATAAAAAAAATAGAGCTTTTGCTCTGCTCTGATTTAGTTTAATTCTGTTACTGAAGCAGCCTCACTGGACATTAAAATGGCAGTTGGCAGGGCTCAGTTATGAGGTCAGGATAAGTCAGGATATAGTAAAAAGGTGAAACTAAAACAGAAAGGGGCACAGAATAGGCTTTTATGGCCAATTAATTTAATTGCAGGCACATCATGGTTTCTGTTTTTAGAAATGATGTTTTAAAAGTTTACAACATTCTGCAGTCACTTAAATTATGTCACTTGAAAAATACAACAATACAAAAAAAGCGAGTACCCTTCATTAGTCCTTTCATAATACCATCATCTTCATTAATAATGTGTGTTTCTAAAGAGATAAGGCAAAAAATAAAAAGCACAAATTATAGAAATACTTTTTGGGGTTGATTTACTATAGAAGCTTAGACTGCTTAAACAAATCATAACTTTGCAAAGGATAATTCTCATAGTTTTGTAAATAAAGTAAAGCTTTGATAAATATATTTATATATAATTATAACCATTTACTCATGTGCATGCACAGATTTTTGTTGTTCTTTTGTATTTCTTCTTCTTACATGTGATATTCTTAGCTAATGGTTATTAATTAAGTATAATTAATTAGGTATAAAGTTTCTTACAAGGCCACGTCAACAACTTAGTCCCCTTTTAGACTTGTGGAAAGCTGAACCGTTAGGCACATAGCAAGCTGCTATTACTGGCCTGATTTATTAAAGATCTCCAAGACTGGAGAAGATAATTCTTTATGAAGGAGCTTAGTTGTGCCAGCAAACCTGGAATCTTAAATATAACTTGCTGTTAGTTGGCAAACGTTTTCAATCCAGGACCAGATCCAATCCAGGTTTGCTGGAACATCCTGGTTCTCCCATGGCAGTCATTGCTTTCCAGTCTTGGAGAGCTATAATAAAACTAGTCCTATGTGCCCAGAAGTGGCAAGCCACACCGCAGGTCAACACTTTTGCACATGTTGGCCTTGAGTATTCAGTGGGAGTGCAGTTCTTCTTCCAGAGGGGGAAAGCAATTGCATGGCCAGAGAGGCAACATGTCACTTCAAGGAATTGTGCCACAACCCCACCATAACCACGATACAAATGTATACACAAAGTGTTCCCCAACAGCTCCCAAACTGTTGAATGGGAATGGTTGAGAGCAGTTGTAAGTTGTTGGGAGCAGTTGAGCATGCAAAAAGTTGACTGTTATCGCAGTGCAAACTTCTGGGAGAATCAGTGAGCCAATCACAGTTCAAAATTGGCACGCAAAAAAAGTGAAGTTAAGCTTTTTACCAGCTGCCACTGTGCTCAAAGGAAAGTTCTCACACCAAACACCATTGCACAGCGCAAATTCAGAAAACATTTTAACAAAACCTATGCTGATGTTGTTTAACGTAACTGACAATACATTTCTCAAGTGAATGTTAGTTTAGGATTGTAATTTATTCTAGCTTTATTTTCCATCCTCTAAATACAGCCATGCTTTTCTGGAGGAGCCACCAATATCTAGTCTCGCTTTTGTAATATAATGTTGTGCCAAAAGATAAAAAGGATGGAAATTGAAGCCAAATGGCTGTAAATAAACATCTGAAGACTAGAATTACCTAAAATGTATGCTAATGGATTCAATCAGTATATCCATACAGTATGTATGTACACTATTCAGAGATAACATACCCAAATCATGCAGCATGTAAAGTTAGCAATTATCTATAATTACCACTTGTGAAACTCCTACAGTCTTTTCACCCGAAATTGTTTTGGCAGAATGCCAGCGTGAAACTGACTTTATAAGCATGGCCTATCACTATGCTTAAAGGCAAATCAGGCATTTGTTAAAAAGGAACTAAAATTGCACTTTAAAAAACTGAGATCGGGCAGGACTTTATTGCAGAAAGGGACAAGTGATGTCCCTTTTGCAAAAAGCATTCTTAGTTGCCTGATCGTCCCACGGAACTGTCAAAATTGTTGGTTAGCTGGATTACCGTCAATCCTGGCTTCCCCTGCATCATCACTTTCCAGCCAGTCAAGATAGCCGAAGAGGGAAACTAAGTAGAGAAGAAGGAAAGAGGTGGCAGTCGCCTGGGATTGAGGACAGATGAGTATGGAAGGAGTTTAAATCCAATTTAAAAAAATAGATAAAACATATGTTACTGGAACACAAGGTGTTTGGTTGTTTAAAGTCTTTGGGCCTGATTTATGAAGGCTCTCCAAGGTTGAAGAGAATACACTATCACCAGTGATGCTGGGTGATCCAGCAAACCTGCAATGGATTTCTTCAAAGTCACTTGCTATTTGCTAGCTAATGTTTTATATCCTGGACCAGATCCATTCCAGGTTTGCTGGATAACCCAGGTTCACTGATGAAAGTGTAGTCTCTCCAGCCTTGGAGAGCTTTAATAAATCAGGCCCTATGTGTTTAAATCTCCTACAAGGAATCCTGCAATAAAGAATACTTCTTGCTACAACCTGACAGCACTAAGCCTATGCCTCTAAATTTGCAGCTGTATTGTCGACTTGTCAAGCATGCTCTCTTAGTTTGCCATTGGATTGTCTATAAGACATAAATGTGCAGAACCGACTGGCAGTCCAATTTCCATGGAAGGTTGACAATACATCTGCTAATTGTAGGCAACGGCTTAGCAATACCAGGAATAAAGTGCTGTTACTGGCAGATCTCCAGGTAAAGAACTTCCAAAAAAGAGAAATAATATATTAAACACAGAGACAAGATTCCAAAAAAGAAAAATTTAAGGTTTACGTAAACTTTCTTGTTCCTCCCAAAAAATGTTTTTGTACTCTGGGTATAGAACGTCCCTGTGATCATGTTTCCAGTGATTAGCTCATTGGTTCTTCCAGCTAAAAAAAATTTTTTTAAAAATGTTTCATTCATATGATTAGAGCAGAGTGGGCAGAACTTCCCACTTTGTTCTTAGTAAAGTGAACACTTGGTAAAAGAACAGAGCTCGTAACTATGGCATGGAGATTAACTGGGTGACCCGTAAAGTCAAGCACAGAGACCTCATCAATATGTTGGTTTTACTCCCTATCATTAGTAGAAATGAATCTATTTTGTATGACCTTAGTATTTAAATGAATATATAGCATTCAGATGTGTTTTTTTTTACCAATAGCTTAAACCGAATATTAGGTATGAGAAACAAGTTTTGAAAACTTGATCTCGCTGTGAATTCTAACTAGAGGTTAATTAACCTGATAAGTACAGCCGGGTGACCATAGGAAAATTGTGGTCACAGCTGATTGGAGGAGGCACGCAAGAGCCTCCAATCAGCTGTGACTGCAGGGGAACTCTCAATGGAGTTTCTCTATTGAGAGTTCATCTGCAGTTCAGTTCCCACGGTCACCGGGTTGTAAAGTACAGCCCGGTGACTGTGGGAACTTTGCGGTCACAGCTGATTGGAGGAGGCACGCAAGAGCCTCCAATCAGCTGTGACTGCAGGGGAACTCTCAATGGAGTTTCTCTATTGAGAGTTCATCTGCAGTTCAGTTCCCACGGTCACCGGGTTGTACTTACCATCCTTCTGGGCATATAAGCAATATAAATGAATTGATAAGCTGGTTGTTCCTGATAGATACACTCAATGCAACTGCGATCCCTGGCAAGGGAGGATAATTAACCTGAATACCTGAATCCCCTGTGAATCCTCCTGTTATAATTTCCTTGATCTTCTAAAGGTTTCGCAAAATCGGTTTGCCGAAATTTCACAGAACCATCGGAAGTTCGGGGAGATTTTCTCGAGAATGCCAGAGGCATTCCTGCTTGTCCATACCGAATACATCAGATGTCTCATATAATAAACTTCACATTCTTCACATTTAATTTTTAGAAACATGTCCATTTTTTTCTGGCATGTGTTTTAAGCCAAAATGCAATTTAGAGTATCTGATGTGCAATTGGATTAAATCTGTTTGTTCTCTAATGTTATCTTTAAATTTAACTCTCTCACAACATTTCAGAAAATTGAAGTCTCCAAGGAAACTATAGTTTGGTATGCAAAATAATAATAAAAAAAACCTCCCCAAATCTTATCTATTACACTTCATGGTTGACTTGTACTGACAAACTTCCACATTAGGAAGAGGTTCTCTCTTCGTATAATTGGATTAACCTCATGTGAATTACAGCTGAGATACTGCACAGCTGTTGTACTATGGTAATAGGCAGACATCTGTAATAACAAGATGTGCAGTTCCATACGAGGATATTCAATATACTGTACCAGCCTGTGCGAGAAATTGGGCACACACAATGATGGATCTAGCTTTGATTTGTTAACCCACTCATGATTTGGGGATATTTTGTGCTTCACTGGAGTGTTACCGTTGGAGAGCTTTAACAATTGACGCCTTGATGTTCGGGACAAATTTTTATTATGAAACTCATGGCATTGCAGATCACACTGCAGCCTTAAGGAGTCATTGTTCATCTGCAATCTAAAAAAAATAATAATAATATTTGTTGATAAAGCCTGTCATGTAGGCCAAATGGTTGGAAGCCATTGGTTCCTAATTATTAGTCAGAACTCTAGTTGCAGCCAGGACAGAACTGAAAGGAAGGTAAAGTTTCAGCTGTTGACTCGCAAACAAGAGACATTTATGAATGTATTCCCAACCATAGGCATTGTGCTGATGGACATTTATTTATATATGGTGGGTGGGGGAAGGTAAAAGTACTCTATAGTGAAATACATTCACTATACTAAATTATTAGGTACTCCTTGTAAGTACAGGGTTAAACGTTCTATTACCATCAGAACTGCTGTAATTATTCATGGCATGGATTCAAAAAGATGCTGAAAAAGCATCTTTGGGTTTTTGGTCCATATTGACATGACAGCTTGGTCGGTTGCACGTCCATATTGCAAATCTCCCATTCCACCACATCCCAAGGGCGCTTTATTAGATTGAGATCTAGTGACTGCGGATGCCATCTGAGTACAGGAAACTCTTTGTCATGTTCAAGAAACAAGTTTGAGATGATTTATGCTTCGTGACATGGTGCTTTATAATGGGTATACTATGATCACAAAGGTATAGGCAGAGTGACCAACAATACTAAGGTTGGCTGTGGAGTTTAAACAATGTCCAGTTTCTACTAAAAGGCCCAAAGTGTGCCAACAATATATCCCCTCATATTAATATACCACCACCCCCAGCCTGAACCGCTGATGAAAGGCCATTCTCCACTCCCCTTTAGTGATCAGCAAAGACATTTTGTCCAGAGACCTGCCACTAACTTGATAGTTTACCTTTTTTGGGACATTCTCTGTAAACCTAAGCAATGATCGTATGTGGAAGTCCCAGCAAAGCAGTGGTTTCAGAAATACTCAGAACAGCCAACCTCAGCCAACATAAATCACTCTACTATCACATTCTGATGCTTGATATACACTTCAGCAGGTCATCCTCACAATTTAGAAATTAAAAAACTGGATGACATTTCTTTATATCACAGCTTTAGAAGCTGGATGTTCTGCACATATTTTGAAGTTATCCTTTATTGATTTTTTCTGATTTTGCTTTTATATGATTAAGGCCAAACATGCAAGTCTGCAGGCTCCATATATGTACGTCCTTCCATCCTGAGTCTGCTGTTGCACCTTGTTGTTCATAACCTGAAGAGGTATACCTATAAAGAGAATGAAGATCATTCTAAACATGCCCAACAATCTTAATATGAAGATGGAAAGAGGTCTCTGTAGTGAACTGATTTATTTGCATAAATTATTTGCCACCACTGAATACCAAAGGACAAAATATGCCTTTGAGAAATTTCTACTTTCTGGACCAAGACTTTCTGCTAAAGTTGAATACTTGACATTGGGCATAACCTTCCTGCTGGGCTCACTCCACGTAATTACTTCAAGACCTCTACATAAAAAACTTATTTCTTCAGTGCATAATCATACCTTGAATATCTAAAAGGATAGCTAAACAGCAAACCAAGCCGCTGAAAAGCCACTAATATCATTCCTGAAGGAGGATCGTTCTTCTATTCATATTTGATGACCTGTCAGCAAGTCCATTTGAAGTTGAAATACACACAAAGACCAAAATGAACAGGAAGCTTATTCTTGCAAAACACCAGGGTTAGTTTATACCTGATTAAATATCAGATTCACGTCATACTCCAGCGAATAATGCCTCCATTTTAATATTCACTGACACTACTAAAAGAAAAGATATACTGAAATCTAAATTTGCTATTATTTTAATGTAAAATGCTAGTTTTTGGTAAACTTTTCCCAATTATCAAGCAGTAAATGTTGCCTGCAAAAATTATCCCATATATATTACACTGGTCAACAAACATTTTTTTGCCAAACAGATTAAAGTAATTAGGTTATGTTTGATGCACAGATTGCAAATATGGTATCGGTTTTGCTAGATTGGCAAAGTTTGTGAAATAATGACCTCATAGAAAAATATTGATACCTACATTTACAAAATTAATTTTTTGAACTACTTCATGTCAATATATTTTATATTCATTATATTTACAGAACTAATCACAAGGAAGTCATTAAAAACTCTGTTTGTATGATTTCCTTTTATGCTGATGATCAGGATAATCACGTTGAATGCTCCAGCAGTAGTCTGCCATCATGTGTCTATCCCATCTGCCCTGATACCTTTCTTCCATTACCTTTATATCTTGATGGTACCTTTCCTCTTATTCCTCACTGAAATCGCCAAGTTTTCCTGGAAATTTTTGCATATGGCTATGGAGATAGTGTACCTTTATGCTCATAGTAGCCCTCATTTTTCAAGTTTAGAAGCAAGTTTTGTGCCAGGTATTTATAATTTTGTGCTTTATGGTTTCTCAAGAAGTTCTTGACAACCATGACATAGCTGTACCAGGTAGAAGCTTCAGTATCTGTCATGTAACTTGTAAACTTTGAATCATTTATCAGTTTCCAAATCTGGGGTCCATCAAAGATTCCTGCTTTTAATTTTCCAGCACTCAATCCAGGGAATAATCTACAAATGTATTTGAAGCAATCACCATCCTTGTTCGGAGCCTTAACAAGATGCTTTATTAATCCCAACTTTATGTGTAGTGGAGGGAGAATGATTTTTTGTTTGTCAACCGTTGGCTCATTATTGATATTCGCTGCACCTTTTTTCATGTTTTCCCTTGGAGGCCATGTCACTTTTTTCCAGTGATCCTGCTTTGCTCCACTATCCCACAAGCAGATGAAACATGGGTACTTTGTGTAACCACTTTGCTGTCCAAGTAGGAAGTTTACCATTTTTAAATCAACACATATGGACCATTGGTGTTTATGTAACAAAGCTTTTGTAAGACCATTTAAATAGTTTCATATTCTTCTTTAAGTTTTGTTGAGTGAACTATAAACAGTTATTTTACTTCCAGTCTCAGACAGTTCTTTTCTTTTAGCCTGGATGCTAGAAGTTCAGATGCTTGTTATGACAGACTTAGGTCACAGAATAAATCATTGAGCTCTTCCTGGGAGAACTGCTGGTTTGATGAAACACTTCCTTCATATTCACTTTCAATGTAACTCCTGGATTACACTCCAAACCCTGTATATCCTCCATGTCGGATACAGGAATATCAGGGAGTGTACTGAACACAGGTATGGGAACATCAGCACCATGCGGCACAGGTCACCTTGCGGATTCCAAATCAGGGTACTCCCACTTGTTTTTCTTGTAACTATTGAAACCTTTTAAATTTACAGCACAAAAATAACAATCGTTATGATGATTTTTGGTCTCTCACCATACCATAGGCACACCAAATTTCAAACTATTTAGTTTTCCATTTTTCTACTGATATAGACATGCTACACAAGTTTTGCATACCATATGGGGAGCCCAATACCTATCTTGGTCCCCCAGTTTATTACCAAAATATTCAAGATATGCTTGTAATGTTTCTTCTCTGTTTTTACTGAGAATATTCACCACAAATGTAGAAAAATACATTTGTCATTCAAACAACTTCTTCCTAAAGAACTCCTATTTCTGTAAAAAAAAGGAAATGTATGAATAAAAAGAAGGCAAATGAAAGTTTCATGAATATAGTGCTACATTAAATATATATAATGCAAAACATTGGTGTAAATAAAGATTGATAATAATATGCTGTGTTAACATTTGTTGTTGGTAAAATCGTCTATTCCGATTCCTGTATTAATAATAATAATAATAATAAACAGGATTTATATAGCGCCAACATATTACGCAGCGCTGTACATTAAATAGGGATTGCAAATGACAGACTAATACAGACAGTGATACAGGAGGAGAGGACCCTGCCCCGAAGAGCTTACAATCCACAAGAACTCAAGCCAGTTCAATGAAACTGATGTCATTTCTAGATTCAGCAGACGTGAAATACACTAAATATATTGAAAAATCCTTGGCAAGTGAAAAACATTTTTTTTTGGTTGAACTGTGTTTTTATTTGCCACTTGTTGGTGAAATTGTATCAATGTTCTATAGGGAGTTGCATTGCTGTTGTGCTGGAGTCTTTTATTAAAAATTAGTTAGCACTAATACATAAGTGACAGGCAGAAGGTTGATGGACTGCCAGCCTTGAACTGCAGGGGAATGAAGTGGGGAGAACATAAAATTGTAAACAAAAAGGGGCAGATGGGGGAATAATAATATTATTAAAAAGTATTAAAGCTAGTTATTTGAAAAGGACTGACATGAGGATTAACTGTGTCCATTTCATCTGTTCTTTCTCAATATTCCAGTACTTCCACTCTTCTGGATGTGTCCAAATACTCTTTGTGCTGGCCCAGCCAACCTATTTCTTTCTCTACCTACCTACACAACCTTTTATGTCGATAGAAGAGGAGGAGTGAGATGAAATTCTGTACATCAGTCATTGTCAACCAGCCTTCCACGGAACCACAGGGTTTTCTAGGGGTTCCTAAAACCGTGGCTGATTGACTTCCCATTGATTATGTCTGTGTAGTTCTCCACCAACACCGCTTGGTACAGCCAGCTACAAAACTCTAGAAATGCAATCATGTAGCCATCAATGCAAAGGGTTTATTCTTTCCATTGGCCAATTATTTAATTTTTTTTCCAACTGGCCTCCAAAAAATTGTTTAGGCGTAGGTTCCTTAAGACCTGAGAATTTATTCAGGGGTTCTTCAGATGCTTAAGAAAGGTTGCTATAAATATTCTTTACTACTGTGATTTTCCTGCTGCTGCCGACATCAAATCCAAAATGGCAGCACTCAATATTCCCAAAGATTTTAGATAATTGTACAAGGTCGATTTTTACAAGTAATTAAGAAAAACAAATAAGTTAAATGCACATATTATCTACTAGAAAGATTGATGTTAAATGGTCTGATGACTCAGGTCCCATTAGGAATATGTTCACATTCAAAAACTGCTGTAATGTCCTTTTATAGTCCTGTATTTAACATTCTGTTTTATTTATTGTTTTGTTTGAATTTTCTAGCTCATTACTGCAGCACTCCTGAGTCACCCCCACACGGATTTATTGTGAGTCAGACAGGTGGGCAGCTGAACAGCATGGTCCGCTGGGCTTGTGACCGAGGTTTCAGGCTCATTGGAAAAAGCACGGCTGTCTGTAAAAAAGCTCCATATGGATATTATGCCTGGGACGCTCCTGTGCCCGCATGTCAAGGTAAAGAGATGCAATGATGTTATTTATCACCATTATCATTCTGTCTGTCATCTAATTTAGTCTAATCTCTCTAATATGCATGTTTAGCATTGAACCATGTGCTGTGTATTGTATATGTCCGTCTCTTTACCCTATATATCCCAAATTTTTACCTTTTGCATCCCTCATTTCCATCCTCCTCATACCTACCCCACATGTTGTACAGGATTCTATACCTCGTAAAGCTAAGAAAACTCAACCAAATCCCCTATCCAGGTTTCTTGACAGAGCTGTTTTTTTTGGTGCCCACTGATCAATAGGAAACTAACTATTCACTATGCAAATATGTCTTCTTTTATGGGTGAGATGGAAAGATGACTGCAATGAGTGGCAGTGTCCCATTGATTACAGGATCAGCAAAGGCTTTATCCCAATCATTGTTCTATATGTAAAATATTAACAAACTGGTCTGAATATGCAATATAGTTTTATATATATACATATATATATATATATATACCGGTATATTGTGGAATTAGGATGCCCTGGGGCAGTTGCTTTGTCTATCTCTAGAACAACCATCAAATGGTGACGACATAAGTTCACATACAGGTCAAAGGCGTTTACATTTCATTTTAGTATACAGAACTACATAAATTATTACTGAACTCAAATCATATAAAAAATATTTTAAAATGTATTTTAACATACCTTTGGCAAAAGTAACTGAATATCTATTATTATCAGCTTATGTGAAACCCACTCCTGAAGTAAAGAATTTAGGAGTACAGTGTAATAGCATTGGGGACCACCCAGGGTCTACTTCATTGCACCTTGCTGTCCAGTTCATCCTGAAAGGCAAATGAGACAAAGTGATGCCCTTATCAGTAGACTGCTGTTACCTTTTTGCCCAATGAAAAGCTTGAGCAAATCAAAGGCCAAACTTTATTGCTTAGCTGCAGAGTAGTCTGCAAAGAGGTTTCAGGAGCTTTGGGTCTCAATTGGACTATTTGGCACAAGTGCTTTGCAGATAAGAGAATATACATATGCAATGGTGTTATGTATTTGTAATATTATCATATAATAACTTCGAGCTTGTTTTTTAGATATACAGGTAGTCCTCGGGTTACATACGAGACAGGGACTGTAGGTTTGTTCTTAGGTTGAATCTGTATGTAGTTTGGAACAGGTACATAATTTAAAAAACAAAAGAATTAGGACAGATGTTTGTTTCGACATATTATTAGGCAGCATGGTATCAGTTACTGTATAAAATCCTCACTGTGAGTTAATCACAAACAAAGCAAAAAAAAAACTTTTTGGAGCCGAGACATTCATTAACTTCTGGAGCAAACTGTGCTTTGATATACAAAAAGAAACAACTGCAGAATTTGTCTTGGTCATTAACCCCCCTGGCGTTCTAATTCTGTCCAAATTTTTACGCAAAAAGCGGTACATTGTTTTGGATGGAAATTTATTTACATTGTAGGCCTATAATTCTAAGGCATAGCTTACCAAAATATGTCCAATATTTAATCAATTTAATAATAAACTTTAATAATAAAACAAGGGTGCATAAAAATACAGAAACCTAAATTAACTGTACAGTAGCATGTATAATATATATATATATTTATATATAATATAACTATATATATATTATATAAGGATTACTTTGTATTGGATTTAATACAGGTATTTTGTAATAATTCCAACACAAAATTATTTGAATTTCCTGTTGCATCTCCTGGAAACCCAGGGGAACATCACTGCACTCGCTGGCTAAGGACCAGAAGAAGAGGACACGGCCCAAGGACGGGCAATAACAAGCAGGACGCCGGATGTCAGATATTCTTAACATGGGGACTACCTGTAAATAAATATTAGATTAAGATTTACATCTGCAGAGGATTTTATTCATAAAGCTCTATTACTGTAGCAAAAATATTGCAAAAAATGTCTCTCTCCTTTTAGATTTTTGTATTAAATCATACACATTGATTCATTATACACATTAGTTATTTACATTTAACTATTTTTTTAATTGATAATTTAAAAAAAATATATTAATTAATAAATATTTAAGGCTCAGTTGAAGCTTCTATAGTTATTACTTCAATGTAGACAGGCTGCATCTAATAAATGTGGTAATTATTTTCCTTTGTTGTGCAGCAAGGAATAAATACCCTACACTGCCAACATGCTAGAAAAAAAGAGTAAACCTACTGAGGCTTTAGTGGTGTGAAACAGCCCCCGCACGATGCTCCAATAACCAGCATTTGGAATGCTCGTTAACCATGCAAGGGACCTGTTAGACCACTGCATTGTGTTACAGCAGCAGATTGGCTCTCCAGTGGAGAATATTTGAAACATTATAGTAATAAATACAGAGGACTAAATTATAGAATATAATACATATATATATTATAGTTCCAAATAAACAAAAAAAAGGTGAATCTATGTTGTTTCTCACCTTGCTTTGCATTTGTTCGTTTGTTTCAGCTATTTCATGTGGGGTTCCTAAGGCTCCTGCAAATGGAGGCATACTGGCAACTGATTACTTAGTGGGTACAAGTGTCACTTATTTTTGCAACGACGGATTTAAGTTATCATCTAAAGAGCTCACTACAGCTGTATGTCAGCCAGATGGCACATGGAGTAATCATAACAAAACACCGCGCTGTGTAGGTAAGCAAAAACCAGAACTTTGTTCATATATAAAGAATTAATAAAGATAATGTCTGCAAGGTACTTACTTATTTAGTGCAATGTAACTTAAATATTTATGGTGATGGAAAGGGAGCACAAAAGTAATTTGAAAAGTAGGACATGACTTTTTTTTAATTCTTTAGTTGGTAGAGCTTTAAAAAAAAATATATTTTGTGGCCACAAAAATTGTTATAGAGAACATGTTATTGTCAGTTCTAGATAATTATGTTAATAGAGCAGATGAATTAATAGATACTTACAAAGAAATGAATTAGTAATTGCAAATTATAGAGTTA
>NC_092862.1:17047068-17061606 GCF_032062135.1 Pyxicephalus adspersus
GATATTTAAAGTCTAGTTTGGGGAAGGAAAACAACAAAATAGTCTTTGTAAATGAAACATTCCAAGTATATAAAATACAATGCTGGAAATCCAGCTATACAGCCACCTTTCTCTAGTTGGCTACCATAGTAAAATGGAAAGCTTTCATGGCTTCTCCCACTTTCCAAGACTGAAGAGTACATTGCTTGTGTTTAGGCTTGCACTGGAAGTGATATGCAGTACCTGTAAGTACCTTTTTTTCTACAAACATACATACTAGACTTTAGTACTTTATAGTAAAGGCCTTTTGGTTCCCTTTCTCCCAACTATAAGTCTTTTAGTCATCTTATTAAAGTTCCTCCCACTGCAACTTCTTGTACATCAAAAGGTCTTCATAGTCTGAAAAAGTTGTATGTAGATAGAACAAATGATGAAAAAAAATATATAGACTTTGGACTAGACCGGCCCAGGTAGTTGGCAGGACCAGTTTCTCTTCTGTAAATTGTTGTAAATTACAATGACAGGAGGTGCCACTACCAGCTGCCTTGCCCACCAGCAATACTACCTGATGGGGCAGGTAAGAGTTTTTACAGTTTCTCCTTCGGTCATAGCAGGGCGCAGTGGTCAGACCACCATCATCCTTATTAGAGACACTAAAGTAACCATAATCAAAGAAAAGTAAGGAACCGTGACCGGGTTCTACAGCAATGAATAAAAGGCATTGATAAGTTATTTGGTAATAAACTGTTGTGAAAAGACAGATTTGATTTCTAAATAAAATTCAAACCTCAGCTTGTAAAATTATCTTTAAATTTTACTACTCTTTTAAAAGTAGGAGCAAGCCGAATAGGACACCATTCTAGAGTTGCCCCAACTCTCTGGAATGGTCTTACTCATTCTTTTCTGCTTACTCCTACTTTCTGCTAATTTAAAGGAGCACTCAAAACCAATTTTTATAAACTTGCCGACCCATCTTCCTCTTTCTCCTAAAACCCTCACTACTTGCCACCTTTACAAATCCACCCTTGTGTGTGCTACTTCCCTCACCTCTTAGATTGTAAGCTCTTCTGGGCATGGTCTCCTCTTTTGTCTGTATCTGTCTGTCATTTGCAACCCCTCTTTAATGAACAGCTCTGGGTAATATGTTGGCACTATATAAATACTATTTATTATTTTTATTTATGATAATATTCATGTAGGCTGCATCTTTGCTATAGCCCAGCCGTTTTCAATGTACAGTTAGCCTTAAACCATACTTTTTGTATGGCACCAAACAGTATTGTAAAATTAGGAACTATTGAATTTTAAATTTGTAGAAGTGATGGCCTGTATAAATCATAGGTTTTAGGACGATATTCTGAACTTCTTTAAACTAAAAATCTTTAAACGGTTAGGAATATAGGGTTTCGGTTTTATTTTAGACCACCTCATCAATCGCTAACAAACCTAATTGTGCAAAGATAACACTTATGGTTTAAATGAATGGACTCTTTTCTCAATCTGATCAGCTATAATGACACAAAAGCTGTAAAACATTGAAAGTTAAAAGATATACAGTCATTTTAGTGATTTGACTTAGAAATGTCAATTTTAGACAACAGATTGAACCATGGTTTACAACTACTGCTTCAGTAGTTATCTTTTAAAGTTAAACTCCATCTTTTTAGCTTGAGAAAAAAATCATTGATGCTTCCAATGACCTTTATTTTTTATATATTTGTTTATATTTTTTTTTCCAATGGCCATATTTTTTTATATATACCTCATACATAGTGCATTTACACCTTTTTATCACTATTTAATTTTTCCCTACATTATTTTTTTTTCAAACTATCCCTGATTCGGTTAGCGCAGTCAGCTCTGGATATTATATAGTCTCTATGCTTTTCTTGCATCACTTTCTCCCCTTTGCTGTTTGCTGTGAACCGCACCAGTTTCCAGCCTCTACTGGGGACTTGGAGTCTTGTTCACCCATTACAAATAGTAACATTTAGAAAAGCACCTTGAAATGGGAAAAAGTTATTTAAATCTTTAGGAGGTAAGAGCTTTAAGTGAGTTACAGGTAGACAATCTAAAAAAAAGCTTTAGGACATTAAATATTTATATTCATACATTATTAGACAACTGCACAAAAAGCAAAATAATTAGCATCTAAGTGGGTCGTTAATTGTACAAATTGGTTTGGTCACATTACATGATTTCATGGCTGCTTGGGCTTCTAAACTATTAACCTAATGAAAAGATCTAAGTCGTCTTGAAAGCACTAACATGCTCAATGGGTCCTGCCTGATGAATCAGGTTGACAGTAATCCCTAATACTATTTCATTAAGCAACCATTACTAAACTCTAGAAGGACCAACTTCCAAAATTTGGGTCATTAGAAAATCAAGCCGTTAATGTATCTTTCAAGTATTTTTCTCGGTATTAGCACCTAGGAGAAAAAAAAAAGCATTGCAATGTGTGCTAAAGGATATGTAGAGCTGATAAAACATACCGAAAGGTAAATGCATTAACCAACATTCCGTTTTTTGCTTTCTAAATTTGCTACTCACGTTAGAAATATTTAAAGGAAAAAAAAGTTTAAAATAAACATTTTATAAAATTTTGAAAGTGAAACCTTTTTAAGCAATTTGTTTTTTGTATGTTAATATATGAATACTAAACTAAACTAAACTCAGCTATTACCCAAAATTCACAAACACCTAGGTCATATATGTAGCAGGTAGTATGTTGACTATGTGGACAGGGCCTTGGGTGTCAAAGTAGTAGCATTTTTCTTGCTGGGAATGAAAATGAATATATGCAAGGTTCCCAGTGGCTGTCACACCGCAGCCCTGGTTAATAAGGGACCAGGGTCCGTACATTTGACAGCAGTCGGCAGTAAGCGTTATTGGTACCACTCACTGTTGGCCTTATTCAATGTCTATGGGGCTGCTTTGAAGAGGGAGTCTATGGTAAGAGGACTGGCATGGGGAAGCCTTAATCACACCGCAATCCCATGGTCAGTGTGAACATAGGTTTGGAAATTAGAAGACGGGTCAACGATATAGGGTTGGGAGGGGAGTGCAAAGACAACTGTTGTCAACCCAAACAAGAAGTAAGGAGCTCACTTTTTTGGCAGATCAGCAGGTATTTCTTGTGCTTCTACTTTTTCTATACATTTAAGTGCTACTATTTAGTAACCCAATATACCCTCCCCCCAAGCTTTAATAAAAAAAATAATTATCAAAAAATACACTTCATTATATGCACAGGCGGTGAAAAAGACAGAAAACAAACCTGGTTGCATATCTTCTATATCTATCTATCTATATCTTAACCCCACTTATTAGTCCTCATTTACCCAGTCATCACACTTTCATGTGGCTATATAACTACTGTAGACCCTTGATCATACTTGAGTTTAGATCCCTTGATGCAATCATGAAGAAGGCAGCAAACCCAATTTTATATCATATAGCCAGCATGGTGGCTCAGGGGTTAGCACTTGGGCCTTTGCAGTGCTGGGTCCTAGGTTCAAATCCCAGCCAGGACCCTATCTGCGTGGAGTTTGCAGGTTCTCCCTGTGTCGTGTGGGTTTCCTCCGAGTACTCTGGTGTCCTCCGACATACCAAAAACATGCAGTTAGGTTAATTGGCTTCCCCATAAATTGACCTTAGACTACATTAATGACATATGACTATAGTAGGGACATTAGATTGTCAGTTAGTGACATGACTATGGACTTTGTACAATGCTGTATAATATGATATAATTAATATACAAATACTGTGTGATATTAATATCAAGAGCCAGTCGGTTTCTACTTAGTACAGTATAACCAATTCTAGACTTTGCTTTCTAAAGACTCTGCTTTTTGTTAATGAGTTCAGTTTCAGCTTGAGAGTGATGAGAAACCAAATTTACAAGATGACCTCCAGAAATGCTTCATATAGCTGGTAGAATTACTTCCTTCTCAGAAAAAAAATAGACTGGAACTGTAAACCAGGATATGCCTGAAACCAGTTGGGCTGCTCTTTGATCTTCTATTTTTAAAAGATTATTCCTCCTAAAAATAGCATTTTAGCTCTAGCTAGAGTTTGAAGGTAAACTCACACTCTTTAAATAATACATATATATATATATATATATGTTATTTGACTATATTTTTTGATGTTCTGGTTCTGCATTTTTTTCTATTTTAATATTATTATAATATTTATTGGTTGTGGTTATGCTGTGAGCACACTGGAGGCTGAAGTCATTGCATTGAATCAGGCATGCCCCGTGGGGTGTGTGTGCTTAAGGCAAACGTCAGTCAGGATTCCCTGGGGTGTGACAATGGCCTCTGCATCGCTGTACAGAGAAGTGATAATGTGCATCACAGTTGGCACCTTCCTTGTCACGGTGGTGGAGG
Organism: Pyxicephalus adspersus; assembly: GCF_032062135.1. Lineage (NCBI taxonomy): Eukaryota > Metazoa > Chordata > Amphibia > Anura > Pyxicephalidae > Pyxicephalus > Pyxicephalus adspersus. The sequence continues at coordinate 17,051,445 of NC_092862.1, forward strand.
CGGTGCCCAGCACGGGAGGGGGAGAGAACTGGAGAGAGACGAAGAGAGCTGATTACGGCGGATGGAGAGCGCAGGACATTGGCGGCTACCGGCACCAGCGGGATTAGGCAGGAACAGACTACTGGCTAGGCCGTTTCTGGCCTAAAGGCTGGAGTTTGCGGACCCCTGCTCTAGAGCAAAGGTTATCAGCCAGGGTTCCTGAGAGGTTGCTGGGGTTCCTTGTGCAATGAGCAATTTCTTACTGTCCAGTCAGACCAAAGATTTTTTTTTATCCGTAAGGGTGGCAGCCTTCCTACTGACCACCACACTAATGTACTGTGAGTTGTGAATTTAGGAATTACCGAAGGGGTTCCCTGAAGACCTGAAAGTTATTTGAAAGGGTTCCTCCATGTTAATAGGGGTAACACTGCTCCAAAGGAACCCAGCAGAAATATTAGCCATACCTGTAAAAAAGGAAATAAATACTTAACTCTCTTGCCTTGTTTGCTAAAGTCTGTTGGGAAACCAACACTTCCAGCTGTGTTGTTTCTCATGGTTCCCTGAAGTTCTGACTGGTTTCTCCCACTGCCTCTTGTACATGAGAAAGCAGTGAAGTGAGATTATAGGGATCATCAGGGAGAGGAACCAGCAGGAGCTTTATTCTTTGCCTTACAAGTATTGGCTTGCTTGGTTGAAGATTTTTCAGCATTTTGTGGGATCATATGAATGAATAGCAATAGAAATTGTTACTGTATTTTTTTCTGAAGCCAATCTTTCGTTTCAAGAAACAGTTAATATCTCTTTGGCATTGTCCCCAATGGTGGTGGAACAAAGAATTATTAGAAATTGAGACTGTGAATTATGTTTAACATAATTTCTTTATATTTGTTATATTTGTTTTACATCTGCAGTGGTTTTAATTATATGTGTTTGTATGTTTTTCCTTTTGTTGATTTGCCTAATTGTTAGGGGATCTGGATCATTTTTGTATTCTATTACTATAACCTGTTTTTTATATTCTTTAAAGTTGTGACTTGCCCCAGCATCAATTCTTTCACCTTGGAACATGGAAGGTGGCGCATTGTCAATGGATCCCACTATGAATACAAAACAAAAGTTGTTTTCAGCTGTGATCCTGGGTATTTCCGTTTGGGACCCGCATCTATTCAGTGCCTTGCCAATGGAACATGGAGTTGGAGAAACGAGCGACCTTACTGCCAAAGTATGTATGGAAGAATAATGAATTCAGATACACATACAAGGAACATCAAGCGCGGCCACAAAACAAATATTCACAGCTGTGCTGAGTCATTTAAAATACATTTATGTATTAAAGGCATTCATGAGCAGCAATACAACAAAACAACATTTTATTAGAATAATTAGAGATAAATGTTTTGTGCTGACTTTGAGCTTTCCAAATATTTATTGTAGTGCTTTTACATTTTACAATGCTGTCTTTGAATCAGTCAAGCTCATTTGGAATTCTATTGCTAACCTTCGTTGACCTTGGAAAGCCCTTAGAAAGAGCTTTAGATCATTCAACTGTAACATCTAAACAGCCAACACAAGAATCTGCAAAGCTGTAAAAAAAGCGATATACAGTGCATAGTTTACCCAAGTTACAATTCCTTATATACTTTTTATGTTTAACATTTGCATGCAACATCACATTTTACTAATATCTGTTGCAAAAGTATACAATGCAGAATTATTGTTACTAGTATGTATTAGTATACCCAATGTTACCAAAATGAATTAATATGCCCTATTATGTGTAAAATGCCATTTCTTACCAATCGGCCAGGATTCCAAGACTCAGTCTGGCAATATAGTCCTGAAGCCCTGGCTTATTTTGAGATCACTGTGTGATCACCTTGTGTCAACTTTTGGATGCTATAGTAAAAAAAAAAAAGGGATGATACGCATATTTATCCCAACTTGACAGTACTTTCAGATGCAGATTTGTTGGAACCTATGTTTTTTACTGAATAGTTGCAGAAGAAGAAAAAATTGTTTCACTTGACTTTGACTTTGTGGGTCTTCTTTTTAACCATTAGGATTATTTTAATAACAATTGGGAGATCATTTCATAGTTTTATACATAATGTTGTGTATAGAGGGTTTAAAAACAGTGGAAACCATATTAAAATAAAAACATTTAAGAATGGTATGTCTGTATATTGTTCAGTTTAAAAGCAAACCCATTAAGATCCAGAGCAAATAAACAGGTTTGCTTATAATTCCTCTTTCTGTTAGCACATTTTTCCTGTTTTTCACTACTTTGCACTTCTTTCACATGCTGGAATTGTGAAAAGGAAGCATGTACTAGCTTTGAGATACTTTATTCTTTCACAAGTTTTCACCTTTACCTTTTGTCACCCCCATATGACAAAACTGAACCAATCATATGTGCTGTCATATGGAAGGAAAGGGAGTGTGGCACATGTGCTTTAATATCCTGACGTACCAGGTATGTCCTTTGCAGCTCAATGGGGCAGCAGGGGAGTAAATGAACAGAATGAGGAATAAGCTGTTGGTGAATTGTGAGTTAAAATGGTCATGGTGTACTTCTGTTGGTGAAAAGAAACAGGTTTGTTTGAAATTACTAGTTTACAAAGTATAATTACACAATCGAAGCCATGAATACCAAAGCCCGTATTGAAAAGCTTGTTTGACTTTTTGTTTATATTAGTCCAAACCAATGCAGTAAGATTTTTTGTTTTTGTTTTAGTCACATCCTGTGGAGATCTCCCTGTACCACACAATGGGAAAAAAATTGGAACTCAGACAACATTTGGCTCCACAGCAATATTTACATGTGACACAGGTTACATGCTGGTTGGTTCAGTTGTGCGGGAGTGCTTATCTTCTGGACTGTGGAGTGGGACAGAGACAAGATGCTTAGGTAATATATTTTTTATTTTCACGTTATTTGTTCTTACCTAACTCTCTAATGACCTACAACCCCCTTGGTTTAGCCGAAAGCGCAATGTGTTGATAGACCTTTTTGTCTTTCTTTCCTCATACAAGTTAATGGGAATTCAAAAGCAGCTTGAAGGAGACGCATGCATCTTCAAGAGATGATGGAAAAGATTGAGGAATAAGTTCAACTGCAAATCATAAAAAGTTAATTTGCTGGTCACATACTTCTGTCAGTGCAAGCTGATAGATATTTATTTAGTATTATTGTAAATTGATCTCAAAGGCAGACTGACCAAAGCCCTAAAGCTGGACAAACATGGTGGTATAATCTAACTGTTATTTAGTAGAAGTTATTTTAGCACCTGTTCCTATCTGGTTGGATATAACTTGGCTGTTTTGGTGGCCTTTCACACACCATGGCTGATCGTAATTATAAAAAGGATCATATTTTTGTTTTTGTATCGTAGCAGACACACTGGTTTTCCAATGATTATTTCAGTAATTATGTGGTGAATTCCCTCAAAATGATTTCTGGCTATCTTAGCTATTTATTATTATTATTATTATTATTAGCCAGTATTTTTATAGCACCGACATATTACGCAGCACTTTACAAAGTCCTTATCGTCATATTACTAACTGTCTCTCAAAATGGCTCACAATCCAATGTCCCTACCATAGTCCTAAATCATTAACCTAATCTAACGACAATTTTTTTGAGGGAAAGCTGATTTATCCTACTGCATGTTTTTTGAGATGTGGGAGAAAACTGTAATACTTAGAGAAAAACCCATGCAGACGTGGGGAGAACATACAAACAGGGTGCAAACCTAGGACCTAGTGCTGCAAAGGCTAGAGTGCTAACCACAGAGGGAACTGTGCTGCCCACATATAAAGTGGAGTGCTTGTTCGAGAATTGTGTTCCAATGGTTTTGTATTAAATTTTAGCCAGAAACCCTCCAATTTTAACTTAACCTGAACCTCACATATACTATTACCAAATCCTCAGTTATTAAAACTAGAGAAAGACCTTAAACCTGGAAGGTTTTTTTTTTTAATCATTTGATATTTTTTGGCAAATGTTTTCAATAATGAACCAAATGCTTTCCAGGTTTACTAGACCACCTAGATTTCCCTAAGATAGTCTAACTCGTCCAGTCTTGGAGAGCATTATAAATCAGGCGGAATGAGTTTGCATAAAGCAAATGTAAACTACAAAACAATACAAAATTCGTCTTACAATGAAATATTTGTATAAATATAAAATATATTATTTGTACAACATACCAAAACTAGTACATTTATTAGTAGCTGTCCTTTATTCTGGTATATCAATCAGTAGGCATTCGGTGTACACTGAATAACAGGAATTCCATAATATAAAACAGGTACCCATTCACATAATTTGAGTTGAATATCCATTACCCATTTAACTACATTGAGTAGCAAACAGTGAACTTAGATGACATTTTATGCATTATCCTCAGTATTGAGTTCACTTGTAAGCATCACAAATCATGATGCAAAGACATATTTAGTCGACGGTAATGTGGCAGTGGGCTTTGCTTTTACATCAGCTTCTTCCCACTCCTTCCTACACCAATGCTTATGTACATAATAGCAAAAAAAAAAAAAAAGGAAAAAAAAAACTAAAAATACCTGGTCCTTTTTTATTTACATGCATTGAATGTTCTATTTGACATATATCAGGGATAACCTTATCGTATTAGCCTAAACTTGATGTTTAAACATTGTTTGGAGTACTTTTTATATGTAAACATAGTGATTTTCAATGTGAAATTTTTCAATGATCATTAAACCTTCTACTGTTTTCCTCAAGAATAAATGTGTTTGTTTTTGTAAAGAATAAGTACCAAATACTGGCTATATACATTAACCTTTGACCTGTTTTTTCATGTTGTAGCTGGTCACTGTGGGACACCAGAATTAATAGTCAATGGTCAAGTTATTGGAGAGAATTATGGGTATCGGGATACAGTTGTTTACCAATGCAATCCTGGTTTTCGTCTGATTGGGTCATCCGTGCGGATTTGCCAACAAGATCATAACTGGTCAGGGCAGCTGCCTTCTTGTGTGCGTAAGTAGACTTCCGGGTAATCTATGTGCAATGTATTAATACCTCAATATAATAAACACATTTTATACAACATAAAATTATTATGTAGAATAGCTACCATGTAATTTAGAAAAAGTACAGAATTTCTTGTAGGTCACCTTACTCTGTCTTCATTCATTATTTCTATACAGCTGGTTGTTATAAATGTCAAATTGAGATTACCATCTAATATCATCTTACTATATTAGTGTCAGATAAAGGATAGGAATGCTCCTACTCTCCACAAACACAGAGTTAAGGTTGTTGGGGAAAAGTTTTTCATAATTTATGTTTTGGAAAGATTTTTGTTTTCTTTTACATTTTATGCATTGTCTTAGCCTAAGCTTTTGCATATTAATTAAATCATTATGCATAATGATCCTTGCTACTATATCGAAAGATGTTGTTGGATGTTATTGGATCACTGGTAAAAATGTAAACATGTCTGTCTGATCACTAAAGGATCATCAATATATAGTACCATATAGTTGTTTTACACACTTGACAGTACTTAGATCTAGTACTTAAATCTTTGATAGTCCAAATCCCACATAACCAAAACACAACTGCACTATTTCCTCCCACCCTGGCCACTTATTTAGCCATGTAGCACTGAAAGGGTTTCTGCTGGTTTTTCCTGCCTACTCAAGTAAATTCACTTTATCACTGGCCACTTACATCCAGATACAAAGAATCTTTAGTTGGGGTTTAAAGCCAAAGCTAACTGGTGGAAGAGAATTTAGTTTGACAAGCTGTAAGCATTGGAAGAATCTACAACAGTACAAAACAAGTAAGTAGGAAGCTTGGGTGAGGTTTGTGCATTTAAGCCTAAAGCAGGACTAAACCCAGTGTACCATTCCCCTTTACTCCCTGTTCCGGCACTGGGCACTGCCATCTTCTTCCTTCTTCACTTCCTCCTTCACTTCCTCCTTGTGACCTTTGGTAATTTCGATTGGCCAGGCTGAGATGACGTAACTCCCACGGGGGCAAGCAGGATTTCATTCAGTTGTGGCATACACAGGGGAAGCTGGGATTGCTAGGTATCCTGACAATTCCATAGACTGATCGGGCAAGTAAGAGGTATCATTGCAGAAAGGGAGAATCCATTGCTGCAATAATGACTTGCCTGATCAAACTTTTTTTAAAAGTTGAACTTTAGTTCCATGTTAGGTTCATTAAAATGTAATGACAACAGTGAAAAATCCACCAATACAAAATATTTAGACTGATTCACTCCTGTGTGTAATTTTTCACAACAAACATAAAATTTACAAAAATTTAGCAAACAATCAGAACCCAGAAAAGGTTTAAAGAAATGTTCCATATGCAAATTAAATAGGAGAATACACAAAAAGATTTAGTAATTTTAGGGTTTATAGGTAAAATCAATACAAATTCCAATAAATCACTATTGGGTGCCCAATGCATGGCAAAAGTACGAAAATCTATACATATGCATTTTTTAATTGGTGTCAGGGAAGTTGTATGAATATCTTTCAATGCATAAAATCACTTCTGAAATTTGCTTAGATATAAATAGATTTTAATGGAAAAGATACCTGCAAAGGACACAGAGTGACTACAATTCAATGTAAATTACATGGTAAATTTGATGCAGCATGAAACATATTTGCAGTCTTACTGTGAGCATCAGGGACACATTTTTCTGTCCTAATTTATCCTTGATGTATATATCTTGGCTTTGCCAGATCATAAAAAATGACAACTGCATAATAATTCAGCTGTGACCTCTATATTAAGGGAATTTGTAGCTCTGTTGCTTTAGAGTTACATGTGGAGCTTGAAGAACTGCCTGCAATATCCTGTAAAAAAAATCCCATTTTATGCAATCATTTAAAAATTTAACTCTAAATTATAGAAAGTGCAACCCCACTGTTATTACATGAGATTATATGATATAATCTAATACAAAATATTATAATACAGTATTATCTATTACATTAACTTGTATAACATTATATTCTAATATTTTATTATAATAGATTTTATCTTGTTATATTTTATGATTTCATTAGGACACCAAAGTTTAATCTTGGTATAAAATCATCAGTTGTGCAGATAATCAGTTTTTCATTTTATTTGGACTTCTCCTGAGATATTTCGCTACTACGCTACAACAGCTGTCTCATGAAAGTATTCATGAGGACAGATTCTAAGAAGGCCATTCACCCAATAAATCTGCACTGACACTGATCACTGTCAGCCAAAAAAACTGCTCAAATGCCATTTTTTTCTAGTATACAAAAATACGTAAGCACAGGAATTTGGAAAAAAAATTCATGCAAATATTGAGATGGGATTAAAATGACTAATAAAATATTTTAATACAATTTCAATTAAAATAAATGGAAATTTAGTTGTCATAAGCTGGTATAGTAAAGCATCATGTAATAAACTGTGCTCACACAATTAGGAATTCTCACTTAACAGGAGTAATTACCAAATAATAGTAGTGAGAATATGTAATTATCTGCATGTGAAAATACATTCATAATAAATTATTTTTTCATATATTATGTAATAGAAAAAGCATTTTATATATTCTGTTCATAACTTTGTGTTATTGTAAAAAAAAAATGTCCCCTGTTACTTATGCAATATCAGGGACTTTCCTGATGTTCGAGACCAAAATCTGTAAAATGTTCACAAGATCAGTCCTAAGCACACAGGTTGCCATTACCATGATTGTCCATCTAATCCTTTTGATTTTGAATATCGAGTTTTAATTAATTAGAAGTTCTGTCTTCACCAGCTGCATTCTAGGTCAGTGACTCAGAAATTGTCCAGGCCCATTGATTAGTATGACAACCAGGCATAGCAAAAGGTCAATTTACAATAAAACCTATAATGTTCCTTTTATGACTGTTTTTTTTTTTTCTTTAAGTGAACCTGTACTTTGCCAGTGCAAAAATAAAAAACCTATGGGTTCACTTTAATCCGTGCAAATTGGCACAGATGGCAATGCGATGGGAAGACAGAGTGTAGCTTTGTGTAAGGAATGGTTGGAACTGAACTTACATAGGGCTTCTATGCCTACTGAAGATATCATACGCTCTCTCAGTATTTATTTATATATATATATATATATCTATCTAGATATATATATATATATCTATCTATCTATCTATCTATCTATCTATCTCTCTCTCTCTCTCTATCTATCTATCTATCTATCTATCTATCTGTCTATCTATCTATCTATCTATCTATCTATCTATCTATCTATCCATCTTTCTATCCATATATCTATCCTGTTAGGTCCCTATATAAATATATAATTAATAATAATAAATAAATATATATGTGATGATTAGGCTTTCACTTTTCCTCTTCCATTAAGTGCCCAAATATTAACAGGTGAAATCTTTATTTACCAGCATAAAACTTCAGCTTTTTTTTCTTTTCAAAGCTCTTACTGTATGTAATTTTAGAAAACCCCGCTTGATTTATTTAGTTTTTACATTTAAATAACCAGTGCATAAGTATATAATTTTCCCGTACACCATATTCACCTTTATACCAGTCCTATGACAGTAAAGCCTGAATATTTTAATCTTGAATTGTCATTTCCCTCTAAATAAACATTCTAAATCCCATTTAATCACATTCAATCACTCGACAGTTTCTATGTTATACTGAAGAGAGAAAAGGGTATTAGACCATAGGGAACAACATGTTACCTTATTGATAATCTTTAAACAAGAATGAATCTCTGTCAAACAAGACTTTCCAAATCTGCAGGTTAGGAATAAGAATAGAGCAAGGAAAATAATTGCTCTAGGGTCATTGCTAACAGCAGCAAAGGTGAATCTAGTGTTTTTCAACATCCAATTATAGAAAACCACACAGTAACTGCTATGCTGAACAGCCAGGAAATCGGTAATAGCTATCTGCAACTGTGACATGTTACACATTTTAAAAGGAGACTGTGCTTCTTGGACGTGAACCTTTAAATAGAACATTGAATCGTGGCAAACAATGTAGCTATAAGGGAGCAGGGATTTTTTCCTTCTTGCATTTTTTCCCAATGTTTATTTAAATTTAAGGTTGATAAAAACTGCAGATGCTTGATTAATCAATCCATTAAAATTTTAAAGATAAATTTAAAGGTGGATAATTTAGGGTCCTATTATGTTTGTCCTGATATCTGCCTTTAATAATTTGCTCCGACTGGAAGAAAAGAAGTGGGATCTCAATCAAAGTTTCCTGCAATGCATATGTGGTGGGTTAGTTAGTCAGTGTGTTGCAGCTCCCTAGATATTCAGCTAGCTGCGTAGGGTTCTTGACTAGGGATGAGCGAGAATGCCTCTGGCCACCAACATTTCGGCAAAATTTTGCAAAACCATCGGAAATCACTATAGGAGGATTATCACGCCTGCATTCATAAGTACAGCTGTGGGAATCCTCCTGTCAGTGAGCGATCCCATTCTGACCTGTAGTGCCCGGGGATCTTTTACTGAGAGGCGGAGTAATGAGGCTTCCATTTATGAATGATTGTGGCAGTGGAAAAAATCAGAGGATTTTTCCCACGCTGCATTCATTCATGAGCAGCCAACTGTGAGACTCTCACTGTGTTCCTGAAGAGAGAAACACTATTCAGGAACACATAGTACAGGACTGCAACAGCAATCAGAGGAGCGGAGTTGCTCCGCTCCCCTGAATGCTGTTGCCGCGCTCCCCTGAATGCTGTTGCCGCCCTGTAGTATGTGTTCTTGGATAGAGTTTCTCTCTCCAGGAACACAGGACTCCTGTGCTCTTGGATAGAGAAACTCCATCCAAGAACACATACAACTAGTAAAGGGCTGCAAGAGCAATCAGGGGAGCGGAGTGGGTCCCAAAATTTCAGTCTCGCTGGCCGAATTTACAAAGGCCGTTCTCACCTACATGTTTGGTAAGCCGAGAACTACCCAATTCGCCGCGAGACTGAATTTAAAAAATTTGCTTGCTCATCCTTATTCTTGACCAACCTTTGCTGGTGATACAGAGGGGCTCCAAATTTTGGTTGTGCTATCTATCCAGCAAAGCTGCCTAACTCACAAACCATGCTGCCTATCAATCAGAAACCCAACTTTTTAATTTTGTTATATATGGGTAAATAGGTGTTTTCTGAGCAAATAAAAA
>NC_092862.1:17062565-17070385 GCF_032062135.1 Pyxicephalus adspersus
TGTTGTCTGCTGTTTTTAAGGATTAAATTCCAGTTCAGGTTCATTTACAATATCACATTGCTAGTTTTATGCTAAAACTACTTGTACACTTTCTGAATGGCTAAAACATGTATTCTCTTTCTTGATCTTCATGTCATCCTGGCAGCTGTTAGCTGTGGTCATCCTGGCAGTCCAATTTATGGAAGAACAAGCGGCAGTGGCTATAATTACAATGACGTTGTAACATTCTCCTGCAACATGGGATATGTCATGCAAGGTCCAACTCGGGCACAGTGCCAAGCCAACCGGCAATGGAGTCACCCACCTCCTATTTGTAAAGGTAAGAAATAGTTTCCTATGAAGGGAACAACTTATTAACTATTTATATTGCTTTTATCAAATAGTTAGATTTTTTAGAAAGGTTTTGGCCTGCATTAAAGCAGAACTAAACCCTGCTCTACCTGTACCCAGTCTCTCGAAGGATACCATTATATTCTTCCTTCTCCTCTTCCTAGCTGCAATATTTGGCAATCTTGATTGGCTGGGCCAGGTGAATTAACTCCTGCACGACTTAGCATTTTTGACAGTTTACAGGTGCGATCAGGCAGGTGGAAATATTTATTGCAAAAAGGAAAGCAATTGCCCATTTCTGCTATGATGCCCTGCCTGAATATTTTTTTTTTTAAAGGGGAACTTTAGATATGCCTTATGATGAAAAGTTTTATTTTAAATAAATTCCACCCCTTAAGTCAGATGGGGGAAAATAAATTGTTAGGATTTTACCACCTTGATCACCTGCTTATCTGCTGGAGTCAATAAATTAGGACTGCCAGCCCTTTCTAAGACTAACTTGTTTAAAATTATATTAATTGTCAAACACAAAAAAAAACAAATTTTAAATATTTAGAAATCTGTAGCTTTGAGGTAACCAATATCTTAATCACTCTGATTGAGCCTCGAATGGTGGGATTTACAAAAATTCAGTTGAGACAATGGCCCTGATTATTTAAAGCTCTCCAAGACAGGAGAAGTAGACTATCATGGGTGAACCAGGGTGATCCATCAAAACCGGGTGATCCAAGATTGGAAATATTTACCAAATGTTAGCAAATTATTTTTAAGAAACCCATTTCAGGTTTGCTAGATCACCCAGGTTCTCCCACGATAGTCTAACTTTTCCAGAATTGCAATATTTTAATAAATCAGGCTCAGTGTGACTTAGGGCATTTTGTAAACTTCCATTCAACCAAATGTCAAAGTAACAAGTTTTGACCATACTGGGGTATCGTTTGGCCTTCTTTTTCACATACCTTTGTCAATTGTTCTTGAAACAGAGCTACATCGGCTTCAGAATCTTTGCAGAAGTGGTACCATTAGTCACCGGAATGGAACTGTTGTATGTTCATATAGAGGTGACTACTTGTTTAAACCCTCAAGTCCATTTAGATGGGGGTTTCTTTGTCCCTTTACAATCCATGCTTATGTGTAGGCCAAACTCCCAACATGTCCTCCTAGCTGCTTTCAAAGCACATACAAGCAAAGAGTAATGATTTATTTTGTAAGCAACATCCACCTGTCTTCAATCGATTTCACACCTGTTCGGAGACCCTTTCCCTGCTAAAACAGGTACTGCTTGCATCTATACACAGTAAAATACCATCTGTCACACCACCATGGAAGTCATTGTACCGGAAATTCCTGTAATATAGTGACAAATGCTCTGTCCCTATCTAACTGTTCTTCTGTTTTGTCAGCCTGTCACACATTCCCAACAATAAAGTCTACATGCTGCCACGCTGATGCAGGTTGTATAGGTATGCATTGGTGTTGTCACCATTATGAAATCCAATTCTACATAATGATGCAGCAGGGCCAGGGGTGAATGAATATAGACAGAGATTTGCCTTAAAAGGACAGAGGGAGGGCAACAAAACCAAGGAAATTGTATATGATACAAAATACTTCAGCAAAGTAAATTTAATTTGGTTAAAGTTTTACATAATTACAAATTATAGACAATAATGTTTTTACATATTATTAACAGACAATGAAAGATCTTTAAAACATGTTATCCCTGGCTTCTTTAGCTGCTGTAATATAAAGGTTTTTAGGCAGATTCTCAATGATAACAATACATCTTTGTTAGTTACAGTTTTTTCCAGACATACCAATGGCAGTTTCTAGAGAAACAAAGTAACCTAACTGCATCAAGGAAAAAGCAGAGGAAAAGATGTCTTTTTTTGGCAATACAAGATATGTATATTTTAGTTGATAAAGGTTTGTTACATATATATATATATTCATTCAGTTCATGTTGTAATCGTGAACCTATCCCTCTTAAAATCCTACTATCTACTTGAGTCTCTGGATCCCTTGAGGAAACAATTAGGCGAAACATTGGGCAAAAGACACAAAAACACAATTATTAACATGATCCTACGTGATATGTAAACATTGGTTCACTATATGTTTTCTGGCATAGCAATACTATGTCTAGTTAAGGATATGAAAAAAACCTTTATCAAGTTAATATTCATATCTTTTATTGCCAAAAAGCTGTCTTTTTCCTTAATCTAAATCAGGCTTGGAAAATGCATCTATTTGTATAACACCAGATCCCCTTTGGTATACTACTTATCCTAACCTAACTGCATGCTTTTTGGGATATAGAGGAACCACAGTTCCAAGTGAAAATCCACACCAACACAGGGTGAACATGCAAACTCCTTGCAGATTGTGTCCTAGCTGGAGTTCAAACTTAGGATCCGCCTGGTTGTTTGTGAGGGCTCACAAGCTTCCAGGATTAGGTTATCATAGGAAAAAGCTCTGTGCTGTAAAAATGTATTATTAATTGCCCCACAATGCTTACAGATTCAAAGATAAATCAGTGCTTTTAAGCTACTTTTTCAGCTCTGAACAGGAAGATTGAAATTCTAGGTTGTTCTTTTACCATGCCTGGAAGGAAGCACACTTTAAATTTTATGACAGATTTATAAACCCATAGCAAATGAATATGCAAAAGATAATTTCTTACATTAGTGATTGTATGGCAAGTACATATGTTATATCAATTGTAGAACAAAAGAGAATTTTTCCTTTAATGAGCAGTCTTGGCTTTCTAATCAAACCCAAGCTTTTGTAATACTTTTAATCTTGTATTTGACAAAATGTTTATATCTTTCCTGAGTGTATTTCCCAGGACTCCAGTAAAAAAAATTATCAATCAGTATTCTATAAATCTGAAACGCAATTAAGGAAAGAGAAGAGAGCAGGGTTCCCAGATAACCTTGTGAATGTATCTTGTCTGAAGCTTAAGCGAGCAATAAATTTTTATCAAGATATGGAAATGAAGTTACTGGAGTGAACTGATATACATTTTAAAATGGTCTTTGCCATTTTTTATGATCCCTACTTATATAATCTGGATACCTTTTGTGACCCTGGGTGATGTTATCTGGACTGAAATTCCCATATCCATTCCAGTCTTAAAGTGGAAATTCAGCTCTATTTTAATAGAGTTGGGAAGGTTAGAAATTCTGCCAAGTTTTTACTAGCACGTTTCACAGTTGGGAAGGATTTTGCCTAATTCCTGTACTTGTGATAGTGGTCACCAGAATAAGTAAAGGAATTCTTTGTAATTGGACCACAGATAGACAAAAATATCACTTTTGGTGAAGAGAAGGGATAGAAACTAAATTTAAATACTGTTCTTTCTCTCGTTGTGATTTCCCCTTACCTTCTGTCAATGGAAACACCAACAGCAACCAAAGAAAGACAAATCTATGTCTGACCATGCTCTATAAATGTGTCCAGTAGTACATATTAAAGGAAAAATGTGCTTGGCTGACCCAACCTTTTTTTTTTGTTTGCTCAGACCATCATGGAGTTGTAAAAGTTCTGTAAAACCATTGCTGTTTTTAACCACGCAAAGAGGCGAATCATAAAATAGAACAAAATCACAAAATTGGATCTGAAGTAACACCAAAGCATAGGAAGCACATGGTTACCCACGGATGGTCATTTGTCTGCATCAATTTCCACCATCTGCATGCCTCATGTGCCAGGATAGCATTATGACTTTCATTATTGGCCGGAATATCCCACATTTGGTTCAGGTTTGATAGAATCCAACAAATTTGTTGGCTTCTTGGTTATGCGATGCTGAATTTCATTTAGACGGGAAATGAAGAACATATTGTGAAAAAGATAGTCTTTGGGGAGAGTTCTGGGTAAAGGTAAGTATTTCTTTCAGCACTGCTTTTCTTTTTCATTTCCACAGGAGAATTTAAAAAAATATTGGCCTGGAGTTGGTCTTTAAGAGAGAGAGATTGCATAATATATAGGAAATTGTTCCTTTCTACCCGACACTGCCTGTAGTACACAGACCAAGAAACAATCCATATGAAAAAAATGTTTATTACAAAACCCTGTTTCGTTGTTTGTGAACTTTTTTTAAATATTTCTGCTAAATCCTAACTGCATTTTTATTTCTAGTGGTCAATTGTACTGATCCTGGAATCCCAGAGAACTCAATTCGGGAAAGTAAAATAGAACATGGTAACTTCACCTATGGAACAGTGGTGTTCTATGACTGCAGTCCAGGATACTATCTGTTTGGATCTTCTGTCCTTGTTTGTCAGCCAAATGGGCAATGGGACAAATCACTTCCAGAATGCATCAGTAAGTTTTTTTCACTAATTAGGTAAAGATTCACAATAAAATAAAGACTCCTCACCTATCTTTATATAGTCTACTGACAATTATACACCATGCCAGTTTTGATTCATAAAAATTATATATTGGCTAAAGCAGATACATATGGGCCTGTGGAAATGGGCTTTTGTTTGTATGCAATGCACGTCAATGAAAAAGCAAGTCCTATGTAAAGAAAGTCAATTCAGGTTAGAATTAGGTAATTACTGCTCAAAATCAGTGAACATTCTAAAGGACTTCAGAAGCTTCCAAAACTTTCAAACAGATCCCATTGACACAAACCCAAAGCTCACATCATCACAGGTCCCATTACTTACCAATACCTGCCCTATTCTTACCTATTCCTACCTGTTAGGAGTGCCCCTACATATATCTGTAAATTCATGCTCATATGGGGCTCTATCTCTGCTAGAACTTTATGAAAAGGTTGGGTGAAGAAGTAGGTATAGTGTATGACTGTTTTCTTTTAGTCCAGCACAAACCTCCCTCCATCATCAAGTCCTTACCTTGGTGTCCATGCTCTTTACTTCTTCTGAAAAGCACCAGAAGTTTACCTTCACAAAAAAAAATGACAAAGTGGCATTGGATGAGTAAGAATAGGTCAGGAACAGACCAAGATCAGTAGAAGCAGGGCATGAAGGTAACAATAAACCAGGAAGAGATACAGTCAAGGACATGTCTGGTGAGGAACGTGTGGACATCTAAGAACTAGAGCAGACGACAGGAACCATATTCAGAGAATGATCAGGAGTCAATATATGTGTGCATGAGCAAACAAGGAAAAAGCAATAGGAAAGGGTATCAGATGTAGAGTAGTTGGTAACATGAGTACAGCTTATGTTTTGCAGGTCTCAGTCTTAATTAGCCTTACTGGCACCAAAACTGGCAATAAGCTTGTTAACAGGTTTTTGGTAATTGCAGTATGTTTGAAGGATGTTTGATTAAATACCAATAAATAAAACAACAATCAGGGTTATAGCAAATAGATTGACATAAAATATACAAATGTGTAGAAAAATATACATTGAATAAATAAAAAAAAAACTGAAAAAAGGAAAACTAAACAGAAACAAAAGGAAACATAAGGAAAGGTATATAAACGTATAACTTATAACTTATAATATGGAAAGAGGAAAAAATGGTTACACAATCTCGTTGACAATATCAGAAAGTTTCTATTCACATTTCATTTATAACCACAGGGGGTCATTTTCTAACATGCTCGAAGCATACCAGGAGGTAGGTTCAAAGGTAGACATAATCTGATTATTGAACGAAACTGGGTCTCTATATAGGATTCCCATATTTCAAAAAATTCACCCACCTTAGTTTCCTTATCCAGAGATGCCTCAATCCAGGCCATTCTGAAAACAAATCCTAAACAAGCCCAAGTGTAGGTGGATCTGGGTCTAGCCATTTATGTAAGATTGTTTTTTTTTGCCATATTTGCAGCATTTGGGTAAAAGGATAATCAATAAATGTGAGTGTGTGTATATATATATTTATATATATATATATATATATATATAATATTTTACATACACTTAAAACTTTAGGTTAACCAAGGCAAACTTTTGTTCCATCATAATGAATTAGAAAGTGTACACTTACTGTTCTTTGAAAAAAATATTTTTCAAGCGTACTGCATTATCCTCAGGAGTTGGTAGAATTAATAAAAACATAAATATGTTTACCATGACATGTTGAATAACCTCACATCCTCCAGAAAGTGCATCCATGATAAATTCTCAAGCCTCTTTTATTAAAGTAAACCAGTCAATGCAATTGAAGTGTTTCAACATGGCAGAGCAGAATTAAACTTGTCATTTCTCTTCTCAGTGATTGACTGTGGTCATCCTGGTGTTCCTCCAAACGCAATTATTTCTGGAGAAAAGTTTACATTTGGATCTATTGTCCATTATTCCTGCACTGGAAGAAGAACTCTAATAGGGCATTCTACAAGGACCTGTCAGTTAAATGGGCAATGGAGTGGATCCTTACCTCACTGTTCAGGTAAACATAAAAAAGAGAACACACACACCCACACACACACACACATATATTTGGTAGAGAGAACACTGCTATTCACCTTTCCACATGAGCAGGTACAATATTTACTGTGCTCTGTATCTGGACACTGGATTAAAAATACAAAATGCTTATGCTTTTTATTTGGTAAATCATAATTATATGCAGACTTTAAATAACACTATTTTAGCTTGCAGTTTTGCTGAAAGACGAATTGATTACAGAACTAGAATGAGTTGTTACAGCTGTTACCCATTGCTAATCCGGGGTTTCATTCAGAGAAAGGCAAAATTCCTTTGCTGGGCTGTTTCATTATCTAACCCCATATTTTGGGAATCATTTGTCTTGCATGAAAAGGTAATTTGTTCAATTAATTTTTAGATTCCCCTGTAAACTAAATGAAGGGCCTTTGTGTGCATCCAAGCCATGATTCCTTGTAGGGGTCAATGTCAGTACAAATCTTAGAAGCTACGTTTCCCAGCATTTTTTCCTAGATCACTGGAATTGATAGCAGAAAGACCCACTCTTACTTTCAACAGTTTGAGAATATTGGATCTCCCACCTAGCATTTCCATTTCTTTCAGTTTAGGTATGAGAGTGGAAAAGCCTGTTTCAATATAACTAAAAAGAAGGCAGGTAATGGTTTGCAAGAAAGTTTGTGATAATAATGATTTATATAGCACTAATATTTTCCACGGCTCATATAATAGAGGATACATAGTACAACAAACAAGAAAGGTAAAGAGGAATCATACATCATTGAACAGCTCAATTTGGAATAAATAATTGTACAATATAGGTATTTTCACATAAGTAACTGAAACACTATAAGAAGGAGCCCTGCCTTTTTTCAATCGCAAGGAGAACATTCAAACGCTGTACAGATTGTGCTAACCACTGAGCACAAAGAAGAGTGATGCATTACTGAAGCTGGAATAAAAGGAGGGCGCGAGGAAGAATTTTAGCTCTGTCTTATGTAAGGAACAAGCAAATGCAATAGATATTTTTTAAGGGGTGGTTAGGAGGGCCTAGTTAGGAGTAGTGTTGGTGTTCGAATTTGGGTTGTGCTTATATTCGGCCCAAATATGGCTGTTCGAATT
>NC_092862.1:17072402-17121191 GCF_032062135.1 Pyxicephalus adspersus
TCACAATAAAAAGTGAACATTGTTCTTCAATTACGAAGGACAAGGTCTTTAATTGATTGCTTGTAATTTTAGTCAACACATTTCAGGGTTTAGTATATCCCGGGGCTTTTAGTGGTAGGTTGGAACTATTGGTGTTGAGTTTAATTTGCAATCAATAATGGCATTTTAATCTCTTCAGTGGTTGAATGTGAGTAATGAAGCAGTTTTTGCCTTTGGTGTTGCCTTTGTACATGTGTAAATCCTTTCACCTGAGTTAGTCACTTTCAATCGTTCAGGGACTTAAACACGCAAACACATTAGCATTGGTTTGCAATGATCACAAAACTTCTTTAAATATAGAATTCCTCCAATTTTTTATCTATAAGGTTTTGCTTCTGTGCATTGGAGTAGAGTGCTTCTATTAACTCGACCATCTGTACTTATAAAATCTAAGCCTCCACAATATGATATATACTTTTATGTGAAGCCAAAGATGATAAGGGCAACATATTGAATTCCTGTCTGCACCTCTAGAACCTAAGATAGGGCCTGCAGGAGTGATGTAAAACCACAAGTGCCTAGATGCAGGAACTAGAAACTGGAACTCTGGTTCAGGCAACAGTTCACAGGCCAGGAATGGAACCAGACATAAAGTTTTAAAATGTCAAAGTCAGTGATAGAAAGATGTACAGAGTAGGTGAGCAGAATCCTAGCCAAAGGCCCAGATTCATGAAGGTAACAGAGGTATGCAGCAATCATAGGCAGACAAGGAAAAATCAACTGGGCCAAGCACAAGTTCAAAAATAAAGTTGAAAAGATTGTTTAGTGATGATCCTACACAGGATTCAGGTTTAAGTCAGATTGGCGCCAAAGTCCATAGTAGACGTGCCCGCACACTTACTCACACAAGTCACTTGTGCACAAATCTGATAGCTGTCATGATGTTCAAAACACTCCATACCTTCTGTAATAATGGGCAACCTCACCCCCTGTTCAATTCGGTTTGACAAGCAATCTATACCATTTGCAAATACATGTGCTTTGGGCCCATGTGTGTTTGCTATCTTCCATGTAGTTAGTTAGGAGTCAAGTTGCTAATGAAAACAGCAGGCAATGTTAACCATCGACCTCCAGCCAATAGAAACTGCATATTGTGCACTAGCACTCAGCTGGGAGTCGATATTGCTTGCATCTTTGTTGGTTGTAAATTGTTGGGATGGTGCAAAACCTGATAACAACCATTCACAAAGTGTTTGCAAGGCTAAGGACAGGCCTAGCACCATTCTTTTCAAAGCAGCCACTTTGATGTTCCACTGGTGAATGTCACATTAGTTTGTGAACAAATCCAAGTAATGGTGAACTTGAACATCATTCTGAGTCTTGTGATACATCATTTTTGTTTTGTTCTTTGCACCCAGATTTTGCACCCAAATCTGCACCCAGATTTTTTACTAATCTAATAATTGTTTAGCTCTGTTCATGTAGTTATAATTTCCAAATGCAAGCGGTAAAGGAACATGAATTTAAATAGAATGGGGGAGTGAAAAGCAACACAATGAGCCAATCAGATACAGATAGGATGGGAGAGTGGCTGAGAGGTGATATCATGAGTTGGCTGCTACTTTTTCTTTTCAGACCGGGAGTAGATCCATCCACATTGCTCTAAAACACCTGTAACCTATATTATGTATATTGTTACCATGAAAGTAGTAGATTGCTATAGAAGTGTAAAACAAAATATAATTTACCTTTTATGAAAAAGTTTATGGGCATTGACATACGACGTGTCAGAATCTTAACATGTTAATGCCTATTAAAGAGAGACATTGATGTTTAATCAGCAAATTTGCTGCCTGTTTGTTGTGTTTTTTTTTTTTCTTTTTTTACCTAGTAAAATCTCTGTGATTTTAGGTCTTTAAGATTTGAGGTCTGCAAAATCACCTCTTTTGAACAACCTCTTTAATTTTTGCCTTTGTGTATTGTTTCAGAAAAAATATTTTTTTTCCCCAGTTGTGATTTTGTTTTTCTTAACAAAATAGTTTATTGGGGTATGTACAAGTACAATAATGTAAAAAAATATCTAGTATTAGGAATGAGTGAGTTTGCTGGTGATCAGTTCAGCAAGAGCTCCACAGAATCCAATGTTAGTGATAAACCTATTAAAGTCTTAAAGGAAACAAATTTTGTAAAAAATTTTGTCAATTGTAATACTTAAAGCAAAAATACAGTATTATTAATAATTTTATACCGTATTTATATAGCGCCATCATTTTACGCAATGCTGTACAAAGTCCATAGTCATGTCACTAACTGTCCCTCAAAGGGGCTCACAATCTAATGTCCATACCATAGTCATATGTCATTAATGTAGTCTAAGGTTAATTTAGGGGGAAACCGATTAATCTAACTGCATGTTTTTAGAATGTGGGAGGAAACTGGAGTACCCGGAGGAAACCCACGCAGACACGGGGAGAACCTGCAAACTCCATGCAGATAATGTCCTGGCTGGGATTAGAACCTAGGACCTAGCGCTGCAAAGGCCAGAGTGCTAACCCTTGAGCCACCGTGCAATAAAAAAGAGACCCAGAAGCTGGAGTTCTATTGAAAATGACAAATTCACCTGACTGGGGAACTAACAAATCCATCACCCGGGACTTCCTATGGCAATTCCACAGCCAGCTGAATTTGTTTTTTTCTTCTTGCTGCCTATAGTGCATCAGTCCCACTTTCATGCGTTTTTGAAGTACACCAATGGAGTGGCAAGATATTGGATAAAGGTGTTTGATGGGTCTTTTTATGTGGTTAATAGGTCTCTCTGTGGAATGTAGCTTTTTTTCTGCTCTATATTATACCATGTTGGAGTTTTAGCAGTCATTGATGCAGAAAGGGGCAGTTAGAAATAGGTTACAAAATAAGATATAATCATACAAGCTCCTTTATAAATTACCAGGTTTATGTAGTTAAGTTTTGCTGTATATTTTTGTAATCTAAAGTCAATTTTTGTAATGCCTAAAATTATGAAGGCAATCATTACAGCTCATTATAATCTTCTTCGAGAGGAAAGTGTAAACTCTCTCAGGGTGCTAGATAGAACTATGTGGTGCATTATTCCAACTCATCTCTCTAAACTTTATTTCCAATGGTGACATTTATTGAAATGTTGTATCACGGACCATTGAGTTTGCTTGTTCATTTGGCATTCTTTCTGAAAGGGTCACAAAAAGGGGAGATTTTGATGCTGTGGATCTGCAGATGGTTAGCTGTGTTTATTTGTAAATGTGTGGCGGTTCAGGCATACCAAACTGCTTTAATGGAAAAAGCTGATTACTTCCTTGCGTATCTTACTTCTGTTACAAAAATCTAATGGGTTACTGTACTTCTTTTTGCTTGTTATGAAAATTGGGATTTTTTGGTTTGTTTTGTGAATTATTTTGATGCTGTCAGAGATAAGGGAATTAATTGGTAGAAACCAAAATTCAATCTGCATTTGGCTCATTGGAGAAAGGTATAGATTTGCAAATATCACCTTTTCTGCTGCTGTTCAAAAGCACCCTTTCTTCTTTTAAAGCTGAATGCTATACTGAAGTTAAAGACTCAAACACAGCACTGTTTTCAGGAATACATCATTCCTTTTTTAAATGCAAGTGGAGTAAGTAGCAGAATTCAGCATGAGACACTTGCAGTCCCTGTGGAACATATCTCATTCTAGGCGAGGTAGAAGCAGAAAAAGCAGAAAGGAAAGAATACAAATATGTTAAGAGAAATTCTACTAACCAACATTAAAGAGAATAAAGGAAACATGAATTGCAATAAATACAGTATAATAAAACACAACAGAAAAGATAACATCAACAGATTGATTGGCTCAATGACTAGCACTCTTGCCTTTGCAGCCCTAGGTTATATGAATGACATATGACCATGGTAGGGACATTAGATTTTGAGCCCCTTTGAGAGACAGTTAAAAAACAATGAACTTTGTAAAGCACCACATAATATGTCAGCACTATATAAATACAAGTAAATACATTGAATTTTAATTGAAGAGGCTTTTTTGATATGGAAATCCATAGTCAGCTACCATTTGATTAAACCAGTACTGATAGGCAAAGGTTAGTTTAAAAAAAGGTTAGACAAAATGTGGAAAGACTAAAATTTTGGAAAAGCACACACACCCGGTAAAATCAATATGTTGGGGTCAGATATGTAGCAGGGATGTGGGCTATGAAATAGGAGGTCTCAGATGTGGGAATGGTCATTAAGCTATTTGATAGTGATTCAGAAAGCTGAGGTCTATGTTCAGCCTTTTTCAGATGAGTTGTAAAAAGTTATGTCCTTCATGTGTACACTAATAATCTTCCATATGTTCCTTGATGTGTCCATGTATATTAGGAAGGAGAGGGCTAGAACCCCCAAAGATTAACTCTCAGACAAGGCTAGACTGGAAGATTTATTAATACCCTTTTGGATTTATAAATATTAGTAAAGGAGATCTTCATAACCTAAAATGTGAGAAAATCCATCAAGGCATATTCTAATCAATCCAATAATACTGTTTTCTCAATTTATTACCCAGTTTAAAAGATTATGGTTTTTATTTCTAGGCGATGCTTCAGGTTGGTGTGGAGATCCAGGTGTTCCTGCACATGGGTCTAGAGACGGCACAGACTTTAGAACAAAGAGTATATTGCGATTCACCTGTGATGTTGGATACATGCTTCATGGTTCTGAAGATAGAACATGTATGAGCAATGGATCATGGACAGGAAGACAGCCTGAATGTAAAGGTAAGCTGAAAATACTGGCCTAGTCTAAAATAGTTTTCACTGAACTCATTGTCCCAATGGTATCAGTAAATACAGTCAATCAATAATAATAATAATAATAATAATAGTAATAAGGGAATGTAATGAGGATACAAACACACAAACACTTAAAATTTACCTCTTGGGATTTTATTTTAAAATCAATTATCCAGAAATATTTTAACTTAATAACTTATTTTTACACAATGATGAAAAAAGGTATACTTTACTTGCAATGCAAAATGCTGGTTTTCCATGTCAATGTAAATTGATTGATCTGAGCAGGTCCATTTCTTGGCATATGTGATTTAGTATACTGTGGTAAGCCATGGCCCTGTTAACTACCCTCCTACTTCAAACAAGCCCTTGCTATAGACTTACCACAAGTGGCTAACACTCAGGCCCTCCTCCTCTCTTGATAGTGACTATGGCACTGGTGTACAGTAAGTACATGACTGCCCACTACTTCTTGGATGCTGTGGTGATGCCTATCCTTTACGTGTTCCAGACAGCAGGTGGATAAACCAAGCAGGTAGCTAGTGAAGCAAATTGAACAGTAAATTGGACATTGCACTGATATCGCTAATTTCTGAGAATATCTGTGTGTGAATAAACCAGCCTATATCATAGACCTGGCACTCGCTGTAAAGTCAAAAGATTATGGGAATATTACCATCACACCTACCCTCATGACCAAAATTACATGGACAGTCCTTCACAAAATTGAGATAAGGCGTCTTCATTGAAGGATATGGCTAAGAGACGATCTTCTGGCCGACAATCCCGGGCAGTGTCCTACAACATTAGAGCGGGCCTGGTCTATTCCCTCTTGAGGCAGCGCTTACAGCAGCAGAGGAGTTATAAGAATTAGTGATCTGTGGCTTGCAGCATCCTTGTTTCCCTTTAGCTGACTTTTCTCTCTCAGCATCCCATGCACTGAGACTGTACAGTAGGGATGAGCGGTCAAATTTATTAAATTTGGTCCCGCCGCGAATTGAGCCCTTCTTGCTTACCAAACATGTAGGCGAGAACGGCCTTTGTAAATTCGGTCGGCGAGACCGAATTTTTGGGACCTGCAAGACCAATCAGGGGAGCGGAACTGTCAGCTCCGCTCCTCTGATTGCTGTTGCAGTACTGTACTATGTGTTCCTAGAGTATCTCTATCCAGGAACACAGTGTGACTCTCGCTGGCTGCTCATGAATGAATGTAGCTTAGGAAAAATCCTCAAATCATTCATAAACGCAGGCGGCATGACTGGGGACTCTGAGAGGAGGAGTATTGCGGCTGCATTTATTAATGGAGCCGTGAGAATCCTTCTCTTAGTGATAGATCCCCGGACACTACAGGTTAGAATGAGGGCTTGTCCGGGGATCCCTGACTGACAGGACGATTCCCACGGCTGTATTTATGAATGAAGCCGCGATAATCCTCCTTCCAGTGAGAGATCCTGGGGCACTACAGGTCAGAATGAGAGCTTGCCTGTAGTTCCTGGGGATCGCTAACTGACAGGAGGATTCCCATGGCTGTATTTATGAATGCAGCCGTGATAATCCTTCTATAGTGATTTCTCATGGTTTCGCGAAATTTCGCCAAAACTTTGCAGAACCATCGGAACTTTGAGGAAATTTTTGCGAGAATGCCAGAGGCATTCCCACTCATCCCTACTGTACAGCTGAAGGGGATTTGGAGCTGTGCTGCAGCTCATGAGCAGAATAGTTCCTGATCAATCCCACGCTGCATTGGATGCTGAGTCCTTATAGTCTCTCTGCTCTCAGATTCCACTGCATGCTGTAGAGTTTAGCAGGGCTAATCTGTGCTGGAGTGTGTTTTGTGATATTTATTCCAGTCCCCCAATCTAATGCCCCAGTTTGCACCTTTAGCAAGCCCCACTCAGCCTTGGGGGCCAGGGGTGCTCACCTGCGGTGGGACACTGCCTGGGATTGTCTGCCAGAAGAGCGTCTCCTAACAAACGCGGTTATTTCTTCAACATACAAAAAATGAGCAAATGTTTGTACAACATTTTCTTTTTGTTCTAACATAAGTGTTTCTCCACTAAGTCTATAAAATCATGAGGTGACTAAATTGGTAGAGAGAAACTTGGGTGGTCTGCATAAAGCCCTCATCTCAACAATACCTCTGGGAGAAATTAGAATGTCAATTGTGAGTCATGGTAACTTGTCAATAATCAATACCTGACCTTACAAATATTCTTTTTCCAGAATGAGCAGCTACCTACATTCACACTCCACAACTAAACTTGTCTTGTGAATACAAAAGAGGAAAAGCGAGCAGCAAAGAGAGGAGGGAATAGGTTTGGGGGTAGGGTAGGGGAACCCAATATCATTATCCCATGATTTTGAATTTTTGAATTCAATGTCCTACAAGCCCAAATGGAACCATAAGTGTCAACACTTTTGGTCATATAGCACAATTTGTTTATGGCTTGGAATAAATGCATAATAAATTGTAAACTTCTTTTGGGATATTGAATGATATTCCATGATTTAGTGTTGAGGAGTGTCACCATACATAGGATCAAAATATATCCATTCGTTTTTAAGGATTGAACAACATGGATATAACTGATCAGACACGCTGAGCAGTGGTAAACCGTTAAACGCAGATCAAATTGCAGGTGACATTTGTATGTTTGTTACAAGCATTCTGCGGAGTTAGTACAATTGCTTGAATGATTTTTGAAGGGAATTGAATCTCCAGCAATGTGCTCTACATCTTTTCCGATGTCCTCTTGTAGCTTGTATTCACTTTATCTTTATGACTCTAGCTCCTCTTCAAAATTTTCATCTCGTTTTAAACAAGGTGGCTTATTTCTCAAATCTTCATTTAGCATGCTGCGTGCCACACAGTGTCTACTGCTTCTTTTAAGCACACCTTTAAAAGTATAAAAATCTGTCCTAAATCCTGAGAGAAACAGATTGTCCGGGCTATACTGCATAGATTTGTTTCATCTCTGTAACCAACAGCTGTAACCAACACAAAGGCAAATACAGAATTGTGCTCTGTGCTTTTATCTTGAGGAAAAGGTTCTTTAGTTCAGTTGTCAAGGAGAATTATTTAGAATCCCTTTTTAAATCTGAAAACATGTTTAAAATTATTAGTACATAGTTGACTGGAGTGGACCTCTTTAAAATACAGCATTTTAAAGTCCAAGTTTTTTCTAAGTTTCATTTCCTCCTTTTTATGCTTGTTACTTGTATCAAGTCCTTCTGGTTCTTCCCACTTTTTCCATTTATTTGGAATTTACCAATTCTAAAAATTGTGTTTGTGTCCTTTTGCTGTAAAACAGATTTAACAAAATAAAGTCTGCATTAAAGTGCAACTTAGGACTCTTTCAGACCTTTGGTAAACCACAATGAGTTATTGCACGCTCAACTGCCCTCCCAACAACAATCATTCAACTGCAGGGGAACAGTTGGGAACTATTTGGTTCATGTTGTTTCTGCAATTATTTACAGTACAGTTCCTAGACATGAATAACTACCCTTGGTGGAAGCGGTCAAAGACTTTTATTGACATGAATAGGGACTCAGTTACAGTTAAACTGCGTTTGAAACTGTTGGCTTTGTGGATTTTTTTGTTTTGTGCTTATATTGCAGCGGGGTTGTTGCTGGAGAACTGGAGTTTGCCCATTTTTTCTTTTGGTGCAGTCAACTATAACCACACACAACTGCATGACAAAACATTTGCCAAAGCCTGCTGTTTACTCTAAAAACTGCTTTCAAATGCATAAAGGGGCACCTTGAAGCTGCCTACAAAGAAAATCCTTACTTTTTTAGAAATTGCTTTGCCTTTACTGTTGTGCTTGTGAGACAAGAAGTGAAAGAGCATAAGTGAAATTACTTAAAGTTACATGCAATTAAAAAAATTAGCTGCCACAATTGTGTCCTACTTAATCCTACATCTCATGACCTTCCCTGTGAGTCTTGTTGTAAAACAGGTGGCCTAACTGACCTACAGCAAGGCTTTGGAGGAAAAAAGTAAGTCAAGGTCAGCTTACATGAAAGTATAACTTCAACTTGTTAAACCTTTGGATCTTCTAACTCTTGACATGCTATTTACACTGAAGGTTACCACTGCTCATGCATTTTTCATTATCTGATCAGTTCAAATTTCCCATGTTTCCGAGAGGTTTACCTTAAACTGCCATTAATGCCTTTAATGCCTGTAGCTAGAGGCAAAACGTGTTTCCCTGTCATTTACAGCTATTGAGTATAACAATCTTTGCTAAATTTTAATGCCTGGCTCATAACCTTGTGAGTTTAGTAAATATGCAAACTCAGACTGGCCACTGGATTCTGCAAATGCCTGCAAAACCTGCAAAGTAACCAAGTTTGTTATGCTTTAGCAAAAACTTTTGTTCCCTATGTTTTTGTTTGTAGATATTCCAATTTTCTAAAAAGTTGAGTATGTGGTCCATGAATAGTTAATATGACAAAATAGATAAACAAACCCACGGATTGATCTTAAAATTACAGTTTTTCTTAATACTGACTTTAAATTAACAAATTAGTAATTGTGAGGTTACATGAAAGAATGAATGCAGTGTAACACTATTAGTAGCAATATAGTGAATTTTTAAACGGGGCTGTACATCAGGCCAAAAGAGGGATAACAGAGAGAAGGAAGGATGGAGATGGGTAGTCCTTTCAAATAAGGGATTGTAGGTGGGATATGCTTGCTGTTGCTCTGCCATTATTGTTGATTGTCCCTTGGGTTTTCTTGGCATGATGTATATGTAGATTGTGAGGTGTCTTTTCAGTACAGGAAGTTGGAAACTTAACTAGTAGTCATGAGCGAGAATGCTTCTGACAGTCTCGTGAAAATTTCTTCGAACTTTCGAAATTTCACAGACTCATCAGAAAATTGGGGAAATCATGAATGCAGCCGTATGAATCCTCCTGTGTGCGATCCCCGGGC
Source organism: Pyxicephalus adspersus (assembly GCF_032062135.1). Lineage (NCBI taxonomy): Eukaryota > Metazoa > Chordata > Amphibia > Anura > Pyxicephalidae > Pyxicephalus > Pyxicephalus adspersus. Next base: position 17,082,126 of record NC_092862.1, read on the forward strand.
CCTAGAGATTAAATGTCAACTCTGCTCCCCTGATTGCTCTTGCAGGTCCCAAAAAATGTAATCTCGACGGCTGAATTTACACATGCCGTTCTCACTTACATGTTCAGTAGGCGAGAAGGGCCCGATTCGCCACTCATCCCTATTAACTAGTTTATATAGATGGTGATTAGCCAACTGTTATATTTGAAAGACTATTATAGATACCAGGGAAGTAATGTATATCAGGAACACACAAGAATGATGCTAATACCTAATTGGAATCAAGCATGGCCAGTATGGTGCCCAAAAGTCAGCTTGTTCTTCTGATATGAGCATACACCAATAATGGCTTCTTGTCAAATCTCCTGGTTGTTTTTTATTAGGTTGTATCTTGCCGTTCACGGCTATCACCTATATAAACATACATAAATAACATTGGATAAAGAAAAAAAATGCATCTATATGATAGCTTATGTTTGCTTTAAATATTTTTTATTGGTTAAAATAGCAGACTTTTCTCAATTGGCCTCCATCATGAAACTGTTTAGACATTATATTGTGAGCTGTCATTAAGACATCTAATATATTTCACATAATCAACAGCCTAATGCTTTTCCAGCCTTTCCCTGTGTAATTGAGCCAAGAAACGACATTTGTGAAGGCAGTGAAATGTATTATGGATGCCTATTTACTTGGTGCAGGAATAAGTTGTCAATAATGAGAGAGGCAGTTAGATAACTCAATAATAACAGCGGTATGCAATGAATGACATGGCATCAATAACGGGGATCCAGGGCAACCTTGTCATAACACACTCAATAATTAAGGACACCTACAGACTGTAAACACATTACAAGCCACTGTTGTGAGAAATGTGCAAGTATAACAGCAATAAATAATGAAACCGCAAACTGGCCAGAGTTGAAATTAAAGTTCTCGGAAAACACTTTTTGGGCAAAAATGTACTGTTGGAGAAAAAAAGGCTCCTAGTATAATGTTTTAAATGTGACAACTATTATTAATTATGGTGAAACAAAATGTGTAGTCCAACCAAGGTTTTTTCGTTTGAATTGGGGAAGAACACCTCTACATTGGGAATCACAATGCAGTTCAACCAAGAGTTTATCAGTCTATTTGTAAAGTCCAGACATTTTTTTGTTTTATAACCCAATATATGTCTTTATTCTTTCCTTCCTTCCATTGAAATTGAACTTAGCAATTTGTCTGTATTATGGAGAGGCCATGGGTTTGTATACTCCCATATAGATGTTTATCCTGTATGCGCCTGGGCACACAAACCACAGACAACTCCAAAAATCCTTTTATCGAGTTTTATTATAGTCATAAAACAAGACAGGGGTTATTTACAGATGTCAAGTCCGATAAGCGTAGTACAGGAGGGTAAAGCAAAGGCAGGTCAGGAACAATCCGGGGTCAGGGCAGGCAGCAGACAAGAGAGGTCACAAACAATCCGAGGTCAGGACAGGCAGAGTTCACGCAAGAGTCAGGTATCAGACCAGGTTGCTATGATAATGACGAATTGGAGAAACATTAACCATCACAAAGAACGGACCTAAGCACACTGTGTACACAGAGGCTTATAGCGGGCAATGGTGTTCAGGACGGATTCTCCTTAAATGGCCAGAGTGACCAATGACCTTGTGCCACCTGGCGCCATTTGATTGGAGGGTAACTGAATCCCCTGGGGCCGATTGGAATTCAAACTAAAAATGTCCCGCCCCGCGGGGAGCCAGCCCAGTGCCACGCCCTCTGGGGGTACAAGAGGCACGCGTGGTAGCGCGCGCACCTCTTCCCACAGCACCCCTGGGACGTGCCCTACTTTGCACATCCAAAGGAGCGCTGAGAACAGGACATTCTGTAATTACGTCCATAGAGATGCAAGGGATGCCGTCTGGTCGAACAGTAGTTTGGCCAGGACGGATCCCTCCGCCTGCAGAGAGAGACACACTGTGAGCAGGGCATCAGCCTCAGCCATGCTGCCTGCTGCAGCGGCGTCTCCCTCTGCGTCTGGGATCCCCAGGGACGCCACAGGCTCGCAGGACAGTTAAGTTCCTTACATCCTTTCCCATCAACTCAGTATGATGGTGATACAATACAATACAAAGAGCACACCAGTAGTGTAAAATCAATAATTTTACGGAATACATAAAAGATACAAATTTCACTTAATGATTCATTAAGCCTGCCAGCATTAGGTGCATGGGCGTGTGTGATATCCCAGCTCATGCTGATATCAGTGACGTTCTCCTCTGCTCATTAGCAGGCGTGGCTGAAGTTCTTTTAGGTTATTTTTATTGCCAATTACTTTATCAAGGGCAATTTTTTTAGTTTATTTCTAATATATTTCACATAATCAACAGCCTAATGCTTTTCCAGCCTTTCCCTGTGTAATTGAGCCAAGAAACGACATTTGTGAAGGCAGTGAAATGTATTATGGATGCCTATTTACTTGGTGCAGGAATAAGTTGTCAATAATGAGAGAGGCAGTTAGATAACTCAATAATAACAGCGGTATGCAATGAATGACATGGCATCAATAACGGGGATCCAGGGCAACCTTGTCATAACACACTCAATAATTAAGGACACCTACAGACTGTAAACACATTACAAGCCACTGTTGTGAGAAATGTGCAAGTATAACAGCAATAAATAATGAAACCGCAAACTGGCCAGAGTTGAAATTAAAGTTCTCGGAAAACACTTTTTGGGCAAAAATGTACTGTTGGAGAAAAAAAGGCTCCTAGTATAATGTTTTAAATGTGACAACTATTATTAATTATGGTGAAACAAAATGTGTAGTCCAACTAAGGTTTTTTCGTTTGAATTGGGGAAGAACACCTCTACATTGGGAATCACAATGCAGTTCAACCAAGAGTTTATCAGTCTATTTGTAAAATCCAGACAATTTTTTGTTTTATAACCCAATATATGTCTTTATTCAAATTGAACTTAGCAATTTGTCTGTATTATGGAGAGGCCATGGGTTTGTATACTCCCATATAGATGTTTATCCTGTATGCGCCTGGGCACACAAACCACAGACAACTCCAAAAATCCTTTTATCGAGTTTTATTATAGTCATAAAACAAGACAGGGGTTATTTACAGATGTCAAGTCCGATAAGCGTAGTACAGGAGGGTAAAGCAAAGGCAGGTCAGGAACAATCCGGGGTCAGGGCAGGCAGCAGACAAGAGAGGTCACAAACAATCCGAGGTCAGGACAGGCAGAGTTCACGCAAGAGTCAGGTATCAGACCAGGTTGCTATGATAATGACGAATTGGAGAAACATTAACCATCACAAAGAACGGACCTAAGCACACTGTGTACACAGAGGCTTATAGCGGGCAATGGTGTTCAGGACGGATTCTCCTTAAATGGCCAGAGTGACCAATGACCTTGTGCCACCTGGCGCCATTTGATTGGAGGGTAACTGAATCCCCTGGGGCCGATTGGAATTCAAACTAAAAATGTCCCGCCCCGCGGTGAGCCAGCCCAGTGCCACGCCCTCTGGGGGTACAAGAGGCACGCGTGGTAGCGCGCGCACCTCTTCCCACAGCACCCCTGGGACGTGCCCTACTTTGCACATCCAAAGGAGCGCTGAGAACAGGACATTCTGTAATTACGTCCATAGAGATGCAAGGGATGCCGTCTGGTCGAACAGTAGTTTGGCCAGGACGGATCCCTCCGCCTGCAGAGAGAGACACACTGTGAGCAGGGCATCAGCCTCAGCCATGCTGCCTGCTGCAGCGGCGTCTCCCTCTGCGTCTGGGATCCCCAGGGACGCCACAGGCTCGCAGGACAGCTAAGTTCCTTACATCCTTTCCCATCAACTCAGTATGATGGTGATACAATACAATACAAAGAGCACACCAGTAGTGTAAAATCAATAATTTTACGGAATACATAAAAGATACAAATTTCACTTAATGATTCATCAAGCCTGCCAGCATTAGGTGCATGGGCGTGTGTGATATCCCAGCTCATGCTGATATCAGTGACGTTCTCCTCTGCTCATTAGCAGGCGTGGCTGAAGTTCTTTTAGGTTATTTTTATTGCCAATTACTTTATCAAGGGCAATTTTTTTAGTTTATTGACACAGTAAAATATATTAAGTTTACAGATACAGTTATTTACATCCTATATCTTTTACTGCACAATATAAGCATCATAGCATTGGTCGTACTTTTAAATCCAGTGGTTAAAAACTTAAATCCTTCAGTGTGCAACTGATCACATGTTCCTGAGATCACCCAGTGAGCTGACCAATTGCAAAGTTTTTTTCTAGGTCACCTTGATTCCACCTTTGGATTTTTTGGCATAGCTGATCCGTTCTTTTCTTGTATTTAAAGATTTGGTTCACCAAGACGTGATTTCCTTCTGGTATTTGTGTAGTCTGGAGTAACCCACTGGTTTTTAAATCTTGGAGAACAACTCCCACCAAAAGTTTTTGTTTTTATTACATGTGGATGGATTCAGTAAGATTTAGAATGTTTTTAGTTATTTTTTCTAATTGATTTGATATAGTGATTTTATATATTTATTTTTTCTTCTTAGCTGTACAATGCGGGAATCCAGGAACAACAGCAAATGGAAGGGTGTTTCGAATTGATGGTACAACGTTCTCCAGCTCTGTGATATATTCCTGCGTTGATGGTTACATTCTCTCTGGCACAAGCATCAGGCAATGCACAGCAAATGCAACATGGTCAGGGAATCTACCCAACTGCACAAGTAAGTTACCAGAAAAACAATGTAGCGTTGTTTGGAAGCCACTTTGTAACAAATGTCTATTTTATACTTACTTTTATCATCCATTGTACAGCAGACCAAGAAAGAGAATATATTGTATTGTATGTAAAGGTGTTGTTGGCATGGGCTACAGTAGCTAGCACCAAAAGAAGTATTAATAATTTTCAGTACAGAGGTGCCGGGTCACCTGCTAATTAAATGTTACGTGAACTTCTAGGTGCGTGTGTGTAACTAGGCACTTCAGTAAATCTTCAGAGTAAAATCATCTAAGGCACTGTCACCTGTGTCTGTTAGAGAGCTGTGTAGCGATAGGGCCTCATTTATTAAAGCTTTCCAAGGCTGTAGAAGATACACTTTCATCAGTCAACCTGGGTGATCCAGAAAACATGAAATTGATTTTTTAAAAGTCGTTTGCTATTTGTTGGCAAATATTTTTAATCCTGGACCAGATCCATTTTATGTTTGCTGGATCACCCAGTCAATAGAGAGCTTTAATAGATCAGGCCAATTGGGTTATGGCATTACTGTACTCTTGCTGGAAGCATGACTTCACAAAATTAGCTAGAAATGCCTATACCATGGTAATCTCCTCCACACAATGGCACAATGTAGAACAAGGCATGGTAGGTCAGTAACAGTGTGAAAGATCAGTGAGATAACCACAAACTATACTGCCTTTTTTCAGAGGTCAGTTGCTCTTTAAATATATTCCCTGGGATGAAAAATACATAACTGAAACCTATTCCCCACACTAACCAAATATATAAAAGTATATTATGGCTGCTAAGCTGAGAAAACAATGACTATGATACAATACAGCTTCTTACAACTTAATTTCCTGTTTGAATGTTCACAGTTATCAGCTGTGGAGATCCAGGTGTTCCAGCGAATGGTCTTCGATATGGAGAAGACTTTATTGTTGGACAGAATGTTACCTATATTTGTCAGCCTGGATACACAACGGATCCCAAGAGCTCATTTACACGCACCTGTACAAGTAACGGCACTTGGAATGGGGTCATCCCAGCTTGTAAAGGTACGTTTTATTGTCTGGATTTTCTTTTCCAAAATAATGTTAAGAGTTTGTTACAACTGTCTACCTTCTTTTTTATTAATTATTAAACTCTAGTTCTAATTTAGACATTAGCTCTAAAAAAAAAATGTAAAAAGTGTTAAGAAAGCATATTTTGAATGAAATGGTATTTTATAAACATAATTCTTTATTCTGTATATTTTATGGTGGAGACTAAAAATATGAAACAAATAATCTTTACTATATAAATATCTTGCTCATTGTCCTCTTAAAGAGAAACAGTCAATGTGCCCAAGTAGGGCAAAATAATGAATGCTGTGTTAAACCCGACCCTAAAACCTTATACCCACATTTCCAGTGCATCTCTACAGCTCCACCATCACAGCCAACAGAAAAATACCCATTGTGTAGAGTTGTTGGCAGGCAGATAGAGCACAAAGACCATGTGATGCCATGTGCAATGGTTTAAAAATTGGCCCAAGACATCTTGGAAGGAGGTCACAAGGTCCTGCATACCTTGAAACCCTATTATTGTGCAGCTGTTTTTCAAAAAGGACTTTGCAAATTTATTCAGGATATTGCAACATGCAATACAGAGCCTACTAAATTAAATTTTGAAGATTTCATTGAATACTTTTTCAAGTATTTAGTATACAATGATCCTCCTGTGACCAGTTAGTAATCATAGTAATTTTTTGCCCTTTTCATGGTTCTTAAGACCACAGTGATCAAACATACATATACGTATAAATAGTAAAGAGTCACAACGCCCCAAATAATATATATAAGTAATATAAATAATATTTTATTTACCAGGGATGTGTTGGCTGTGTTGGACCCCTGTGTCTTCAGTGATTTATATACTTACATTCAAAGATTTCTCTGTGTTAATTCCTGACTCTCCACTTTGATTGTTCTCACCATGAGTCAGGAGTGTAGTTGTAAAAAAAGAAGAGGGGGCACGGTACTATCCATGGAGAGTGTGCATGCGCATCATTGCTATGTAAATGCCTCATTCTCGAAAAAAGTGAGGGAACGGAGTGTCCACACCTGCCCACCCCACTACACCCCTGCTATGGGTCTTCCAGCATCTTTTGTTGCATTCTCTCTCCTTTAAACAAATAAAAAAAAACACAATGAGAGAGGAGATCCTCAGGTAGACACAAAAGGTCTGCAGACCTAAAAATGTACCAAAGATATTTAGGATGTAGTCAGATGATTTAGGACTAAAGTCAGGTGATCGAGCACTTATTTTAAAAACCCAAACACCAAACTTTAAGCTCTCATTGGAATGTCCCTTGTGTTATATCTACCTAGATAATAATGTAAATAAAATACACAAAAAAGTAAGCACATAGTTAAAGAAGAACTATACTTGTTGCTGGGCGATGAGCCTGTACCATAATCAGAAAGTATGCACAGCTGCCAGACTGCAGAGATGAGAGGTCCAGGACCACATTAAAGGAAGCCGTTATCTTCACCAGTGGCTCCATGGTGGACTTCTGAGAGGACCACAGTCCTCTTAGGCTATTTGAGAGCCATTGATGATGTACCTCCTGCGCATGTGCAGAAGGTAAATTGTCTCTGGCGGTTGGCTATGTGTACGGCACCACTGCTCACACTGCCAACCTCTATACTGCACAGTGCATAGGCTGTACAGTGTACAGTAAATACACTGTTTTTGGAAAAAGATGTCTCTTTTGTCAATTACCTCTACCTCCAGGCAACTTTTTTGTTTTTTTCAGTTTATGCCCACTTTTAGTTAAATGGTGCATCTAGTTAGATGGGGATGTTCAGTGTACAGTGTATTAATGAACTAGAAAGTATAGTAAAGCATTATACAAAAAGTCAGAAACTATCTCATACTCAAAAAAAAAAATCTGTTTGCTGTGGACTTCTACATTTTTACAACATCCTTGTATTGTCTTGTTGAGCCTGTGTTTTTGTATGCAGGTGACAAATTTATGACATTTATAGTCATTCATTTAATAGAGCTCACCATTACATAAAATTGATTCTGTTTTTAGCTGTTACATGCCCGTATCCACCTCAAGTTTCCAACGGAAGGCTGGAAGGAACGAACTTCGATTGGGGATTTAGTATCAGTTACGCCTGCTTTCCGGGTTATGAATTGTCCTTCCCTGCAGTGCTAACCTGTGTTGGCAATGGAACGTGGAGCGGAGAGGTTCCTCAGTGCCTACGTGAGTTGTTTCCCAAACTGTTTTTATTTTCTCCTTCTTAAGTGTAATTCAAAAATAATCCAATACCATTCCTGCAGTTTTAATCTTTTCGTAAGCAATTTCACATTTTAATGGTACTTGTTTTATTGCCTGCAGCTAAATACACACACAGCCAAAGATTTTATTACCTTTCCAGAGACAGTAGACCATAGGGCTGGTTTATTAATCAATTAGGCTGTTCACTTACCAAGGTGAATTATAAACTTGCAAGAGATAATTCACTTAGCTTAGTGAATGTGGTTCAATTTGCAAAGAATACCTGAACATGTGCAGGGGAATCTAAAAAAAACAGGAATTTTCCTTGCACAAAGTGCTAAGCTAAGTTAAATATCCATTGTAAGGGCGACCATTCACTTATGTGAACAGCCTTTAGTAAAGTACCCCAATATATTCGTAGAAGAATTTTATTCAGTTTGGGTGCTACAGGTAGGTATAGAGTACCCTATGATGACAGCATGCAAGTGCATTGGACCTTTTCTCCCTTATACTAGGACAACCTCTATCTTCATTGTTTATATTCTCTACCATACACGCTAATCCAATGGAATGTACACAAATCTTAAGCACTGTTGATTAGATCAATGTGAAGGTGGAGCATTGAATGTCTTCAACTGCAAAATAAAATAATAATACATTTTCAGTACATGTTTCAGTTTGCCAGTACATTCCAGGATCTCAAAGGTATCCTTTTGCTGATCACTTTACCATTACCAATTATGCTGTGCCATTACCGTAAGCAACAAGGCTGGGCTGGAAAATATTTATTAGAAGTCATTGCAGATGAATTGTGTCTTGTTGTAAATCTCTAGCTCAGTATTTTTATACAGTGTACCTTAACTTGCATAATGTATTTTGAAAATGTATATATTTTACTGCTCATGTACTGTATAGGTGTATCTGTGACAGATTGACAGTTTATGGTATAAAAAAGCAAATACTTCACAGCAAATAACTTCAAAGTACAATTTACTGCCTGGTAGGTAGGATAGTTTTTGATGCCTTTTTGTTAACAGTTTAAAGCTGCCCACAGCTCACAATATATTTGTGTGGTGGTCGGTAGGAAGAATGTTTCTTACATGGTCATGGTCAAAAAGGTGCCACTTTTACAGATAGCAATAAATTAAATAATTGTTGTCAGTTAAACTGACCAGGGAGGCACAAATTGCTTATTGCTAAGGACCCCCCAGCAACCTCTGGTAGAGAAACACTGGGTAGAGAAACACCCATATATGGGAATATGACTAAACAATGGAATATAAAGTTAATAATGTTTCCTAGAATTAGATTGTTTGGGTATGATGAATGATGTGCCAGAGCAACAAAAAATATTCTTATTTAGTGTGTTGGTGCTAAAACTTCATGCATTAAAACTTTTTTCATAAATAGAAGTGCCAGTGTTTTAGATGATGAGAATAAATGTACCTCTCTAATAGGTGTATTCATTCTTAGAAGAATAATATATCTGTGCTTTTTTTACCTAAACATAAAGCCCTATTGAGCTGTCATAAGGCAATGGCATAACTAGAAGAGGTAGCTTGGAAAAAAAAAGCGAGGAACCGTGCGCACTTCACTGAACTAGCGGCTTTTACAAAGCATTGACAATAGATTGCGAGAGAACAGTAATCCTTTTATGACCTTGACAGCATGCAGTCACAGAAAAACAAAAGGAAGGCTTGTCATGCTTTAAAAAAGCATTTCACTGTGTTTTTCTACCTTTCCATGAACATCACCTCTTCATTGTTACATATTGGAGCTAAATTTTGTTCATTCTATTTTATGTACAGATATATAACTTCCCCTGATGGTCTTCCACTGTGCATGGAGTCCTGTTAGACTAGATGTGGATGGCCTTATATTATAGAAGAGCAGACAAATGTTACATCTGAATTCTAGGCAGATATCAAGGACTCAAATGAATGCGACTCTGTAATCAATAATATATCAATAATGCGCATATAAGTGTGGGGAAGCTTTTCCCATATTCGCTCATATTCAGGGTGCTCACTTACCATTTTCTAAGTGTCCTGAGTAATGAAAGGTGCAGGAACCATGTGCCAGGAGCCTTCACCTTTACTGCCAAGTCTTTTGGGCCCACCAAGAGCCTTCTCAGTCATTGGAAAGCCACTGATGATGTAACTTTATGTGAATGGTACATGAGTTGTGCAATGTAAGAAAAAAAAACAAAAGAGATTTTGTACAACTCTTCTCCCAAAAACCTCTTACCTTCTGGTAACCTTCTAGTAGGTGAAGGGGGGGGGGCAATAAGGGGGAGGCTGGAGTGATGAGGGTTTCCTGTATGGTAAGCACTCCCCACCTAAATAAAATTATGTTGTATATTTTAGTGGCACAGTTTTTTGCTTGGTGGGGGGACTCCTAATAGTGGTAAGTATATAGAGGTAAAATATAAATCTTGCCCCAGCCTGGCATGCTTGTTGCCAAAGGAGTCCACTATTGGTGCCATAGAGATCATTTGGTGCCATAATTGTCTACTATTTGTGCCATAGGAGCTAACTTTACTGTAGCCAACCCTTGATCACATATGGCCAAAACAGTGTGGCCCTCCATGTCAATGAAGTTGGACAGTACATGATGTAATTGCCATTTAAAAGATCACACAAGCAATAATGTCACACTTGCTATCGTGACTGGTGATATTTCACCAATGACAGGATCTTTTATAGAGGGCAGGGAAATTTTTAATCTGTTTTACAGAATCACTTTCCTTTTAGAAAAGAGGGATTTTACAGGGAACGCAATGCTTTGGTGTTCTGGCCAGCGAGTAGGTGACACTATGGAAACAGATAAGTAGTTTCTCTGCTTCTTTTTATAGCAATCCTGTCACTGGTGATTTTAAATATTACAAATGTAAAATCAGCCAATTACTAACAAACAAATATCAGACCTACAAAATCATCAAGTCGCATGACTGCCTGCAAAATATGCCATCCAAGATTTACATATATATTTTGAAGCTGGGAAAAAATCAAGACAGATCCCTCACCTTATACTCTTTTCTCTGAGCTGACTTTTGACAGCTGTCAATGGCTGCCTGCCGACCTCCGTTCACTTTTATGTCAAAAGAGGTTACTGTGGGCACAGAGAATGTCAGCTGGAGGCATTTTTGATCGTCTGATATTCTGATATGCCGCATGCCCCTCAGTGTCCTCCTTTCATTACAGAGGTGCCAATGACAGCTGTCAATGGAGCAGAAGCATTGCTATGGAGATCTAAGAATAATAAGGGCATGTCAATGTATGATGATAAGATTATTTACTAAATATGTCGCTCGTCTTGTAAAGACACAAGGCATCTAATATAGCTCATTTCATATAGGCATCCATTATATTTGTACTTCAAGGAAAAAGATAGTACGATATATATATATAGATACATTTATATATATATACATTTATATAAAACTAAGTCCTGGGTTTGCATTTGCAAAATGGTCGTTCCCTTTTTGAAGCTTCCATACATCTCTGATTAATACAGAGGTAAAATCTCTCTATATACATCAAGAATGACATTTAGACACAATGTAATACATATTATTCCACATCATTAATCATGCAAAGCAATTATCTTTCAATTAATATGCAACAGATGTCAGTGTAACGGACAATGAAAAGTTCACTTGTAAGCAAAACTATTTCAAGGGATATATTATTTATATATAATAATAAATAATTATTGGTCTATGATTATACATATACAAGCACATCTATAAATAAAATAGCCTCAAGAACTATTTAAGAAATAACTGTATCTTGTATACTGTTCAGTCCTTGTTAGCTGTGATGTAATCCGTGGATTCGGCCCCGACACCCAACAGTCATTACTTTATTGGATTACCCCAATGACTCCTGTTAGAAAATTACTTTATTATATGAAAACAAAGGCCTTTCAGTCTTTCAAGTAGATAAAAATGGTGATGTTGAGATGTTGCATGCTATGCTATGTTGCTAGGGTACCACGTATATTGTTATGAGAAATGCCTTGAACGTTTCCATAGAGAGCAGCTGTAGTAGAATGCAATGCATAGGCATTGTCTGTTTAGTCATCTATCATTATATCCTAGTACATGTGTTTTTATTCATATCAAGACTTGATCCACTCTGTCTTTCTTCAATATCACTGTTCTTTGATGAATCACATAAACGATGAATCACATAAACTTCATGTAAGCATCATATATTCTATACAGAAGCTTTTAGGACAGCAAACTAGAAGCAAATCATGTTGTGCAGTGTTGTTCTTCAGCTTGCATATCAACGGGATAACCTCAGCATTGGGTTGATTCACCTTCATTGTCCAATCAGAGATCTGATGAAGTGCTCCTAATGTGTTAATATAGCTGAAGTGGAGGTCATGGAAGTAATTCTGCTATGGGCTAGGGGAAGGCGATGACACAACATCCTGCAGGTACTGACCTGGGTATGTTCTAGAGCAATGTTGTCCAGCAGACTGTCCATAGATGACTTTTTGTAGCCTCTCTGATGCCATTCTGCATTAGCTCTAACTTGGACCAAAGTTCTGGAACTCAGCACCTGACATTTGTATGATGCCAGCGCTGCCTATTTATAAGTGTTATCCCCTGGCCCACAGACATAGTGAAGTTCTGGACACATAGAGAAATACAAAAGAATTGGGTGAAAGTGAGACTTTTGGTTTACAACTGCACACTAATTAATGGGGAAATGTATTGCTAAATGGAGGGGGGTTATACTAATAAATGATATATCTGTTGATAAATCTGGTTTTAAATATTACTACCACTGAAGGGAAGTTTTCGAAGTTCGATGTTGACACTGGCACTGCTAGTATTAGTAAGGTGGGGGTTATTCTTACTGACCCATTGGAGGGGGGTGTTTATTGTTGCTGCCTCTACTCCAATCTAAATACCACATTGACTATGTGTCATTGGTGTCACTTTCAACGTTATTATTTAAATTTAAATTCAAATTATTTAATGCGTGTATTTTATTATAGCGTGCATGCTCATCTCCTAATGTTGAGTGCCAACAATGGCATCTGTTTGGATACATTGTCCTGCACTGGAGCTAGGACAAGGCATCCACATGGATGCTATTGTTAGCACTGATCTTTCTAAAATTGGTATACAAGACTTGCTTATCTCCTAATGTTTTTAAAATGGAAAAATTGTTTATTTTACATGCAGTCCTCCATGTGACTTGTGACTTACTAGCCAGGGATGCTGGCAAGTAGGTTAGTACTTGTTTTTAGCCTTCCAATATTCTTAGCAAATATATAATGGGTGACCTAAGGTTATGTTCACACTGGCCATGAGGTTGTGGTGCGCTTACGTCTTCCTTATGCCAAGCATGTACCGGAGCCAGCGCTGTGTGACCGAGCAGCTGGCAAGGTGCAATCCACAGGGAAATGTGCAGGATCACTCGATCCCGAAGCAGGTCTGAACCTGCCCTAAGTGACCAATAAAAAGGCTCTTGAATTGGATTAACATTGACCTCTTAGTTGCACTCAATGGACCTGATTTATTAAAGCTCTCCAAGGCTGGAGTGAAGCTGGGTGATCTAGCAAACCTGGAATGGATCTGGTCCAGGATTAAAAATATTAGCTACTACTAGCTATATTAGCTACTACTAGCTATTACTATTTGTTAGCAAATTATTTTTAGGAAATTCATTCCAGGTTTGCTGGATCACCCGGCTTCACTGATGAAAGTGTATCATCCTGCCTTGGAAAGCTTTATTAAATCAGGCCCAATGATTGCATATTGGAGCACAACAAACTAAGAAATGTGTAGCCACCTATGGGTATCCACACAAGAATTCTGATACCAATTGATGTTCCTACAAATAAACATTTTATATATACCACAGGGTTATAAAATTTGAATTTTTTACAACATCCCTAAAGTAAAATTTTGAATTAGGTAACAAATAGATGAGATAGTGATAGCTAGGCAGAGGGTACCGTCTCTTATTATCTGTAGAAAAATGCAAATAAATACTTATTACAAACATGGGCATATAAATATCTATGTATATAATAACATTATTATATTTTTGTTATTATTTGAATAATCAGTAGTTTAGCCTTTCCGACCATTTTGCCATTTCCGAGGGCTAAAAGGATATTTTGTCTTTATCGCTCTGACTTCTTTTAGTTGAACATTTCTCCCGCTGTTACATGCTGAAAAAAAAGGAGCAATTTGTATCTACAAGAAAATATAAAAATCAATAGGAATAAAATTGTCATTTGTTGTTTTGTATCCAATAGCAATAATTTGCACAGTGTGTTTTTCAGCCGTAAAATTCAAATTGTAACACATAATAAAAATACAATATCCATGTTAGAGATTCCGGTTCAATAATGTCCTTTATTTGTGAATAGGCATGAATAGATCACCATTAATATATTGGTAAAGCAACATTTGATCATTTTCTTTTAATGCTTACTGCTCCTCCCATTAAAATTACATTATATAAAAAATAAGACTTTCAGGGTTATTATGATCAAAACGAAAAAAATAATTTTTTTTGTGGAATCCTTGTTAGATGTAAATGCTTTATTAAAGCCAAGACCAATATATTCCAATTGTTTTTTTGTTTTTATATAAGACATACACACATAAGATCCTAAGAAGGTAGCAGAAGTTGTCACCTTATCTTTTGGATTTTTTCAGTCTATTTAACCCTTTTCCTAGGATGTTTTTAATGATAAATAAACCTTGTGGTTTCTGTTATTATGCTGAAAAGATCCCTGAATTTTGGCAAGCAGTCTACAGGTAAAAAGGAGCATGTTTCATTAACGGGTTTAAACAAGGATAATGTAATGGTATGTATGTAATCATGCTGCAGAGTAGAACATACAATTATTAAAAGAAAAAAGATGTCCAGAGTTCAGGTACACTTTATCTACTCCTCAGAAATTGTCCTAACATCCTACTGTAATAATAAGGCTTATCCTAAAGTGGAAGTAAAGTGTTGCACATCTGTCCCCGTTCCCTTGCAGGTTGCTGCCATCGTTTTGTTTCTGTTCTGATAGGTGATCTTCAGTCATCTTGATTGGCTAGATTCATTACCGCCACGCGCCATGAATCCGGGGTTGCAGGATATTGTGGCAACTGGAGCTGATGTGGCACATGTGCAGCTCAGCTTTTTGCGGAAACCTGGAGCAATCGGCCAGATAGGAGGCATTATTGCAGAAGGGACATCCCCTGTCCTATGCTGCAATATTGAACTTTTTCATCAGGTATTCTTAAAAGGTATTCTCAAAATGAACTCCAGAATAATATGTAATTTGTGAATGCTGACCAGAGACTGTATTATGTGGTTTAATTCATTTATATTTCGACAATTACAATCTGATATCACTTACAAAATATACTTTTTTTTTTCACTAAAAGAGGGTATGGATGAAGTCGATGTAGTAATCAATACACTAAAATGGTGACCTATTGCTCTCTCACCAGCAAGCTATAGATTGCTATTGCAGTAATCAGTTGCTACTAGAGATGGACAAGCAATTGATTGTGCTTTGAAAATCCTGTTTCCACAAATTTTTGTGCCAATAAACGCTAAGTTTTATTTTTTTACTTTACAAGTGATTTATGTTTATAGTTAATAAACATATACTACTTTATTATTAATCACTTTAATTTTTGGAAAGAGGGAATTTGTTTTTTTTTTTACTATGGACATGTTAGCCTTGATCCCAACCATCCCAGTAATTAAAGTGACAATACAATGCGCAGGTGTGTTGCAATTTTTTAAAAAGGTATTTTCCTGACTTTGCATGTAAGAACAATTGGCACACATATTTTAGCAGAGATACATTTCTTACTTGCCCTCTCTAGGCACAGCAGAGGGGAATCTGCTTCCACAACTA
Organism: Pyxicephalus adspersus; assembly: GCF_032062135.1. Lineage (NCBI taxonomy): Eukaryota > Metazoa > Chordata > Amphibia > Anura > Pyxicephalidae > Pyxicephalus > Pyxicephalus adspersus. The sequence goes on from NC_092862.1 coordinate 17,098,023, forward strand.
ATTAAAGACGGCTACTGGACTCATTTGGAGCTTTCATGAAATTTGTGTTCTATAGGAAGCTGCAAAAAAATTAGTTTGTAATTAAGTTATTGAAAAAGGATCAAAGTAATGTTGCGTTCAACTTTTTCCTTTAAATTAGTGCGATTAAAAATGTCATTCTCATTAGCAGTCACAAGAAGCCCAAGCGTTATTAGTTTTCACAACCATTTACAACGCTAGTTTAATAAATTAGGTAGTCCACATACACAAAATCGTAAATGCTCAGGAAACTGCTTTTTTAAAATCTCTTTTTAGAAACTGACATTTCAGGACCTATACTGCAAGCAGTGTGAGATGGAAGCACAAGCGCACATTATTATTAGTAAAACAAATCCAGGTACAGGAATTGCCCTGAGACATCCAGGAAGTTAGTATGACATCTGAATATTTTATATAGGAATTGCTAAACTGTGCCGTCATGAAAGAACAGGTCTCATAAGCAACTGCTTCGGGAAGCTGAATGACTGATAAATTGCAGAGTAAAAGAAGACAAAAAGGTTATTTATAACATAGAAATAAAAAATTAAATGTTCCCCATTGGGTGCCACCACAAACTCCCGTTAACACAATAAACAATAGGCTATTTTTAGCAAATATAAAAAAAAGATTTATTACAACATATTTACTAATAATGCTGGCTAAGGTATTTTTTGGATGCAATAAATTAAATTATTGAGTCTCCTTATACATTAGCAAATTTTGCTATTATAAGCACGCATGTGCTACATATGATTATTATAATAATACATAGTATTTATATAGTACTATCATATTACACAGCGCTGTACAAAATCCATGGTCATGTCATCAGCTGTCCCTCAAAGGAACTTACAATCTAAAGTCCTTATCGGAGTTGAGTTCCCGGAGGAAACCCATGCAAACAAGGGGAGAACCTGAAAGCACAATGCAGATTGTGTTATGACTGAGATTCGAACCTAAGACCTGCAAAAGACAATAGTGCTAACCACTGAGCCACCATGCTGCCCACTGTGTTAGCTTCTTTGCATCCTAATTTCTTAACTGAATTATAACAAAGGGGAACAAAACCAATTTTATACTCCTCTTTCCCCGATCCGTCACGGGCGCCATCATCCTTTTCCTTCTTCTATTCCTCATTCTGATCTTCAGCCATCTTTGCTGGGCTAGAATGACTTAACCAAGCACGTAATTGGATTTAAAAGAAAAGATAAAGGAAGCCATTGGAAGGAGAGGACAGCTTCCTAATATGGCATCTCCTGGTAGGATCAGTTGAGATCATGCTCATGGGTGCCCCAAACTGCTGAAGGCATCAATGAGAGAATGGGGAGGGTAAATCACACAAATGATGGGTAAGTGCCATTAGATGTCAAAGTACAGTGAGCACAGGCTACCAGTGATGCACCTTCAGGTGTTGGGTGCAAGACAGCCTAGGCCTCAAAAGAAACGTACTGAATTACATTTGGTTGTCACCTACGACTGAAAGCACAGACTGGCAATTATGGACTCCCATGAGGAAGGTGCAAGACAGCCTGAGCTCAGAGAAAAGCGATGAATTACGCTGGCTGTCAATGAAGACAGACAACATCTAAAGGCAAGGAAGCCTTGCTGCAGGGTATGGAAGCGGAACAAGGAATACTTTTGCTTTTTCTATATTTACATTAAAAGGGCTACTCATTATTTATTAATACTGGAGTTTTGATGTGAATGCAGTGTCATTGACAGTAAAAGCCCGAAAGCTACCCAGCATCTGTTGATCATATTTGACATCTGGTGTTTAAAGGCTAGAAAATCTTTGTAGACCACATCCATCCAGTATCTTTAGTCAGTATACAAATACTTTTCTCCCTGTACTTGCAACTATAACCACATTGTAGGTAAAGGGACCTTCAGAACCCTTTTCTAAAATAGGCCTTCAATCAAAGCATACCTTTCCATTCTGTCCACCCTAAAACCAGGTGTTCAGGTACTTACCATTCCTATAGAAAATGGCGCACTAGGCTTTCAAGTGGCTAGGCATGTGACTATCTGCAAACAGTGCATTGATTTTCCGCAGATGGTAGGCAGAGCTGCTTATAAGCATACTTATACTAATGGTCTAATTTTTTCAGCTCAGGTGACTTGACCAAATGTCTAGGACTTGAACTATTATGGAAGCCTAAAGTAGTATGTCCTGCACCATTATTGTCCTTCAACCATAAACCATTATTGAAGTCTGAAGCAGCATGTCCTGCAGCTCAGGAAGGGATTCTTGAACATAAATAAGGGGAGAACTTCCAATAAGGATAGTGGTTACTGTGACAGTTGTCTAAGAGTGTTCCCACTTTGGAAAAATATCTTCTCATTTCTTGTTTAGCCTACAGGATACTAGTCTATCAGTAACACATGTCGTATAGTCTAATAGTAACACCTGTCCGGTCTATTAAATAGCAGTGTTGTCACCAGAACAGGACTACTAAGTATTTCTCCATAACATATAGAGTAGGTGTGCTCCACAAAAATTTATAGGAACAATTCAAATTATATGAGTACAACACAGGTAGTTATAAGCTGGCAGAACTAACGGGTATTATATTTAAACTAAGTACTTGTAGCTAAAATGGTTTATTATTATATTTTTTAGCCAAATAGGACAAAAAAAGAAGTTTAATGTTAGGATTTACATATCTTTTAGAAACCTAGGCATTCTTCTTTTCTTCTATTCTTGCTATCCTTGTGGAAAATGGTACTCTTGGCTTCCACAGTGGCTAGGCATGTAATTAACTGTACTGAGTCCTCAGTCCTTCAGATGAGGTTCAAACTTTAGGCAGAGCTGCTCATAAGCATACTCCTACTAATGGTCAAACTTGTACAGGTAATTCGACCAAATGTGTAGGCCTTCAACCATTATTGAAGCTCGAATTATTATGTCTTGGATCATTTTTGTCCTTAAACCTTTAACCATTGTTAAAGCCTGAAAAAGCATATCCTGCAGCTCAGGAAGGGATTCTTAAACATGAGTAAGGGGAAAACTTCCAATAAGGTTAGTGGTTCCTGTGACAGTTGTCTAAGAGTGTTGTCCTTCATCAGAAAATGATCTCATTTTGTGTTCAGCCTACACAATACTTGTCTATCAGTAACATCTGTCCTATAGTATATCAGCAACACCTGTCTGCAGAGTGTTGTCACTGGGACATAGAGTATTTCTCCATCTAGGGTAGGTGTGCTCCAAAGAGGTTTCTGGGAATAATGTGACTGATAAGAGTATGGCACAGGTAGTAGGACTAACGGGTATTTTTTTTTTTAATAAATACACACAACTTAAAGTGCTCACTAAAATATTTATTAGACTATATTGGATTAAATAAGAGAAATTCAATGTCAGGATTTACATACTCGTTAAAAATCTAGATGTTCATCTTTCACAAACTCCACATTCTCACAGTCATCCTTTTTTTAGTTTATTTAAACTTAGAACAAGGCGTTCTATCTTTGAATTATGTTTCCCTTTTAATGCCTATATAATGCATAAACCATTTCAGTGCAGATTTATGGATACCCAGAAGAGACAAGACTCTCTACTGATAGTAGTCATACATTCCCATCTGTGCGGTTCATACTCGAATTGTGAATGTGATTACATTGTTTGACTCAATATGGAATGGTCAGTTAACCAAAGCATTACGCTTTGTGCTAGGAATCCTTGCCAGCTGGTCTTTGATCTATTATTCAGCACAAGCAGATTATGTGATTTACTTTCAGAAGTGAAATGGTTTCTAAGACGTGAGGTGAATAGCAATGGACATTGCGCTATTCACATATAATCTTTATGTAAATAAATGTATCAAGTAAATAAACAAAGTTGGAAACAAGTCCTGCTGCTTGATATGAATGCAGCAAAATGGTTTTGTTATGATGCAAACGGATTCCAGCCTGAAAGAAACATATAATCTCCAAAAAGTGTTTCCCTTACTGTTTCAAGGATTTTTTTTTCTTTATCAGCTTTTTGTTCTCTAGAGGGTTATACTTTATGGATGACAAAAATTCAGAAGTGCTTCATTTAAAAGGTATTTAAATGGCATAAAATGGCATAAAAAAAAAAGTTCAAGTGTTTTACTATAAACTATTTTACTATACAGCATACATAAATGATAAATGTAATATATGTGATATACTTTCAGCCAATTGGCCTAATTTAGGCGTCACATATGATTTTATTGGCACACGGTATAGCACAAATAGCCAATAATTGTAATTTTTACCATTTTTTTTATATAATATTATATAAGATATATATAATATTATATTTTATTTTCATTTTATTTTATTCACCTAGTATTCATAATAAACTTTTATTACACAAACAAGTGTTGATGTGAATATACATTTAATTTTTGGTTAGGTCCAAAAACATATATCACCCCCTTCCATGTACAGCTCAGTAACCCTTATTCATTTAGCCATTTTAGGGAATTAATTTTTAATTCAAATTCTATTATCTGACCAATTCTCTACACTTTCCCAGACATGTATTCCTTTTACTCAGGAGGCATAATGGAGGTATTTTGAAAGCGACAACCAAAATATAGTTAACCATTCAGACCAGACCACAATTGCAATTGTCCAAAGGGATTCATCCCTCAAGCCCACCATAAAGGTATAATGATGAGCTTCTTCTTGTATAGCTTTTGGTGTGATGTTCAATAATAGGGAGATCAAAAATTACTGCCAGACCACATTCGGTAGTCAAATGATTGTGCTATACATATATTATGCTGTAAACATTTCCATTCCCTGAAACATTCTTTGATGGAGAATCAATTACTGCCATTAAAAAACATGAACCTGAAAATTTCACCACCAGTGTTGAATAATGTAGGTAAGGGTCAACGCTCTTCCAAGTTTCTCTTTCAAAAAAAAATTTGTGACCGCTCTCACCAATTTATTAGGAGTAAGGTACCCAAAGGCAGAACAAAGAAATACAAAACGTTTCCTAGCTAACTAACTGAAAAAAAAAAAATAAAACTAAATTCTACACTATTCTAATGCATTGTGTTTAAAATAAATATATGTGGAATGCTCACATCCTTACCAAGACACCTCTGATAATTGTGTTCTCTAACTTAGTTCTAAAACTCATCAAACGTAGGACATATACAATATAGCAATACCTAAATTAGGAGTTAGCCCATTCTCTCATAAAGCTGAACTCTGGGGAGTTACCTTGCAGTAGGGTTCTTTTGAAGTGGATTGAAAAGTGGAACTATCACGAAAAAACAATAACATTTACTTATACAGGTGGAAAGACTTTAATTGCTTCACATTCCTAGACAAGTCGGATCTGCTTTGTCCTATCTTCCTTCTTCATCTTGGTGTACACTGGACACCGAGCACTGCCATCTTCTTCCGTCTTCTTTCTGGTTCTTCTCTCTACTGCACAGGCACCAGATCGAGCAACGTTCTTATCGAAACTGTAAAAAGAAAGTGCCAAACTCACTGTGCATGCGTGCCACTGGACATTTTTTTGAAGTAGAAGAAAGCCTCTTCTGTGCATGCCTAAGATCGTCACCTAAACGTAGGTATCCTAGGAGGATGTGGGGTTCCCATGTAGTTTTTATCACCACAGTGGTAGAAGTTATAATCCCAACCTACCTTACTAATACCACAAAACTGTCCTTGACGAAGGTGTGCTATTTTGTTTCCTTTCCTTTAAGTTTCCTTTAAATTTTACCTTCAACCTTAAAACCTGGAAAAATGCTAAAAATATCACATTAGTGATTATATTTTTGTCTTGTTTATCAAACGAAGGACATGTGTAACCTCGTAAGTCCCTGGTTTCCTAGTTATAGTCATTGACAGGGGAAGGTAATTAAATCTGATCCTTCCCACCGCTTCTCCATCTCTACACTGGCTTCCATTTCAACTTAGAATCAAATTCAAGCACCTGTGCTTTGCCTTCAAATCCCTCCACAGTTCTTGTCCCACTTACCTTTCTGACCTCATCACATGCAGGCAATCTCTGGAATGGTCTTCCTCGACCTTTTCAGCTTGCTCTTACTTTCTGCTGATTCAATAGAGCACTCAAAGCCCATTTTTTCAAACTTGCCTACCTATCTTCTTTTGTCTTTGAAACCATCACTACTTCCCACCACTACATATCTTGCATCCTATTGTGTGTTGATTCCCCCACTTCCTAGATTGTAAGCTCTTCGGGGCAGGGTCCTCTCCTCCTGTGTCACTGTCTAAATTTGTCTCTGTCATTTGCAACCCCTATTTAATGTTTATATGTTGGCGCTATATAAATCTTGCTTATTATTATTATTATTATTATTATTATTAATAATAATAATAATAATAATCATAATAATAGTCACCTCCAAATCCCGGCCTGGGAAAGGATTGGAGTGCTTGACTCACCCATTCCATTCAATAAGCTCCATACTTGAATACAGATTTGTAGTTCATGGACCACAGCCATATGCAGGTCCTTTAACCTCTTTCCCAGGTTAAAGAGAGGAAGATGTTGCCAAATACCAACTGCATTTGGCCTCAGATATCTAACAACACTAAACTATTTAAAGGGACATCAATATATGATGTATTATGATATATTTTAAGAAATAAACATCCAAAATGAATACCAGTTATTAAATCTTTGTGTTTCAAGCTGTACGGCTTAGTTTTACTAAATCTGCTGCTTACAGTGCTCAGTAGCTCAAGTTCATGCAAACAACTGAATGAATCAGAGCAGGTACCACTGCCCTTCTTTTCTTGCTGTGCTATGAGGGTTCAATTCAGATGTTCAATGTCTTTCTGCTTAGAAAACCTTAATGATTTTTCCAGTGTCATGGGTTGTGCAGAATATATTTCATATACAACCATCATGATAGCAAGTGGGGAAAATAGCCCTGGGGGAGTCACAGACTTCTAAATTAAACATTAAAAATCATTAAAAATCTGTTGTACCACCCTACCTAATGCTTTTCTTTATCATCTGGGCTTTGATGAATTTTGCAATCCTTTAGAGATGGCAATTTTAAAGCTTGTTTCAGGCTTACTGAATCCCTAAATTAGTCGATGATCTGTTTTATGCTAATATTACATTGATCCCTAAACCCAAGGAAGGCTGGACATTGTGCAAATATTGGAAGCCCATAAATCTGTAATGAATAAGGATATTAAACTCTTTTTCACAAGTTATTATGATTAGGTTGGCTGAAACAATTATCAGTTTAATTTCTCTTGAACAAATAGGATTTATTCCCACCTGCCAGGCCAGTGACAATATTAGATTAGCCAATTAAGGATGCACAAATCTGGTGTGTAATCATTATTTCTTGGTTTAAACCTGGAGGAGATCATTGCATTTATATGTATGTGTTACATTTTTGCCTAGTTATCCTGCAAATAATATACTTTTGCACCTTAACATCAACACTTATTTTTCAGCTGTGGAGTGAGCATTAGTTGTCATACAGACCTAACATCAAACATGCCTTTGTTCACCTCTGTTATATGGTGGATTGGACAAGGGTATGATAAGGACACTGCACCTCTGCCAAGACCAACAGGAATTTTCTGAACTTGCTGAAAATGTTCTTAGCCCGAAAAGTAATGCAGTCACCATATCTAATGACTGGCAAGCTGCAATATACAGGTAGTCCCTGAGTTAAGGACATCCCACATACAGACAGAAATGAACAGGGCTTCTCTGCTCATTAGTGTGCAGGACAGATACTTGATGGGGGGAGGGGGCGGTTTGCATGACTTGCAGAAGAACTCTTTTGTAGTTCTGCAACCTCTTGTAATTCTTTAGTGACCAAGACTAACTTTGCAGTTGTTTCTTTTCACATATCAAAGCACAGCTTGCTCAATAAGTTAATGAATGTCTGGGATCTGTAGTTTTTTTTTTTTTTTTTTGCTTTGTTTGTGATTAGCTCACAATGAGGATTTTATACAGTAACTGACACCAGCTGCCTAATAATAATTTGAGACAAACATCTGTGCTAATTGCATTTATTAAAATAATGTACATGTTCCGACTTACATACAAATTCTACCGAACAAACCTACAGTTCCTATCTCGTATGTAACCTGGGGACTACCTGTATTACAATTTTGGTTTTTGGTTCTATATACACTTTTAATACATCCCTGTCATTAAGCATACATGTGGTTATCTGAAGGGATATAATAAACTTGCATTAATATATTCACATGTGAAATTAGTATCAACACTTTTTCTATGTTAGGCTTCAGGATACAGTTTCCAAGTTAACCATATTGGATGTTGGGAGTTTCTGGTAGCTTGTAACTTTGCTAAAAACACATTTATATAATCGCAAAGGTCCTATACATATATTACATTGTGATAATGTAAACTTTACCACAGTGTATGGCAATTTTCCTTTTGAAATTTTTTTAATGGTACTCTAAGTATATACACAATGCTCTTATGCCTTGCATTCTGGCCGTTTTTTCGAAAGCACTTCAAGACTGGAGAAGATAGATTTTTATTATTGCAAACATTTGCCAAACAATAACAATTGATTTTTGGGAAATCCATTCCAGGTTTGTTGGATCAACTCAAGCCCCATGATAATCTGTCCTCTCCAGTATTGAGGAGCTCTAATAAATCATGATGTGCATTGGGCAGCAGTATGATTAAACAAACATAAAATAGCATAAAGTTGCACAGAAGCAATTTCAAAATTATTGTACAGTGCACTGCAATTGTGTGTGTTGAGACACAAGCGCAACAGCAGCACCATATAGTGTGTGGACAAGCTCTTAATGATGCTACTGAAGGCCTTGTGATGAAAAATGTAATAGACCCAAACTCTAATGTCTAATGTGTCTAATGTCAGCATTTTGTGCAGGCTGATGAGTCATATTATTATTAATAATATTATTAATATTAATAATAATAAACTATTTATATAGCACCAACATATTATGCGGTGCTGTACATTAATTAGTTAGGTGAGGTACTTCGGGTCTCAGGCAGTTGAATGATGGCCAACATGTGAACTTATGCACTACAATCTTATTCACATTCAATAGTACTACAGATGCACTCTTTAAAATATCCATACAAATGGAAATTGGTTGGCCAGCATATTTGTGGTTTAACCTCCCCAGTGGTAACCCGGGGCAGAAAAAAAATGCTAGAAGTGGTAAATCTATTGAAAACAATGGTAAATAAAGTGGTGGCGCTGGCGTCCTCCATCGTCCTTCGCGTCTTCTTCCTTCCTCCGGCCGGCGTTCTCTGCACCTGATGAGTCACCGGGGAGTTCCTGGTGACGTTGCTGTGTGCGGACATTCCGTTCGGGACGGGGCGGGAAATTCAAATCTTTTTGTATTGCGTTCAATACATTTTTTTTTAAATGTATTATTTTGACATGATTTTGTGTTTCAAACTTTAATATACTCATACTATTATATTATTCTGTAAAATAATTTTTCATGAAAAATAATGTACTGCTTTTAGACATATAAAACCGAAAAGAAATGAGCCGCCCAGGAGGTTAAGGGAGATTCCCTTCTATTGGAATGTCATACCAAGTGATTTGCAGCCTACCTAATTTTTTGTCTAAACATATGGTAATTCTTTGTCTTTTTGGTGGACTACATTGATATGGATTTTTAACATGTCAAATAGTGGTTAAATAAGTTCTGATGTTGTTTTTTTACAGATTTGTATTGGTTTTGATGGTAAACGCTATATATATGGTCTGCAACCTGTGCCGATTTATCAGTTTAGGGTCCCATTTGACTGCCATGGTATTGACCTTGTTTATCTTTGGTGAACGATTCATGCGATTTGAGGTTCTAAACTTAAAACTTGGAATATTATCCTGGGCTTTATTGTAGAGGCAGATGGTGGGGATTATACATAATTATCACATTCATGGACTTTTACAGACTAATGCCCATTTATTTTGACATGAGTAACTGTTTCACTGCATCATTTATTTCTGTTTCATTTCCATTCTTTCACTACACACATTTGGTATTGAGCTGAGCAGAAAAGATTGGTAGTTTAAAGGTAGTTTTATATTGGATATTTCTGGTGATACATTGGACCTGACTTATTAAAACTGTCTTAGACTGAAGGAAAGGTTTGCTGAATCATTCTCCAATGATAGTATATGTTAGCCAGTCTTGGACAGCTTTAATATACCAGGTCCAATTCGAATGAAGACTTAAAAGTAAATGTAAACTCAATCACTAAAATCACATATACATTTTAAAAAGTACATGTAATTTAAAAAGTTTCAGTGTTTTAAAACCTGCAGCAATAAAATCCCCAGTGGTTATACCATGAGGGTGCCTGGTTTCAGTAATTGTATGATGAAATCCATTTTGTTAATATGACTTCCCTCATCCTTGGCGCTTACTAGAAGACGCCAGTTCTCCTGCCAGGTTTTTTTATCATTAAAATCTTATGTCTCACAGAGTACCACCTCCAGCCTCCTCATACTTTGGGAAACATTGGCAGAATATTTTTTATTATTTCATTTTCTCTCTAAGCTTTTTAATACTAAATTAATTTGGTGGCAGCTACATTTTCCAATATACATTTTTACCATGTTTCCCACTGTGACACGAAAGACGTAAAACAAGAGTGAATTAAATAACTAAGAATTATAGTCTTATTGCCTTAGATTTTTAGGATGGTCTCTGCAGGACACCATTAAGGAAAAGTTGAGTTTGACAACAGACAAAAGCCAAATGACCGATCTAGTTTTCACTGTCTAATTAAAATATGTCAAAAATATATTCATCTCAACATGATTCTATGTCTAGCTTTGTATTACTATATCAGCTCAATTCTCAAATGAACGGAAATTTTTCCAAGTCATGCTGTGTACTGGGCAGTGGTACATGTACTCCAAGGGATACTTGCGGCATCCTATGGGTGTACTTCTGCTTGTTAAAAAAAATCATCACATTTCAACAGAGCTCAAGCAATTATTAACTCATTGATAACTATCAAGTAATAACTAAAACATAATATTTTGTAGGACATAAGGATGTCTTCAAACTTGGACAATAAATTAGGTTGCCCATGTTAACACACTTTACCTTAAGGCAACCCAACCATTTTGGGAATGTAAGGTAAGGCGATTAGAAGGTACTAATAAAGGAATATGTATCTGTTAAAGGTACCTAGTCACTAAAAATAAAAATTCCCCACAGTGTCCAGTAATTTCTCCTACTTAACTGCACAACTTTGAGTTACTGAAATACTGAATTCTAAAGCATCATTGGCGTTGGGAGGTACCGGTGATTGCTTCGATAGACCAAATGGATCAATGTCAACTTTCCAAAGTACAACAGTGGAGAATTTAACGAAGCAGTGTTGATGTAAATTTACACAATACTCATAGCGAGCTGCAGCCTCAAGAATCCTGAGATGAATAATTGTTAATTATTTAATGCTCATTTGTGGTTGTAACTGTGGGATTTATGGTCTAAAAATACCTTTAGAAACTGCTGCCAGATTTTAATAAAAATTGGCATTACTGCATTACTGTTTATTGAGGAATTTTTTACTATTAGGATTTCCGTTTTAGAAAGCTCATTCTTGTTATATATTTATGAAGGACTTTCCTACATTGGTTTTTTGATTCTTTTATTTTTTTAACTATCTGAATATTGGTGTTATTTACATCAACTTAGCACAACTGCTGAGTTTTAAAGGTTAAAGTCATATACACTTTCTTTTTGTCTTGGTAACCATTATTACTGGGAAGCTCAGTGAGACTTCTAAAACTCAAATGAGACTCAAAAGAACTGTTGGTTTTCAGCGCGCAATAATTCTTCTTTACAATGTAAAAATGTATCAGTACTATAAGTGTGCTTTGTATGGGTTTGTTTATTTCAACTTTTCACTGGCACATGGATTTCATTTATTGGAGCTCTTACTTGTGTATAATCATTTATAATGAATTAATTGTGACTTTTTAATAACTAATATACTCATTCAATTCATGTACTGTTCTAATTTTATCAATATAAAACACAATAACAACATAAAAAAGTATTGCTAAATATTAGGAATGGGTATAGATACCCTCTATTCCAGTGGAGCTAATAAAATATAGAACCTCCAAGACAAATAGTATGCTTTAGGCTGAATCCACACCTCTAACTTTAGGATGTATTGTATCAAAATCTTTGCCTGTTGTGTCTTTTGCTTCTGGCAAATATGGGTTCAAAATGTGGTGGTAACATATGTAAACCCCACCTACATAATCAAAGTGTGAATATATTGCAGCAATCATTTGACTATTTACAGTGCCGTTGCTGTTCCTGTAAAAATGCCAAACAAACATTGTGCAAACAGTGGTAAATTTTAACATTATTTTACAATCAATTTTTGTTACCTTTTACAGCCAAATTTTGTGGTGAACCTGGAATACCAGCAAATGGCAAACGAGAGGGCAAAAGCTTCATTTACCAATCGGAAGTGTCTTTTCTATGTAGTCCACCATACATCTTGGTTGGTTCTGGCACAAGAATTTGCCAAGCAGATGGGACTTGGAGTGGTTCCCCTCCACGTTGTATAGGTAAGATATGCTCATTTCCACAGTAAGGTTCCAGATCTGCAGATTAACATCATTATATGTGTTCTAGAGAAAATGTATCCATCATGTCTATTTACAACTAACCTAAAAAATATAAACATTAGATCTCCTGGCCACCTTTTCAGGGAGCCATTACAAAAAAAGGATTCCCTTACTACTTACCTTTCATCAAGTGGAATCCACTTGAGCAGTGGTCGCCAACCTTTCCGACCTCGCGGACCACTCAATTCACCAAGCTTGGACCGCGCATGCGTGGGAGCCATGTGTCATTTATAGGGAAAGAAACTTTCTGCATAGTGATGCCTGAGCCAGGCTTTTGCATGGGGGATGTGGTCCGCGGCTCTGGCCAGTGCGTACCCCCGGCAGGGGTCCTTCTCCTGACCTCACTCGGGAATGCACGGGCAAGAGCCGCGGACCACCATAATCTTCGGTCCACGGACGACCCGTTGGCGACCGCTGTCTTATAAGTATAACAACATTTTATTAGTACTCCAATATCTCTAAATATTCCCAACAAACATATACAGTATGTATATAAAAATACAGTTTATTGGAAAAAAAATTATTTGATTCATGTTTCACCCTTTCAGTGGGCTTACCTGAAAGGTTTAAATGTTGGGTATTGCTTTGTCAAATTTACTTACCTTATACTTTGAACCCCACTTAAACTTCTACTCTGCACAACCATTCTTTGCAACCTCTTCTTGTGAACCTGACGTCATCCCCTACAACAATATAGGAACAATAATTCTGCATTCTAAGTGAGGTTGCCAAAGGCCTGCCCAAAACCTAAAGACAATAGGAAAATAGGAGTACATGTATTTAGCAGTACTCCTAAGAAAAGATAAGCATTTAGCTCTTTCATTGTGGAAAGAGAACCCTCCCAAGGGTAGTTTTCTACACTAACTAATGTTCAGCTTTAAAACAGCTAAGCTTGGAGACCATCACAGTGCCAACTATTTGCTCACTTTTTGGCAAAGTCACTGTGGCTACCTAAACTATAGGGGGAAGGTAAAAATGCATACAAATATTTGTATATGGCAAGTACATTGCTTCTTCTTCTCAAATGAAATTCAGGATGACAGTTTAATATTTTAACAACTAAATGTCTTTGATTAGAAGCAAGCTTTGTAGGTATTATTTTTATCAGAATGTTTCTTAGAAATATGTTCAAACATGCTAGGTAGGTAATAAAGAAAGTCTTCTGGGGGTACTTTAGATAAAATGACATATATCAGGGGCTTCTCTTCTAGCATCCGATGAAATAAAAAGTGATGTAACATAAAAGAGTTGAGAAGCAAAGAGTGTGAACACAATTCTATTTTTTGTGAACACAAAGTTGAGCAAGTTGTTCTTTTTAACCTCAGCATAGATGACTATTTGCTTCCTGATGGTAGAAAAGAATACTCAAGGAGATTTTCTTTAAATTATGGATTTGGTATGACAGTTTATCTTACATGACTACCGCTTTTTGTTTCTTAGAGCCTACATGGACATCCTGTGACAACCCAGGCACGCCACGTCATGGATTTCAAAATAACACATACGGCTATCAGGTATGATTTGAGCATCTCCCTACTCTCTCTCTCTCTCTCTCTCTTTATATATATGTATATGTATATATATATATATATATATATATATATATATATATATACAATTTTTTTTTAAATGTATTTGTATTGCAAGATGTATTTATGACTCTTTATTTACAAAATATTGCCTTTATACCCTATGACCCCTGACCTGTAGTATTTATAAAATTATTTTCTAGTATTGGGTTTGGGTTCTTCTTCCTTCAAGTCATTTCATTTTCACCTGACTTAATGTATATAACTTTTATATTTTTGTAGTACTGAAAATAAAATAAGAAAGCAAAAAAAATTTCCTTTATTTTTGTGCTATTGTTTTCCGGTATTAACAAGGTGGGAAGAGTGGTTCAGTTCTCCTGTAAGAAAGGCTACTTACTGCATGGATCCACCAGCCGTACATGTCTTCCTGATCTCACCTGGAGCGGCATGCCCACTGAGTGCATTCGTAAGTTTGCAGTATTTGTAAATGTGTGTATGGTCTTGCATTCCCTCTTTCTGGCTCCACCTGTAAATTATACATATAGAAACAGCAGATTGCACCCATCACCTATTTCATCTTTCATAGTATGTATCAATGTCTAATAGTTTTTGGATTGTTCATAATCAATAATAAACACTATATAGCCAAATATATGTGGATCCCCCTCCATACAAGTTCATGTGTTTCCAGCAAAGGGCACAGTTAATGCAATATCTTACTTAATTCCAAGTGTTGTGTAGTTCTAACTTCTTCACTTTTAACATCAGTTCTTGATCTTGATGGGCTAAAACAATGTTCCTCAACCTTTTGTAATTTGGGGTCCCTTTGAACTAACTTACCATTTTTCAGGGAACTGAATTACTGACTAAAATTATTATATCCACAGTATAATTTTACTTTTTTATTATTTTTTTTTTTTTGAAATATGGAATGGAAGATCCAGAAAGCTCCTATGGGTTTTTGATAGTAAGATGTCCACAAACATTACCATAAACATTTTTCCATATATGGATTGTTTTTTCTATAGCATTCATTACTTCATATGTTATAAATGTATAGTTCGGTACCATTAAACTGAAAGCTTAGGCAGGGTGAAATATACACTTTTACATACAAGTTCTTATAAAAAAGGCCCTTTTTACATAGCAATAAATCATGTCACTGTTGTATTACATGTGTGTAAATAAAACAATTACTTCCTAGACCATTCAGCCCTATTGGTGCTTCATATATAAATGATAGTAATGAGTTTTCCTGCTCTATCAGTTACCTTTTTTTTTTTTTTTTTGCATAGCCCACAGCTGCAAGCAGCCGGAGTCTCCATTACATTCAAATGTGGTTGGAATAGATCTTCCGTCACTGGGTTATACATTAATTTACACTTGCCAGCCAGGATATCTTCTCTCAGGAGGCACCGAGCACAGAATATGCCAGCCAGATAACACATGGAGCGGAAAAGTTCCCGTTTGCACAGGTAATGTAATATTACTTGTCTCTAGAAATTTGAATTATTCCTGTTTGAAAAAAAAGGAACTACAGGGATAATGTTCTTTTTTTAAATATTTGCCCATTTTTTACATCAGAGAGGGATAATATATAATATCTTTTGTATGCATAGATGTAATATAAATATAAAATGTTTATATATTTTTGTATTTCACATTAAAAAATATTCTCAACACGCATAATTCAGTGTCCAAAGGCTATACCTTCTTATGTAACTTTGTAGACCAGGAATTGTACAGTTTCATGCATATTTAAGTGGCAAATGTTAATAAAGTAGGGAAGGCATCTAGTTTATATTTATGAACAGTAGGGCAAGAAGTCAGTGATTAGTAGTAATTATTCTTAAGCTATGTGCAGATGCCTAATAATTGCTGATAATTGATGATCATTTTGGGTAACAATATTAAAAATGATCGCTGTACAGACAGGCTGATTGACTACTAGTGGTAGAGGTTGGTCATTAGTAATCTGAATGGTGGGGAACGAAATGACTTTGTAGGGGACCTGTACTGTTTGGATTGGAAGCATTGATCATTAAAGTGTCATATGTAGAAAATGAGAGCTCCAACACACTAAATTCCACATATTTTTTTATGGAATTTTTATGAAAATTTTATTTACAGTGTATCTACACTCAGGACATCCTCAGCAAATAATAGTTGATCTTTTCAGAACTGCAGAGTTGTTGCTATACCTGCAAACTGAAAAGACGACAACAACTACAGTCTAATAATAAAAACAACAGCAGACATGTTTGAAAGCCAGCCTTCCTGACAACCTTGGCTCCTTCCATAGATACAGTGGTGGTGCCATTGTAGCCACCAAGTAAGTTGGTATTCTCTGAATAACCATGTGACTAAAAGTGGAAAAATAAAAAACTAAGGACTGATACACTGCAATCTATTACATTTTTTGATTTGGGGTTTAGCTATGACAACGTACCAACCAGTACCAATATAGTCTTTTGATGGAGGTTTGGTCCTATGCAGACGCGGTGTCTGGCCCTTTAAAGAGAAAACCTAGAGATTGATTTATGAATAGGATACTTTGGTTGTAGACAAAAACAAACATTTAGGTGTAATTAGACATGTAGTTAAACTAGCAGGACATTTTTTTGTAAAAACCCAAAAGTAAGAATATTTTTGTTCACAAACTTCATTGATGTAATCAGAAACATATGAATTACATACAATTGCCTGCATGTAAAGAAACCTCTTGTATTGGTATACTATGTAAAATAGGTAAAGTATTTCCTATGCGAATGCTAATTTCCTTTACTGAGCTTTCACCGGAAATTTGCTGCAACAGGTTTCCTTCAAAGAAGGTGTTTCTGCTATCCCTCAGTAATATAAAAAAGTAACCATGTATCCTATGCTTCTTTGCAGCTGGTTCTAAACCATTTGAAAATAAAACCAAACCAGTTATGGGAACTCCAAGTCCAAAGTTAAGTGGTAAGTAACAAACCTTGTATTGCTTATCAGTGTTATTGTCACTGCTCTTTATATTTGTGTAATAACTGCAATGGAGGAAGGAAAATTGGGGGGGGGGGGGGCAATCTTTTTTTTTTTTTCTATTTTTTAGCCTGTGCCAAAAGGACTGGGGCTTGATTTGAAAGAATAAATTTAAAATCAGTTTTATACACCTTTGGGCATTAAAAGATGACCTGAACATTTGACCTTATGTTGCTCTTCTCCTGTCCTGGATTTGGACTTGGTTCAATTTTTTTTTGGTCACATAGATCTGTAAAAGACCCTAAAGTTTACCTTTGATCTTAAGATAATTGCCCAGCTATGCATGCCATGTAGTTTCACTGGGTTTATGAATTGCCTCTATGTTGCCCCAAAAAACTAGGCAGGAGCAAATGTAACACCCTCATGACTCCTTTTCTAAAATGCTACATGGAGCTAATCAATAGCGTAACGCAAAGGCCCCTGCCAGTCTGCAATAGGGACAGGTTTAGATGTTTTCCAATTTCTTTTTGAAATTAGTAAACCCCATTATTGTGAGATTTAAAGTTTCATTAACTATATCTCTTTCTGGCAGCCTAAGAAAGTAATGCTATTTCTATTCTCTAACGATTCACTAAATCATGTGCAAAGCTGTAAGTTTAACACACCGTGAAATGTGAAAAAGATTTTCCCACAAGAGATCAGGTTAATTACTCACAAAATGGCTTAATTGATTTGCTCATTATTCAGTTTTACCATTGTCCGGGGTGTAAGAATAATGAAACTCTTTAAATTTAAAGGCATGAAACACATTTAATTTTCTATTTTTATGTACTTTTTCGTGTGTGTGTGTATTTTCTTTTCTTATTTGTGTGCTTGTAACTCGCTGTTCATTCTATGTATATACAAGTATTTACACATATGGTTCATATGGTTGTTACCCTATGTTGAACCCTTGTTGGGGTTGGGTGTGGATAAGCTGGTTGTGTTGTTTCATCTCTGATCTCTGTGAGTTTTGCTACTTTTAGGGTTGTGGTTGAAGACTAATGCTTTTAGCTCCAGCCACCCATCATCAATACATTTTGGCTTAATTCTGTGGTTGTTGTGCAAACTGCAGTTCAACCTCAAATGCATTCAACCTCTGTGTCATGCAGTTAGATGAGGTTGGAGCTGAGGTTTGCTCCGATTTAATGTTCTTGACGTATAACACGAAGCAACAACAACCACATTCAACTGCTTTTCAACCTCTGTAAGATGTGGTTGAAGGGGGTTGAATTTTATCAACTGCTGTCAGAATCCACTTCAACCATACTGCAACGGCCTGCACCAAGTTATTCCTAACATCTTTCATCAGTTAAATAGAAGTGGATGGGATGGTGGATGAGATGGTGGATGGGGGAGTAATTGAGCCTTTGGATCTAAAATTAGCCTTATTCTTGCCCTTAATTGTTTTTAATGATTAGTTTTGACAATTCTACCAGGCTGTTTAAATAATTCCCAAACTGGCATAGAGTTCTAAGCTGGATACACACAGATACAGCAAAAGTATGCAAACCATACTTTTTGTGGTGTGGTTGTACAATATTTGTTAAATTTTGAGATCTGTTAAAAACTTATTTCATGTAAGAACGCGCCCGACTTCATACAAATTGCAATGGATCATGCAGGTAGAACCCTACACAATCATGGTAAATCCAAAGCAGATAGTAGAGAGATTGTAACAATTATGACCATGTGCCATTTCAGAGTCAGAGTTATCTGATTGATCTGCATATGGGAAAGTTAAGACTATGGGCCTGATTTATTAAGGCTCTCCAAGACTGGAGCGGATACACTTTTATCAGTGAACCTGGAGAATCAAAAAAAAAAAAAAAACAGAATGGATCTGTTCCATTCCATTCCATTGAAAATATTTGCTACCCAATGGCGAAAGACTTTGAGAAATCTATTCCAGGTTTGCTGATTTACCCAGCTTCACTGATAAAAGCGTATCCTCTCCAGCCTTGGAGAGCTTTAATGAATCAGGCCCTATGTTTCCAATTCTCATTTCAGAGCACTGGGTCATCATGGATAAATACATTACCATCTTTAAATAAAATTTAGTTTAGCTGTTCCTATTAAAATATCTGGGTCTCAAAAACAATATAACATATAAAGTGTTCTAACAATCCACACATACCAGGCATATATGAAAAAAATTTGTTTTTTTTTTTAAAGCCATTCAAGTCATATTACAACAATAACTACATAGATGTAAGTTTCAGTTGTAAGTCCACAATGCATTTTCAGTCTAGATATGTGCAATCCTGCAAACCTTGAATAGATTTCTTCTAAGTCATTTGCTATTTGCTAGCAAATGTTTTGAATACTGGACCAGATCCATTCCAGGTTTGCTGGATCACCCAGCTTCACTGATGAAAGTGTATTCTCTCCAGCCTTGGAGAGCTTTAACAAATCTATAGAACCAATAAGGTTGTATTAAATTACAATTTTTATGGGATTCAGTTATGAAGTAATCAAACAAAGGAAATGTATATTACAAATACAAATATAGAAGTTAAAGTACATAGCCTCCATTCATACAGCATATTTTTTCTGAAAAGGGTATAAGTCAACAGTTGCAACCAAGTCATATAATGACATTTAGGTAACTTGATTGTAAAACAGCCAACTCTATTGTTGTGACGCGTTTCACGGGTAATCCTTTTCTTCAAGCTAGATTTCAGCCACAACACTTGTATGTCACGGACTATAGTATAAACATTATTAATACACAATAAGTGATTGTAGATTCTGAGTAGCAACTTACCATAAAAACAGAGGAGAAACAAACTTACATATTGTACCTTTAACTGTTGCCCCTACCATGGAATGGGAGGCTTTCAAAAATAGCAGCTGCACAAAACAATAAGAAACAACTTGCAGGTCAAATGTTGCCTTTACTTGTCAATTGCTTTATTTGCCATACCAATAAATGCAGTTGGTTCCAAACAATTATGCTATTTCACCAATATTGTGGTCATTTTAGTCAATTTATTCATTGCTCACCAATGAGTCACCAATGAGTCTGTTTTGTAATCTAAGGTATGATCACATACATAAACATCTCCAATTATGTAAGTATAACATTTTAAAACTTTTTTTTAGGAGTTTACAAAAGCCAAGAGGCACGCTTGATACTGCACATCAATTCAGTAAAAGCATCATCTCACACCTCTCTGAGCAAAATGAAAGATGAGAAATGGGCGATGGATGGATTTGTGAGTAGAGTGCTGTTTATGACATATTTATTATACTTGGATGGAGAAGGAATTGTGGAGGAAACACCACAATTAGAGCAGTAGGGTGAATAGATACAAGACTCCTAAAAGCAATCTTTGCTGATTTAAACCTCACCTGCAGTATGTTAGTGCTAGTTAATGTGTCCCCTGCTGCTTTTATAAGTATTATAAAGATACCAAATTTCAGTTTTTTTCTAACGGATTCATATTCCATGGCAATTCTTAGTACAATGTATGTTCACCACTATAATCCTAAATCCAATGTATGTCTTGTTCTAAACTCTTTAGTAAAAAAGTATGTTCTTGGCTGTAGTCTTTAGTGGAATGTATGTTCTCCCCTATAATCCAAATTATGATTTAGGTATACCGCTATATTCCTAAATGCAATGTGAACTGCCCTCTCTAATCCTTGATTTAATTCTCAGCTATCTTTATTGCAATGTATATCCTACACTACAAGGCTCGACATGATTTATTTTGTTATTTATATTAGATGAAGATCATTCCCTATAATCTTTAATACAATTTAGGTAGCTGAGTTCAGTTCAGGCACCATTACTCCTGTCATACATACATACATACACCCAAAATTGCCTATGCCCTCTTCTGCCCTGGTTGCCGCTGAACCCTGCCGTCACCAGCCGCAGCTTCCTTAGTTTTCCTCTGGATAACGTTAACCACTGATACTATCTTGTTGCTAGACAACAATGAAAAAAAAAGCAAAATATAATGCTAAAAATAAAATGTATTGTACACATACCAGTTAACCTTAAACTCAAAGAGAGATCATATTTGTACCTTAGGCAATGTTTATAGAAGCTAAATATACTCAGCAGTTATAGTAGCTATGTTGTATTTCCTGTAATCTACAAAAAATGTATATGTAATACAAAATGCTGAAAAAATCCATATGTGCTTATTTTTTAGGTATCAGCTGAGCCCGATGGAGCTACATATGTTTTTCAAGGTTCCATTCATGGGAAAGATTATGGGCAATTTGGACTAAGAAGTATAGGCAAGTATTTGCATCACCTTAAACTAGTTGGCTATAGTTTTAGAGTATGTGAAAAAATTTTTAATCCATACCTTCTGCCTCCTGGGCTGTCTTTTGCGTCTTTCCACCTGTCCAATCTGACTCTCCACCTTTCCACCGGTCTAAATTGCCTTAGAGGGAAAAAATGAAATGGATTAAAAAGAATTGGTGCAGAATTAAGGAATTTTTAAGGCATCTCAAAAGAACAAAAATGTAAAAGATCAATTGCAAGTTTCTTTATTTACACATAATAAAACACAGTAAAAAATGAGGACTGATATAACTAAAGGTATTGAAAGATCACTTGATGTTAGAGCACCTATTCCACTACAAATGCCGAAATAGTATATTAATGTCATAGATCACAACATTTAGAGGAGCCAGAGCCTCATTCATATAAATATTCTTGATAATACAGCAAATTAGTGGAGCCAGAGCAACGCGTTTCGCAAAAGTCTTTGCTTCCACAGAAGTAAAATTTGTACATGGTAGAATCGTAGAAATGAATAGCACTAAAGGAGGGGGGATGTTGGTTATCTGATCACACTTACAGCGAGAAGAGATGTTATAGCCACATAGAGAGCATAAGAGCATATGTAATCCAGGCATACAGGGACTCAAGATATTTCTCCTATTCTACATCATTAAACCTAGAACTAACAAGTATAAAAATTGGACACAGTATTGCTTGATCATATTTCTGGTTTTCAAAGGTACAAAGCAAAATTGATTCATTCACTGCAGTCCCCATTCTTTCTCTGTTGGACTGCCTCGAGTAGATGCTGCATGTGGAGACCCATCCAAGGCAGTGGCTCACTGGTGAAGGGAACCATTAACTGCAAGGCAACCTTACCGCCAGTTTGAACACAGCCTGGGCCACATATCACCATAGTAAAAACACATGACAATATTCGAAGCTAATTATTAGGAACTGAACAATATCATGCTGAAATCAGTTTCAATATATAATTATAACAATCAATCACTGTACAGGTAGTCCTCGAGTTAAGGACATCCGACATACGGACGACTCCTAGATATGAACAGGGCTTCCCTGCACACTTTTGTGCAGGATGGAGACTTGATTGGGGGGGGTGCAGTTTCTATGACTTGCAGAAAAAGTATTTTGTTTTTCTGCAACATCTTGTAACTCTTTAGTGACCAAGACAAACTCTGCAGATGTCGCTTTTTGCATATGAAATCACAACTTGCTCTAGAAGTTAATGAATGTCTAGGCTCCATAGAGTTTTGATATTTTTTTTTGCTTTGTTTGTGATTAACTCACAGTGAGGATTTCATACAGTAACTGACACCATGCAGCCGAATAATATGTTGAGACAAATATCTGTCCTAATTGCATTTATTTAAATAATGTACCTGTTCCGACATACATACAAATTCAACTTAAGAACAAACCTACAATCCCTATCTCATGTTTAACCCGGGGACTGCCTGTACATTATTGTAAATAAATTAGGCATTTTCTAGCTCTAAATAAAAGTTATATGATTGCAACTTTCTTAAAAAAGGCCCCTTTGGATATTATATTTACAAATTTGCACAATTGTAGAACATTTGATATGCCTTGTATGTGTCTCCGCAAAGCATTAGTTGTATAGTAGAAGTTTCCTTTTAAGGAACAGGATTGCATAAACAAAATCTCCTTCCCTAGCGGATCTTTTGTCAATGATACTTTTTTATCAAGAGGAAAAGATAGATCAGAGATACATTCAGATTGCACC
>NC_092862.1:17122535-17153350 GCF_032062135.1 Pyxicephalus adspersus
ATCAGGTGCAAGGAAAATAAACAATTATGATTTTGGCTTGCACAAATAATGAATGATAAAAGTCAACAGAGCTTCACGGCATTCACTAAGTTAAGTGAATTATCTCTTTGCAGAGTGAACATTTAGTTTGCTAAGTAAACAGCCTAAAATACTTTAGTAAGCCAATTCCATATTGTGCACTTGGCTTGCCTTCTTCCTGTAAACAAGTATGCACATCAGGTTTGAATTTACAGTAACTTTAATGCCGACGTCCTCCTAACCAAGATGGCAATCATATTACCTTACAGGTGACCATAAAGAAGGCTTTTAAATTTTGGATGGGTAAATAAAATATCTAACCAAAAACAAATCTAACAATATATAAAAAGGCAGATAGAAATTATTTTTAAACCATTTAAATGATTTTTATCTTTAATGAGTCTTCTTTTTGGAATTAAGGACAAAGGTGAAACCTTCATGGAGCTTCTGCCATTTCTCTCAGCTATAACTGGCTTCCATCCTTGCTGAGTCCTGTCCAAATCCTTCTTTCCATTACAGTTCGGGTCATCTTTCTAGACATCTTCCTCTGGGCTTAGTTAATACAACATTCACATAATTTTTATCCAGCTCACCTAAACCTGTTTAAAGGGTCATTACTATTGTGAAAGATATTGTATTCTGATAACTGTATGTGGTTTCTACTGCATTATAAGCAAGGATCCTATTAAGTATATGAATTCCTTTTTTCATTTCTTTCTCATATTGAATTCTCCTATTGAATGCAAAACCCACACATAATTCTTAGAATACATGAATATATAACAAGAAAAAAAAAGTGGTTCCAATACACCACAGATTGTAGGTTCCATATGACTATTGAAAAGACAGTAAACCCCAGAGCCAAATTCAAGGCCAAGTACCTTCATTTTACACTTTACCCTTACATTACCCTTTATCGCTATAAACTTTTAAAAACAAGAGTCAGCATAAAATATATTGAACTTGGTATTAATGCCATTTTTTTCTTTAGAAACGAGTATATCATTTGTGTACTTCTTTCTCGGTATCAGAAGGCATGTTGTGAAGAGGGTGAGCAATGTTGTGACATCACTCACAGTGGGGATCCACATTCCCCATCTGTGTATGCTTTACTCCATATTAGCCTTTCCCAACCTTTTTTTATATAGGGGAACTCTTGAAATAACTTCCAGGTCTTCAGTGAACCCCTGCTATAATTGCTTCATCCATAGCTCACAGTACATTAGTGTGGTGGTCAATGGAAAGAATGCTTCCTACAAAGTTAAGAATGTCACCGTTACAATGAGCCAAAAAGATCAATGGTGTTGAAACAGACTTTGGAGGAGCAAACAGTTCATTGCTCAAGGGACTCCTGGTAATTACTGGAGAAACCCTAGGGTTTCATGGAACTCTGGTTGGGAAACACTGCTCTAGATGATTGCACCGCAGATATACATGGAAAAATAACTACAACAGCCACAAGCACACTGTTTGCACAATGGAAATGATTTATTAAAGTTCTCCAAGGCTGGTGGATAAGGGACAGGCAATGTCTCTTCTGCAATAAGCTTTCTTTCCTAGTTTCATTTGTCAAAATCTCACGTGTAACTCAAAGTTGGTTGCCGAGAGTGAATGAACTCCCATGCACCTCCCTAGGAGTTACAACATCCCAGTCAATCAATATGGCCAAAGATCCCAAAAAAGGAGAAAAGAAGCAAGAAAATGGTGGTGACCATGAACTGGGACAGGTGAGTATACCAGGGTTTAATTCTGCTTTCACCAAATAAAAAATAATTACAATTTAAAAAAAAATATTATACATATTATTGATACATTATTTTTTTAGTGATTATATCCATGTACAACATTTTCTTTAAAACTCCCGACCTCTTCAGTTTTGACCATTTTTTCCAGAGGATTGCTTGTGCACTGCATAAACACTTGAAAGTGACAGACTGGATTAACGATTCCCCATTTCTCCCTCACCCACCGCCACTTCACAATGTTTGCCATAAAATACTATGTCACAGGGAAAAAATGATGCTGAGGAAATAACATTTGATGATATGCTAATTACATATCTTACTTGTCATGTTTCCGTGAAGACTGGTCTTATTTTACCTTATTGTTTATGTTGACAGGAATTAACACGTCAGAGGATAATTCTTCAAACCAGTCGCTCGGAACAAACAGTAGCTCTGTCGCTATTGCTATCCTGGTGCCTTTCTTTGCTCTTATATTTGCCGGTTTTGGATTTTATCTCTATAAACAAAGGTAAACTGTCATTCAACAACGATTCTGCCATGCAGAACAGTCAAATGAAGGGTTGTAATCAAAGTGAAGCTAAACAAGTGGATAAACATAGATCATTCATAAGTAAGCCTTAGGCTACACCGGCAATGTAATGTCTTGGCTGCTTAGAGATTGAAAGGATGATTGTACATGGGTATGATTATGCTTTATAGAGGAACTGAACATTGGAAGTTGTGCCCAAAATAGAAGGCAGGCATAGGATGAAGTCCTAGTCATCAGTATTGGAAAGGCATTGGCGTGCATAGGCTAACTTACATTTGTTGCTGTTTTTAGGAGGAATTTCAGACAAAGGTTCATTTTTCATGGTTTGCCTAACTGAAGTCCAAAAGTAGAACTTTAGCGATCCACGCAGGAAAAATTGGACGGCATTTTTTGCCATCATAATGTACTACATATTTGACTGGGTTCAATAAAAAGATTTATTTATTCACTTACACCTAAAAAATGTATTTATTCACTAAGCCTAATTACCATTACCTTTAATATTATTATACAATATTTATATAGCGCCAACATATTACGCAGCGCTTTACAAAGTCCATAGTCATGTCACTAGCTGTCTGTCAAAGGAGCTCACAATCTAATGTCCCTACCATAGTCATATGTCTTTAACACAGTCTAAGGTCAATTTTGAAGGGAAGCCAATTAACCTAACTGCATGTTTTTTGGAATGTGGGAGGAAACCTGAGTACCCAGAGTAACCTACAAACTCATTGTAGACAGTCCTGGCTGAGATTCAAACCTGGGACCTAGCACTGCAAAGGCCAGAGTGCTTTTTATTTTTTTTCTAAATTACTTCCAGTGGAATATTGATCACTCAGCTTTAGACTGATTTTATCCACTGCCTTTACTGCCAGTTCTATGTTCCGATGGTTCTTCACTTTTGATTTTGACTTCTTTAAAGATTATTATTGTTTTGCAATTTCTTTTTCCTCAGTTCAACATTATTGGTCTGTTTCAACAGGACTGCACCCAAAACCCAGTATACTGGATGTTCTGTACATGAAAATAACAATGGTCAAGCAGCTTTTGAAAACCCAATGTATGACACCAATGCAAAAACTGTGGAGGGGAAAGCAGTACGATTTGACCCAAATTTGAACACTGTTTGCACAATGGTATAATGCTGGAAAACTCTAATTTTTTTGATTGCAATCTGGAAAAAATTTTGAGACATACCGCTGTGCACTCTAGGGTTCTCCGCTACTAATAAAGCACATTTTTAGGAATACAATGGGGGTCACAGAAACCCAAGGAGGAAGAGAGAATGAAGAAGACTCGATACCGGATAGAACTCAATCTACACTTCATGTGCGACATGGGACATTTTCCAGCAAGTCGACTGCACTCTATGAGTGCTTGATTACAATTTATTTTCTTTTTTTTTGAAAAGGAGATTAATCTAAACACGAAAACTTATTTGCATATATTGGAGGAGCATCCACTATCAGTATTTACTGTGCTTTATAAACTATACTAGAAGGTCTGGAATTAAAAAAAAAGCTAAAAAATTACAAAAAAAAAAATAAATAAAACAAAACATGATATATGGTAGAAAACTGCTATAAATTACTGGAGAAATTAAGACAAATTACAAGTATTAAGCAAACAACATTTTACCGCTTTGACAACATGAATTAAAAACAAAAAGAAAAAAAAGAATCCCCCATCCCTTTTGATTCGGGTATTACATTGTATGTTTTAAGAGAACTAAAACTGGGTGTTTTTTTATCTTTCATTGCTAAATGCCCATTATGCCCTGGGTACATCATTGTGACATATTTGCAAACATGCGTAGGATAAATTCCCTGGACAATTTTAGCTTCTGTTGTGGAACAAAAAGTGAAACGCTATATTATGATGTTAATACCTACCTTGCAGGAATTCACAGCCTCCAATAGCATAAGATGTCCAGGGAATTCTAATTCAATGGTTTGCCCTAATGGATAAGGAACTATAGGGTATCCAGTTCCTTCCATGCAGGAGAAAATTCTCCTTTTCCCCCCTTACTCTTTGTATTTTTCTACAATATTTGACTCACCATTAGTGAGCTTGGTTAATAAAATAATGTTAACTGATGTATCCCATGCTATGCATGTTCTGGTTAACAATATATTTACAAAAAATTATTTTAAAACATATTACAAATGACTGAATATCCTTATACACTTCTAGGTATAAAATGCTTCCCAAAATAAATACATTTCAACAGTCCACCTTTGCTATTAATTGCCCATTTAATCTGCAGGGAACAGAAGTTCAGTCTAAAGGTAATGGCCTAAAAAAAGTTTCAGGGTGTGGCCAATGTTCTTTTAGTCTTTATATTGTATTATTTCTTTTATTTTAAAAATATATATTATAGATATTATAAACCTTTTTTATTTATATTAGTTTTACATTACATTTTTATGGTTTGTGTTTTTTCTGTTTGTTTTTTTAATTTTTTGCTTGTGGAGCTATTTTTTTTTTGCTCAGCATTTACCATCCACCATCACCAATTTTGAATCATTGTTTTAAACCAAAGAGGTCAAATTGTTTAGAAGTGCATAGCGATATTCAGCGTGCTCTAAATTTTTGCATGTTTCATTAAATTCTGTACACATACTATTTTTACTATTTTTGCATGGTCACAAGTATGAGTTTGGGTTGGACTTCAGTTAATCATACTAACCTGTTACATGGTATTATTATGTTCTTTTTTGGCCTTGATTGGTATCTTTCAAGAAGGACTAGCGTCAGAGTTTGTGGGAAATTTATACTTCAGTATATCCATGCAATGGTGAAATTTACTGCAGCTTGTAGATTTTGTGTGTCCTTTTACACAATGCTCAGCAAAAAATGGGCCAGACTGCCCATATATAAACAATATAGCTACATTGAGATTGGAAATCATGTGGCCTGGTTAAGTATTTATTCTAGGATTGTTATAATTAAAATTGTCACAAGTTGAATAATTTATAATTGATATATTGTGATTATACATGACAGTAATTTTAAGAGAGATTGGTTATTTTATAGGGAACAGAGTTAAGAAGTAAACTATTTTTAACCTGTACTCTTAAACCAGCATATAATACATACATTTTCTGAAGTACTCAGAATTGGTAACTAGGAGCTTGTGTTGACAAGCTTTGGGCTTGCGTACATGGGCAATTGCATTTTGCTTTTCATATGGGATTGAGATGTTTCTGAGATCTTTAGCAGGTGCATTTGACCATTTTCCTCCCTCTAGCTTGCATTTGACCTGCTTACAGCTCCTTTTGCAATCCCATGGACTTTTACAGGGAGAACGGTAGTTCTGACACAGCAATTCATCAACACAGGCATTATGGCAAACAACTTTCTGAATTAAATGTGATTTTTCTGTTGCCCACTGAGTGAATCGCTTCTCTTCATAAATTGGTATGTCTTGTAGCTGCTTGACTTTTCTGTTTTGTACATTGTTTTATTGTGATAGACAATGCCAAGATGTGAACCCGCACAATCTATTCTAGTATTGCATTCACAAAATAACAAAAACGTAAATCCAGACACATAACTTACTTAAGCATTTGAGTGCTGTAATAGGGATTTATTTGTTAAAGGCAGTAACCATCCACCATCTCTCAGCATTAAGTGTAGTGAATAACGACACCCTAGATTAGGCTATAAATAGCTTCCATTGAGGCTAAGTTATAAAAAACCAGTCCCACACATTATAAGTTGGATGGAGGAGACAAACCACACTGGATAACCTAAAACATATTTTCCTGCAAATGAACACCTGAATAGCTCTTTGACCACAGTGGTTCTTTCACCAAAAGAATATGGTTCCAACAATAACTTTAAAAAGGGGATCCTTCAGAAGGAGAATGAAAAAGCCAATTCTTAGTTCTGAGCTATAAAAAGTTTACAAAAGGCAACATTTTTATGTTTTCCATGTTAGAATTCTCTTAATGCTCTTTCTCCTCATAACTGAAAGGCAAAAAAGACAGAAAACCTTCACACAATCTGAACAGAGGTTTCTCGTATCTTCAGTACTCTTGTTCAATCTTGGCATTTTTTTGTGTTTTGAAATGAAGTGAGGTTGGCATGGGCTAAAAAATACACAAGAAAGGGAAAAAAGGAACTGCTACACATATACAAAGTTATCATCCTTTAGTGCATTTTGATTGTACATGAGATCAGTTGGAGATACAAATTCCATTTGAGTTTCTTTACTGGTGCATTTGACATCCAACTGGTGTTCTTGTGAGCTGATTCTGCATTCTAATTTACTGGGATAGTGAGACAAGCAGTTCCAATGTGAACAAAAACCTATCTACACAGATTAATGCTCGGGGTCCATGGCTCATTGGGTAAAAAGACAGGTATACCTCTCTGTAGTTATCCTCTTGCTTGCACCAGAATGTTTAACTATAAATAGGTAGAATTTTTTTACCACTGGTTCAGTTTTGGAGATATTGACTTTCGAAAGAAACCTTGTGCTGTGCTTATGACATGCCTGTTGTTATATGTGTGCATGGGTGTTTTTGACCATTGATTCTGATAGGGAGCAATGAATGTCATTGTAGTTGGAGGAGTGTATAACAGTACTATGAAAGTGTAACAAATTCTAAAACCTACAAAGCCTGGTAAATTGTTTAATTGTCCAAATTCCTAAAATTTAGTGGACAGTCCAGATTTCTGAACTTCTAACATGAATGGGTTAAATTTATGTTTTAAAAATGAATTGGATTTAGGTTTAAGCTGGCAGGAGTCTGCAGTAAGATTTATAGTTGTCTATACATTACAATTTTCAGTGTTATGAACAACGATTAGAATAAGCTTAAAAACAAAGGATCATAGCTAAGCCACTGCTGGTCTATTGCTAAACAATTGGCATATAACTTCTTCCAAAACTTTGAGCTTCAAACTGGTTTAAGTTTGTAGTACAAAGTGGGTGAAAGATGCAAAACCACACCAAATATCTGAATTTAAAGTACAGTCTCTTGTACAAGTGTTTTGCAAGACAAATCACGGGTGGGAAAATTGAATTTTGTCTCAATGTTCCCATTGTTCTCATTTATCCAAACATGATAGAGTTAATGGTAGTTAGTCCTGGTTCTCTGGACTTCTGTAATGTTAAAGACCTTTGCAATTAGTAGACCTTAGATGAGTTGTAAAACATCTTTACCAGTACAGAACAGTCCAGTGGAGTAAGAATGTCAGAAACAAGCCAATGAGTTTTAAGAATGTATTACCCTCCTAGGGATACAATAAGTTTAAAATGTGTTTAAAATGTTCAAATAGCATGGACCATGAGAGTTGCTATATACTTGAATTTGATGGTGGAGGCTATGGAAGTTTCATCCTTTTACTATAACTCCTTCAGCAATAGTCTTCTGATTGCTTGCTCCAACTCTATTTTCCAGTATAGATTTCTTTATCAGCAGAATCACAACCAAGGCAGCTTAAATTATTATACACTTTGTATGTACAAATCAGAATTCACATACAGTAAAAAAAAATCTTAATAGTTTAGTTGACATTAATACTTTTTAATTTTACGAAACATCTTTGTGGCCTCAAACAAATAAGAAAGTTATTCAATTGTTTTAGTTGACAGTCATGTTCATGAAATGGTAGGGTAAGGCACTGCCATACTATAGCTCCCTAATTATTTTTAAACCAGTGCAAGCAAAGAAAATAAATAAGGTTAGATGCCCATTTTACATATATATGTACTGTAGCTGTAAAAAAATTCGGAAAATGAGAGAAAATCATTGCCCAGACTTCCATATTAAATTATGGAAAATGTATTTTTCAGAGTTGTTCTTTAATAGCACAGTTATCAATAGACAAACAATTCCCTGGACTGTCATGACATCCTTTAGCTAGGCGCATATTTCTATTTAAAACATACAAAATTGTACAAAAACAGTTGTATCGTTTCCATTGAAGCCAATTTTGTAATGAATAAGCGATAAAAACATTTTTTGTTAGTAATTTTAGATCAGCCCCTCTGCAACAATCACATGGTAAAAATAGTAAAAAAGTGATGATGCATCTATAGGAATACAACTCTATATAATATATTTTATTTGTAATTAAAATTCTTGCAAGTACATGCCCACTTTGACCTGCTTTGGTCAGTCCTAATAATTAGCTTAAGAAATATATATAATTTCTAAATAAGTGATTTCCCGTTATGTGATAATAAATTAGTATCATGTCCCTTTGTATGCAATTTGTATGATCATCGGCTGCTTGTAACATGGTTGAAGATCCTTTTCTGCTAGCTTTGCATGTAAAACCATATTTTTAAATATTAATATAAAACAGATGGGTTTTATTTTTAACAGGCTCAGCAGCACTAAGACAGGATACGTGATATGATAATTTTCTTATAGGCTCACATGTAAACTGTCATTGCTATCTCCCATGGGCAAAGCTATACTTTCATATACAGCTTAATACACCTGCCACAACAAATCAGAGGA
The DNA here is from genome assembly GCF_032062135.1 of Pyxicephalus adspersus. Lineage (NCBI taxonomy): Eukaryota > Metazoa > Chordata > Amphibia > Anura > Pyxicephalidae > Pyxicephalus > Pyxicephalus adspersus. The sequence goes on from NC_092862.1 coordinate 17,131,307, forward strand.
AAGGGCAGGAATCTCCTAGAAGTGGAAGGGAGACAGAGCACAACCATGAAATGTCATCAATACTTAATCTGTGCTAAGCATTGTAGCTCCATTATGGCAGCCAGAGGCTACAGTGAAGCAGCCATGCAGTGAAAATTACATGGAGAAAGTATTTTACAAGGTTTTATTTATGTGTTTAACTAAGCGTATTGCAAGTCAAGTTGGGAGCACCAGGCACTTTCATGCAAGAGGGTCTTAAAATGTATATCTGGGCAAAAAAAACCTATGCAGTAAATGTATTTAATTTGTGCACATTTGTTCCTGCAAAAAGAGGAAAATACTTGTTGCTTTGCCAAAAAAAAGTCCTGGTATTTACTGACAACACACAGCATTCATTGAAAAAAGTAGTGTCAGCTCTTCCCCCTGCTAAACTACTCAAACTTTCCCCATATGATGTTTTTCAAAATTTATAGTTTATAGTCCCCAGATTAGATTACACACACATAATGAAAACAAAATCACCAGGGACCTGTGCCAGACTCACTGATACCAAATGTCAAGAAAGAACAAGCAGTGCTGTGCAAATTGTGGACCAGAATGGCTACACATCTGCACATTAGTAGATACCATTGGCATTCGATTCCTGGTGTCCAGGGATAAACATTCACAAACCAAACTGCTATGCAAATTAAATAGCTGGTAGGTTTGAATTTCTGGGAGGGTTCCTAGAAGGTTACAAAATAGAGTCCTGTAATGCACAAAGAGTGGCAAGTTCCTAAGGTTGCTGGTTCAGACTAATTGGCTAGGAGGCACAAGAGACAGAGCCATTGGCTGAAACCTGGAAAACTGGTGGCTTTTTGCAAATTTAAGTTTAAGGATTTTTTAGGGCTGTCAGGGTAATCTAAAAGAATGAAAGCCTGAAGTGAAAGTTCACAACAGAGGAACTGACTGCATTCTCTGTTGTGATCTTCGAGAATGAACTTCACAGTATCGGCAAGCTACATAGGTCAGTATGGTCCAGGAATACAACACTTATGAGAACCACAAGTTTTCATAAAGGCTAAAATGTCCATTTACCCTTAGGTGTGGTTAGTAGGGATGAGTGAGCAAATTTTTTAAACTCGGTCTTCCTGCGAATTGGGCCGTTCTAGCTTACCAAACATGTAGGCGAGAACGGCCTTTGTAAATTCGGCTGGCAAGACCGAATTTTTGGGACCTGCAAGACCAATCAGGGGAGCGGAGCTGTCAGCTATCCTCCCCTGATTGATCTTGCAGCCCTTTTCTTAGTTGTATGTGTTCTTAGATAGAGTTTCTCTAGAAAAACTCTATCCAGGAACACATACTAAAGGGCGGCAACAGCAATCAGGGGAGCAGAGCAGCTCCTCTCCTCTGATTGGTGTTGCAGCCCTGTACTATGTGTTACGGGATAGAGGAACAGGCGTGATTTTTTCCCACGGCCGCGTTCATTCATAAACACAAGCCGCATAACCCGGGACTCTGAGAGGAGGAGTATCACGGCTGCATTTATGAATGCATAATCCATGCGATAATCCTCCTCTCAGTGAGAGATCCCCGGGCACTACAGGTCAGAATGAGGGCTTGCCCGGGGGTTGGCTCACTGACAGGAGGATTCCCACGGCTGTATTTATGAATGCAGCCCTGATAATCCTCCTATAGTGATTCCTATAGTGAATTTCACAAACCCATCGGAATTTCCCAGGGGCATTCCCATCGGAACTTCCCAGGGGCATTCTCGCTCATCGGTAGTGGTTAGGAAGTGTAAAGAGTTGCTTACTATCTGTGATGTGCCATTACATGAATATAGGCTTGCTGCATGACCATCTCTAGACTACCCATGAAAAGAAATGGGTAACACACTATTGCATGGTCTACTCCTGACTTTAAAGTAGGTAGCACAGATGTCCATTTACCGGCCAGGTGTGTTTAATAAATGTAAAAAGGGTACTTCCTATCTGTGATATGCCAATAAATTGATAAGGAGGTCTGCTGCATTTCTGATCCTTCCATGCAAAGATATGGGTGGCACACCATTATATTGTTTAAGCTCAACTTCTAAATAGACAAGGAGCTTCTAATGTTCTTGATGGTATCATAAGCCACACATAGACCATGAGCAGTAATGGGCCACTCATTTGTTTATGTAGAAGGTTTAGATCTAGGTTGTAGTGCTCCATAGCCAGTAGATCTACCAAAGTCCACATTCCAGGAGCTGGCACCATGTACATTCCATAACTAACAATTGGGGAGGGGAGGGAGCAATAGATATTTCCACTTTACTCTGAAAGTACAATTATCTTATATATATACCTTTGATTTTCTCTCATATTCTTCAAACAATATACTATTGCTGATAGAAATGTATGCTTTTACTAATTGGTTAAAAGCTAAAGCTGTATCAGCAGTAAAAAATTATGGTAGCTGTGAATTTACCTGAATTTTGAAATCTTACAGATATATCTTAGCAGTATTGCACAATTGTCAGTCTCAGGTCTGAAACAATCAAGTCTTGCCAAACAAAGGAAAAAAAATACTATTAGTATATGTTGCTATTATATAGATATTATTCTGAAAATTAATTTGTAACAATCTGAAATAAGAACACTGATGCTGAATTCAGCAACTTCACACAAATTAATGTAGCTCTATATTCATTATTTCCTTTTATTTTTATTATATTTTTGGGACTTTTAAGCAGTTTGAGTACCTAAATTTGACTTGGGATCATTTAAGTAGCTTTATTTGTAGTCCTTGTAATGCAGAGCTCAGGCTGGGTAAAGGAAAAACAGCACACTGAACCATTCCATTCTGAGAGAGTAGGAGGGGCAGAGGGACCTTATTAGCTCATCTTGCCCCCCTCCCCGCTAGATGGGTCGGTGTGATTTGACTGTAAATCTTAGAACTGGGAACAGAAAAGACAGAAAAATAAATCATTTGACAAGTAAAATAGTTTTTCTATATTCATTTCATTTGTATATTTAGTTGTTCATCTTTGAAATATATGAAGCCCTTTTCACGCATCTGTCTTTAAGAACATTATTCATATAGTAATGTCAGATCAGAACTAGGATTGCTCATCTCCGAGTCGGAATTCACCCTCATTAGAATTATCCCATCATTCTCATCAGGATGTTCTCATAGGACAATGTACTGACTTAGAGATAGGTTCATCAGTCTGCTGCTTCACTGTCAGGGCACGATGTGGGGGAAGATCAAAATCAGTGTTTCTCTTCTATCAAGGATGGCTGTGCTTGCAGGTATAGGATACTATCCGCCTTCCTTAACCCCAGCTAGCCTAAGTGGTAATTACATACCCAACCCTGGCTCTCATTCATTCAGGGGTAATTTTTTGCTGCTAGGGTTAGCTAACGTTGGGTAAAAAACTGCTTCTATGACTAGTTGAGGTTTTTGGGAGATGACCATCCACCTTGCAACTGCAACCACAGCCGTCCGTGACAATATGGAATACTGAGCTACAGACTGGCGTTCATCAACATAAGTTTCCTAATTGCAAAAGGGACTTTTAATGTCTTTTCCACAATGATAAAAAAAAATCTACCTGCCTTTTAACAATATTTTTGGATATATTCTTGATTGGCCAGACCTGGAATTTCCCATGTTAAATCATGCCCAGCACCTGTGAATATTCGGAATACCTACCACTAGAATTTACAGAAAAGATTGTGAACAGGCATGAAATATGTTTTATGCATTAGGGAGAGGTCATGTCCCTACCTGCCTGTTTACAACCTTCCTGCTCACAATAGGCCTGAATAAATAAATCTCTCTAAAACTGAAGAAGATAGACTACTGTGGGAGAACCTGGGTGATCCAGCAAAAATGGATCTAGTTTGTGTCCTTCTAGTCCAACTAGTAGCCATTGATTTTTAGGAAATCTGTTCCATATTTGCTGGGTCACTTACGTTCTCCAATGATAGTCTTCTCCGGTCTTGGAGAGCGTTAATAAATAAGGTCCAATGTCTTTTTTTAAATCATAGTTCAAAATGATTATAGTTTAATGCTGAATTTACAGCAGAGTGTACAATTAATTAATATTCTTCAATCTATATATTGTAAACTTGTTCAAACATTGGCATGTATTAACTTCCAAACTAGGATGAAAAACTTTCACCTGCAATTGTAAAGCCAGCAAGTTAGATATCCAGATACAAACATAAAAAGAAATAGAATGGAAGTTTTTCTCAATTGTTTTATTGTTATTGTGGTGTCTTACTTTAATTAACAAATCAGGGTTTTCTTTACAAAAGGAATTCATTTTACAATATTTTATCTTTTGAATTCAATAAATCTAACCAGGTTGGTTTACTGAACTAGTGCAAAATGTTTACACCTAAAATCATCAACTTAGTATTGAGCGATTGTATGGCTTAAAATTTTATAGGATTTCTGCAGTTATGTTTACATGGAAGATCACATTTAGGAAATTTTAAATTGATATATCCCAAAAATAACTATCGTGAAAATATATATAAAAATTTATGGGAAATTTCCCCCGCACAGATTTGTATAAAAATAAGCTATTTTGACAAAATATATCTATGACACAAATAATTTTTTTAGAAATATAATTCCTCTAGCACTTACCTGATATAACATTTTTGCATGCATAACAAGAAACAATATAACACAGCACCCATTGTAATAAAAAAGAAGTAAACAGGACTGTACGTTGTTATTAAAATTTGGTATTTAGGCAATTCTGATAACATCTTCAATCATCTGTATTTTATAAAATATAATATATATGAATATATTTTTCCCCAAATGAAATTATTAAAAAAATATATGCCTAATATAAAAGGTTCTACAAAAAAAAGATTTCTAAATGTTTACAATTAAATTTACAAACATTTTCCAGCTGCTAAATTTACAATATAAAGATATATAATTATAGATAGATATAGACACACAAATCTATCATTTACAACATTCTCTTATTTATGATGCCAGGATGACAAAAAAGTAATATTGATAAGCGTAACAATGTCTCATATTAAAGTGTAGCCAGATATTATATATTTCAAATTTAATATTTTCCATTTCTACTAAATTACAATTATTCACATTTATTAATTATTATTTTGACAATAATTTAATTTTTTCTGAAGCTATAAATATGAAGTATAAAATTCTTCAAAAAATTAATACAAATTTTTACTTAATTTTGTGGATGGTAACGGACTTTATGTGTGTGTTTTTTATGTGTGACTTTTATACGTGTGCGTTTGTTTTTTTATTTATTGTATATTCAGACTTTACTTATCTGCAGCTTAAAAAAAGGACAGAACAAAGCATTTTGGTGGAGTGAAACATTTGTTAGCAAATGTTTCTAGTCCTGGATCAGATCCATTCCAGGTTTGCTGGATCACCCAGCTTCACTGATGAAAGTGTATCCTCTCCAGCCTTGAAGATAATAAATCAGGCCCATTACAACACATTACATGCTAAATTTGTAAATTTTTTTAAATGGTAAATTATTTTCAAGGTTTTCATAAAATGGGAACCACAGCTTGATTGTCAATTGTGGATACAGTGACATGGAGGGGGTCCACCCTTCCCCATTTTATGAGTTTTATCTATATTATAAAATTTCACATGCAGGTTGAACCACAAGAACAGATGGCATTTTCCATTGAGATTACATTGCTAAAGTAGGAGAGGCTGTTCACTTATCAAAAAGGAATGAACATCATGGTGAAAATTATTTAAAGCTTGGGTTTACTGTAATCATATGCAAGAAAAAATATATATTTTGCACAAAATTGGGTTCTCTAGTCAATACAACATAGGCTTAACAACATTAATATACATCCTGCTGTAAAAATTAACTTTGCTGAGTGAACAGCTTCTACTCATTTAGTATAAAACCTCATTGAGCCTGATTAATTAAATCTCTGCAAGACTAGAGAAGAAAGACTATAATAGAATGACCTGAGTAATCCAGCAAACTTGGAATTGATCTGGTTCAGGGTTAAAAACAGATGACAACTAACAGCAAATGATTTTTAAGAAACCCATTCCAGGGTCATTGGATCATCCAGGTTCCTCCATGATAGCCTATCTTCTCACCAGGCCCTGATTTATTAAAGCTTTCCAAGGCTGGAGAGGATACACATTTATCAGTGAACCTAGGTGATCCAGAAAACCTGGAATGGATTTGTTAAAAGTCATTTCCTAATTGTTAGCAAATGTTTTCAATCCTAGACAAGATCCCGATTCCAGATTTGCTGGATTATCTATCTTCAATGATGAAAGTGTATCCTCTCCAGCATTGGAGTGCTTTATTAAATCAGGCTCATTGTGTTAGAACAGCCTGGGATCATTGGCCCCAATATGCAACACTGGGATGAGGGGCATTATAGTTCAAAGATAAAGATGCATTGCAAAACAATGGGACTTGTTCTTAACTGGTAACCCATTTTGCTAATTTCTCATAGCTGAACTTTAGTAGCAGCAAAACTTGATACACTTTGTTATTTTAGCTGTTCTAGACCTATTTGAATGTAATTTTTCAAGCAGTGAGATTGCATTAAAGCTAAGTTGGGTTTTTGGGGTTTTGCCAGTTTTCTTGTACCTGTTTTAGGAGACGACATACCTGGAACTAAAAGAATTTGCAGCAGAGTTGAAATTCTGAACAGATATAGATTGCCTTTCTGTGTGATAACGCTTATGTGTACCATGAGTTATTAAATACGCTTTATATTGTGTAAGATATGGAAATAAGGTATTACAATCATAATGGGATTTTGTAATTTTATAGCCTTCTTTGCCAATAGATTTTTTTTTAGGAAAGTTTGACAATAATTACCCAGTGATTCTCAAAATCAATGATTATACTATAAAATGTTACTCCAGTTTAAAAAAATAAATAAATTGACTTTCTTTGATGCACCCAAAACACCCCAGCACACATTTCAGCTGGAATTCATTTCAATACTTGCTATTTATTTAGAATGACTGCAATAAATATGATTATACATTCTTGAGAAAAGCAACTTCTTTAGGAAAAAAAACGAAAAAACAAAAAAAGTTAAAAAATAAAAAAAAAAGGAATGGACAATGTTTCTTTGTCATCTGGCTACTCCTCTTATATCAATGCATACACTTTTGTAAAGAAATATATTTTTATGGAAAATAAATTTGTAAAAGTATGATGTAAATTTTCAGTGCAATGTAAACAAAATAAAATTATTAATTCATTTTAATTGCTTGGTTTATCTGATATTCAGCATTGAAAATAATGGTATTCTTTTACCTTTTTGTGCTCACCAACCATATATATCTACCGCCAGCTCATCTTATCCAAAGCTGTTGACAGTTCCATGGTTGTGAGCAACAGAATGATAGGAACACATTATTATTTATACATTTACAAGCTTGTATTGGAGAAAATGATAAAATGAGCCTGGAAGTCTGTTAGAGGAGAGTATGACCCCTTCACTATCCAGTCTATAAGAGAAGAGACATACAGCACCCATGGAACCCACTTCTGCTTTGTAAAATTTGCATGTGGCCATAATAATGCACTTGCAACATCAACTGAGCTAAGTACTCTTCATGATACTTTTTTATTTACCTAAAAGTTAACCCCCTTTTTTTCTACAAGCAATACATATCCATTTTCTTATTTCACCCTTTAAGTTCTACATAGTGGATTTGATTAGCCAAAGCTCTCAAAGAGAGATGATTGAGAATGCCTCGAGCATTCTTGCGAAAATTTACTCGAACTTCCAATGGTTCCGCAAAATTTCCGCTAACCGATTTCGGGAAACCATGGGAAGAGGAAATTAAAACAGGAGGATTCCCAGAGCTGCATTCAGCCCTGGGAATCCTCCAGTTCACGCGATCCCCTGGCACTAGAGGTTAATTATTCTCTAGTGCGCCGGGGATCGCACACTCTTCTCAATGAATGCAGCCACAGCTACAATCATTGAGAAGATGGCCAGCAAAGGAGAACCTCTGACATTGTAATATAAGTATCTCTTACAAATGATACATTTGTTACAGATACAAATGTATCTTTGTAAGGTATACTTATATTACAATGTCAGGAGGTTCTCCTGTGCTGAGCATCTGCTCAATGATTGTAGCTGTGGCTGCATTCATTGAGAACGGTGTGTGATCCCTGGGGCACTAGAGGTTAACTAACCTCTAGTGTCCGGGGATCGCAGAGGATTTCCATGGCTGCATAATGCAGCCCTGAAAATCCTCCTGTTCGGCAAAAGCTCGACCTCTCGGCGAATGAGAAGGCCATTCTCACTTACATTTTCAGTAAGGGAGAAAAACATAATATTCTCACTCATCCCTAGTCTCAAAGACTGGTGAACATGGGATCATGGGTAAACTCGAAATTGATTTTTTTAAATTGTTTGGTATTATTTGTGAATTTTTTTCACCTGACGTTAGCTCTGGTTCTCCAATGACAGTCTATTTTCTTCAGTCTTGGAGAGCTTTGAATAATCACGCCCAGTGATTCTTCTACTTTGACACAACCACTGCTGATCTCCCTTTCTAGAACTGATAGCTGCCAGACATGCTCATCCAGGGCATTGAGGGCTCATCTAAATGTCCACATTTAACCCATTGTGCACTAATCAAGTGTTAAGTGTTGTCACTTTGCAGTGTCCCTTATTTTGAACCACACCTCATGCACTAAGGGAAATCACTTCAGTTGTAGCCAACCATAATTGCATAATACAGAATGTCAGGTGGCATGCCATCTGGAGTTTATCTGGGCTGCCTTAATATATTGCACACACTAAAACGAATGTCATAACGAATAACGAGTGTTAATTAACATGCTGAAATAAAGTAAATGAGACATATTTCTTTATGGTTTACTGGTCTACAACAAGTATATTGATTAAGAGTATTTAACAAACCTTGATGCATACATGATAGGGGTCACTGACCTATGTTTAACCAATCCAGTTAAAGAATACATTTGTCTACTTCTAGGTGAATTACACCAATGGGCTTTCAACTGACTTCTTGTGAGCCTAGGGTATTATTGAACTTTCGCCCTTGGATCCATTATTAAACTATGCTAGACAGGAAAATAACGATGTTACAGAAAACGGTTATAATGTCAGAACATGTCATCATTCTCTGCAGCATTTTGGATCTACCATTACTGGAGCAAGAAAAGGAAGAAAAGGATCCTTGATATCACAAAGAAACTTGTGTGAGGTCTGAAGCGTTAGCGTCATCTACTTAAATTTAACATGTATTTAAAACCAGGACATTTCTCAATTTTGGATAGATTGGTGAAAAGTTAAAAATATGTTTGGGATTTTTTGCTTTGTCTCCAGGGAAGAAAATTTACTATTTTAATGTGTTATGATGCCCACTGTCACCAAAACTAAAACGGGGGACCTATCAAAAGATCAGGAATTAATAGTTAATATATTTCAAGAAGACCTTTGTTCTGATGGCAACTACAAGTAGGGAACTCTCTAACTTCGGAGATATGTGTTATCAATTCATTCAATTTACATGTTAGGGAGTAATGGACATTTTTCTAATGGCATGTAGATAGGTAAAAAAAAGAAAACTAGAAAGTAAAACTCTATCAGTTAGAGGATTTGTAATTCTCTCCAGACACCTTTGTGATTTTTGCATTTCTACTAGATGGCAAGCGGTTAAAGTCATTCTCATTGAGAGCTAAAGAATACAATGGTATTCAGAAATTTCTGCTATCAGAAATTTCTGGACCCCTTACTAGTAAACTTCCTGTCCCACGTTTAAATGTTCCAGTATTGCAAAAGTCAAGTCAAGGGTCTGAGATAACCAACAAAGGAAGCCAAGTGTAAAAAAGGAGTTAGAACCTCAAGTAGCACCTGGCTCCTTTGCTGGGGATGGGTGGGGGGCAAGCCTAAAGCTCAAAATCATGCTCAGTACATTGGTCAGGCCCAGTTTATTAGTAGTAGTGTTCCCCATCTGATGACAAACTTATCACCCCCACACCTCCTGCCGACAGCAACATACTAATATGTCATCAGCCATGACAACTTTAAAGTGGAATGTAAAGAATAATAGCATCCTTATAATAAATAATAATAATAATCATAATAATAAAAATACAATAATAATTTTATTTTTTGACTAGAGAGACTAAACTGCTTCCAACCCCTCTCACCATTGTCAACTATCTATTGTCTGTAAAACCTCCGATTTTCTGTATGTAAAAAAAAAATTCTATACCTGTGCCAAACAACTGAGTTCTCTGCTGTTACAGATAATGTAGCCCTTATCACACATACAATCTTCAGTGCTGTAAGGTTTTGAAGACAGCAGCTCACAACCCGTTGACATTAGTGATAAGAAGTATCAAGAAAGAATCAGTGTGGACTGTCTACTACAAAAAAAGCCTCTAACTCTGCCAGAAATGTTAGATCAGTGGCAGTCAACTTACTTTATAAAGTGGGCCTCAAAAGTAGCCCCTGAGATGACCAAAGGTCCGCAAAAAGGTTTTATTAAATTAGCAATATGAAAAGCTGCCAGGGGCTGCCAACATAGAGCTGGTCAGGGACATGCTATAAGAGTTGTTGTAGACTGTAGATGTGTTTCAAGGACAATCATAGACTGGAGACATGAAAAAGAAAAAAAGCAGTAGCCACAAGTTATTCTAATCCACAAATCTTTGATTCCTTTATTATACACAACGCATTCAAGTCTATAGTTTACACTTCCAGATATGACTACCCTTCACTAACGCGTTTCGCTTATTCATAGAGGTGGATCATGTGGAGACATGATACATGAAACTGCTAGAGATTACTATTGTTATTCACCTTTAAAAATCAATGCTTCACATCTGAGCCTCCTGCCAACCCGCCTAAAAATGATTTGTGCCATATTTGATATTCCAAGAGAAAAAAAACAAAAAAAAAAGGAAAAGAGATGAACAACACATAAAAACATAAATGTCTTTGTAGAAAGTCTGGTATGGAAAAAAAGTTTTTTCATCACTGGAATATATTTTGTCTACAGGGTGAAAGAGGGTCACACAGTGGGTGCCAAAGGGACATATATGGCCCCTGGACTGCAGGTTGGGAACTTGGGAATTAGATATTTAGGAAAACTAAAGAGCTGTTACTAATAAAGAGCAAAATATAATTCCAATAGCAAGGCCACAAATGTTCTTTAAGTAATAATTAATGGCAATGTCTCTTTATTATGAAGCAGCACTTTCTACGTCTAAAGTGTGGTGTGGAAATTTACCAATGCAGAGAAAAACAAAAGTATGGAATTGTTTATTTCAAGATAGGGCAGTAAAGGAGGTGCTGATTGTTCCTCTTACACCTTCATTGCTAGAAATGTGAATGTTTACATCACAATAAATGAAAAGAAGATTCTTGCGGTCAACTCACGCAACCAACTGGCCTCTAATGTATTTGCAAAGCTTGAGACCTACTTACAAAATGAACTTTTGCTACTTTTGCTATGTAAAGTTTTAATCTACAGTGTGTGCCCGTGAGCCATTGCTGGTATTCAATAGTTCATAAGCCTGGATTTTACTATGCATGCACACAGTAAGATAAGGCTCCAGAGTCGAAGCCGTCAATATGAATTGTTGCATTATTAAACCATCCACAGCCTAATCCTTGATTTAGATCTTCCATTTTCTACAGAGGGAAAATATCAATATAATAATATCCGTTCTTTGGGTAAATCACTGTATATGATTTTTTTTTCCCTCATCTTCATCCCCTGAACCACCACCTGTCTGCTGTTATTTTCCATTGAGTTACATTTTTAGAATCTCTCAATGCTTCTAAAGTATGAAGAGTAATGCTAACACTGAAATAAGTAACACACTCAAACTCAGTTTACAAAATAAGGCATCATTTTACATTTCTGGGATTTTACATAGCATGCGGAATGCTTGGTGTGTTTTTTTTTTAACCTTTATTGCAAAGTTAAGATTGTCCTAAAGCCAATATAATTCAAAAACCTATTACTTTTCCACCAAATTGCCTTGAAAGCAGGCTCCTATGGCTATGTTCAGACTGGTGGTAGGATTGTGACCCATTTACCATTTGCCAGAAAACCACTGCCTCGGGGAAGAAGCTATATTCTCCCCACAGCAGCCCCATAGATAATAAATAGGGCTTGTATATTTATAAAGCTAGCAATGTGACCTGACTTTTCTCATTTCTTCATTTATGCAATGCAGCCCAGTCACCCTCTGCCCCAGCCTGTGTCTGGACAGCCGAAAAACAGCAATATACTAATGATTTGTTTTGTGACCACATGTGTATGGAGGACATCTGCTTGGCCCCAAGTTTTGACACCCTCCCCCTTTCCCAATCCGAAAGCTGCTGAGCATTGCATGAGACTTAAAGCACAACTAAACTCATCCTTGTTCTAATGCAGGAAACCCATCTTCCCTCTTCTTTTTTTCCTGATGTCCATCTTTTGCCATCTTGACTGGCTTTGTTGGGGTGACGTTGCTCATTCATTCCCGACACATGTAAGGGAAGCCATACTTCTTGGGTTTTCCTGGCAACCAAAGCAACAACCAACTATACACATGCACAGCTTAGCAAAACTTGACAGCTTAGCGGTGATCAGGAAGGTAAAACCAGTTATTGCAGAAGGGACATTGCCTGTTCAATTCTGCTAAAACCCCCTGGGGGCCTGAATCGTCCATGTGAAAAGGGGATTTTGCATATCAAAATCCCAAAATGATACCCCCCCAAAAAAAAGAGCAGCCTTTTCAGAGTTTTTTAACATGAAGGAACCCTTGTAATAACTTTCAGGTCTTCAGAGAACCCCTTTCGGAAACCCTTTCAGGTTTTAAGGGAACTCCTACAGTGTATACTACATCCACAGCTTATAGTACATTAGTGTGGTGGTCAATGAGAAGAATGCTTTTTACATTTCTGGTCAGTGGTAAGAAAGTCACCCTTAAAGATTCTTTATTGTGGTGCCCAGCATGAAGAATACCTCTTACATTGCAGGCTATGGGACCTAATTCACCATTACAGATAGCCAAAGAGATCATTGGGGTCACCTAAACTGAACTGAGAGTCACAAATTGCTCATTGCTCAAGGAACCTCTAGCAAACTTTGGAGCAACCCTAGGGTACTACGCAACTCTAGAGAAACGCTGGTCTAAAGTTCACACATTAAATTAAACATTTCTACAACACATTTATGGTTTAGAATAAACATCAATAATTAATTTTTAGTAAATAGGTTACTTTGTTATAACAGGTATAGCTAAAGTTATCACCAAAACAACAGGTTTCCATTGGAAATCCATAATTGGTATAAAGTGTTATAGTGGTTACATTCACATTAATAAATTTGATGTAACCATTTATTAGTTTAAAATATTTATAAAAAAAGTATTGACAACAAAAAGGTAACTCGGTCCTTAAAAGTTTAACTCTTTTGTTTGAAATAAGATTGAAATATATTCAGTAGATTAGATTTACCAAATGAATAGATCAATTGTACTTTTGAAAATAGAATTTTTTTTTTATTTTTTGAGTGATATTGAACATTTCAAATCAACACAACTTTGCCATATGCATTACACATTTGGTTTGTGAATTTTCTTTACCCTCCCCTTTTAATCAGTCAACCCCATTGTGTCACATAGAAAATATTACATTATTGCTTGTTAGATAATTACCCCATATATACATCAGTCAAAGTGAAACATGATACCCAAAAAGAAGAATTGCACTGTTTAGTTAGAAATTGTTAAAAGAAAAAAGTTCATTTCCTGTAATAACATGAATTATCCAGTAACAAATTGCTGTTATGATGAATAACTTCCCAAATAATAATAGTAGATGCTTTGTCCTGTGTTATCCATGGAATGGATCCAGAATTGTACTTTTTGTCAAATAACATAAGTAACCGAAGGCAATACGTTTAATGTCTATCTGCAGTGGAAATTGTAGAGAGCTTTTAAGGCAAAATGATTCTTTTTGTGGTTATTAGCCTTGAAAGGATGATGTGTTTTCCATCGTAGCTGGCCATTAAATGTATTGCCTTGAGTAACTTTTTTTATTTTGATAAAAAGTAAGATTTTGGATTTGAAAGAGTAATACTAGTAGAAGTAGTAGTATTTAAAGTGTACTTACTTTACAAGTGTGCTTACATTAATTCTTTGCAAAATACACTATACAGTGACTCTGCCTATGCTGAGATGATTGTAGCCAGTCACAAGGCAAGTGAATGCAATATTCATTTGTAAACATGGCGAAGAACTGACCAGGCACTAGGATTTACATCCTGGTAGTCTGGGCCATCATTTTATTGCAGTAAGTACATGCTGACTTTAAATGGTGTCGAATCAAAGACGGCACTGTTCTTTTGAAAGGAAAATATGATAAAAGCATTGGCAAGGGGTTGTTAACAGCCACCAGACTGGGTAAATACATATATACATACAATATACATTTTGATCCATTACAGAACACTTAAAGTTGAGCCCTTCTTTCCCTATAATCAATCACTTACAAACATCCACTTAGAAGCAGGCATAGGAAAATGCAGAGTATGCCACTACACGAAGGCCAACAGTCAATTTGGTACAGGGGCCCCAAGTCAGTTCTGCACATGGGCCCACTGTTGGCTGTCCACTACTGCCTCCAAGGTAGGCTAGAAGCTGAATACTGGCCATGGAATACTATGGGCCTAATTTATAAAAGTTCTCCAGGGCTGGAGAAGATACACTTTCATCAGTAAAGCTGGGAAATCCAGCAAACCTGAAATGGATTTCTTCAAAGTTATTTAGCTATTGTTTTTAATCAAGATCAAGATCTATTCCAGGTTTGCTGGATCACTAAGCTTCACTGATGAAAGTGTATCATCTCCAGCTTTGGCAAGCTTTCATAAATCAGGCCCTATGTGTTACTCTTTTTGCATATGGCCTCTGTATGTGAAAGACAGGGAATAGCATAGGGGGTATTAGGAGTGTTTGGAAGTTTCTCCTCGGTATACCAATCTGAGGGTCCCAGATCACCAGATTACTGGCAGGCAGGTTTTGGGTGAATTGGAGCACTAAATGCCTGGATAAAAACATTAATAAGAGTGAAAAAAGGGTGAACATGTATTCCCCCCATATTCATCAGAGGTGCACCATGATTGCCCCAGAACTGTCACATGAAGTTGCTCTTCATGTAAATTGGGTGCAATAAAGTTGTTCCAGCAAATCCTATTTGAGAGACCACAATATTTTCTGTTACATGAAAAAAGAATCCCTGGCATCTCTTTACTTGTCAAAGCTTATTGATCTCCTTCTCCACTCATTATTAGATGGATATTCAGTTGCCTTTTTAGATATAAGACCATATGCATAAAATAATGGGCCTAATTTATAAAGGCCCTCTAAGACTTTATATTAGTTGTCAAATGTTTTTAATCCCGGACCAGATCTATGTATGGTGTAGGTTCTCCCTCAAAAATCTATCGTTTCCAGTCTTGAAGAGCTTTAATAAAATATGCCTAGTGTGTCAGGAGGGGGGATTGATGGTACATTTCCTATGCATTTTTACCCCTGATGCATTGTTTATTGCAATCTATAGGAAATAGGAAAACAGACATGCTTTTACATCCATCATCCAATCACTATGACCTGATAAATGTCCATGTTAACGCCTATAATTAAGAGACAGATCCAGCTTGGTCCAGATCCAATTTGGCACCATTACTGCAGCTCAGACTGGATAAATTCTTAATAAAAAAGTTAAAATAAATGTCTTTTTGACAGTAGCTTGCCTAAAAGCTTTATTATATGTATATATATATATATATACACAAAGTTCAACCTGGAAACTAACATAACCAGATAAAAGAACACATTTTTCGCATCGTGGCTGCCTGGTATTAGAGTTCAAAGGGTATTTTGCAGGGTACTTTTATATTTATTCCTAATATACAGTATGTACTATAATTGTTAGAGTTCAGCAGAGGGCATTTCATTCGAATATTCCCCAGCACATATATCCCCCACATGTATATTTTTTTACCAATAGATATCCTCCGTGTACTGTTTTAATTACCATGGTCAGAAGACTGAGGACATTCTGTAAGTGCAGGTTATCATGTACCTGCTATCTTTGTACTTTATGCTTACACACAGTGCATGGTGCTGTTTGCGCATTAATAAGAAATGTTTATTTCACAGTGGTGGTAGTAAATTTCTAAACATTTCTAGTTCCATTTTACAAATAAAATGGGAACTCGGTGTGGTGCACACTTTGTTAAATGCAGTAAATCTTGTTCAATGCTATGATGAGGTTTTGGTACCAATCCATGAAAGTAGCAGATGAGCCATAGACCTTCATTGCATATTGATTATATTTCATGTGATGAAGCCTTGCTCTGGGTTTTATTTGATTTATCAGGTGCTGTTTATTACTCACAAAATAATTATTCATAAATGAAAGCAGCAATATAAAACATATTTCCTGTATTTTAGCAAACAGCTTGAATCTTTTCTAATACGATAATTCATATTCCACCAATTCCATAGCAGAAAATACACTCTCTCTCTTTCTGTTGTTCTCTGAGAAAGGAATGAACATGTCATGAAACATTTTAAACCCTGCCTAAATTTTGGGGAGGACATTTTTATTCATCATTTTTTGCTAATGATGCAAAACTGCTGGCCATCCATAAAGATGTCTCAGGGAGTGTTTAGTGGTACCAAAGTCGCCTTCCACCTCTGGCAAAGTGAAAGATTGTTTTCCTGCAGAAGAAGCCTTGGATCTGTCTTATGGAATCACTGAAGGTTTCCAAATATGATTGTGGCCACACAACACAAACATGCATTGTGGTATTAAAGTGCAGGTACTTTACTTCATACGTGTATGTTCCATTCAGAAATAATGCTACCAGACTTTATAGACTCTTTTTAAATAATCCTTACAGTTTTACTTTGCATACATTTACAGATATATTTTGGTTATTACTTTCTATGTGTGTCTATTTAAAAAGCTTAGACTAATCCGGGTTCTTCTGTTTGCTTGTAATTACCTGCATTTGGTTAAATTTTCTGATATTTATAAATCTAGCTGGAAATTTTGCAAAGGGTAAATGCTAGAAAATAAAAATATTTGGATTGAATACATTTTAAGTGAAAGAGCAGTGTGGGTCACCACAGTAAGTCATATTAATTAATTGAATTTCTTGATGCAAAAGCCCAAATCTCCCATCAAAAGCCATTAAAATAGAACTCCAGAACATTATTATTATTTTTGCAATGGGAAAAAAAGGTTTCTCCACTAAAGCTTTATCACCAATTTAATGTTTCAGCAACAGCTCTAGAATATCACTGAAACAGGTATAATGCTTATATAATATATAAATAAATATACATTAAAAACCTGACAGCATCCTTTACACATTTTATCCCTGATACAGAAGAAAGTGTTGGATGAAGGATGTCTGTGCTCCTAAGGGGGTTCCAAAGACCCCTTTACCAGTGCACAAGCAGATACTGTACTTTACCCAGAAGAGAATCAGTAACCAGCAGTCAACATCTGATTACCATGATGATTTTTTGCAAATCCTAGTTCAAGTAAACCAATTTACTCTTTGATAATTAGAGTATCAACCTCACCAATGGCTTATCTGTCAGGCAAAGGGAAAGTAAAGAATATCCTGTGTATTAAATCTATTCAAAGCAACAGCAACTTGTTTAAAACTTCAGTTTAACCAGCATGAAATCTGAAATCAGGAGGTTTAGAGGTACTTTGAAAGGGTAAATAAGTATATTTAATGATTTATTCATATCCCAGTTGTGATTCTGAGTTTTTAGAAAAAGTGGATTTACATTTCCAAGTTAACCTCCAGGATCCTGGTAACTTTACTGGTTTTCCCCATTCTTATTAAAAATTCTGTATTATGCCTAAAAATAATTCTTTACTTTTTAAGTATATTTCTCTTTTTATTTTTATGATATCATTGGCCATGTTTGAAATATGTAGTCTACTCTGACACCCGTAGGAGGATCTAGGGTGGTGAATGTTATATCTGGCATGGAACCCGGAACCTTTACAGTGATTTGTTGGGAAAGTACAACATGGTGGTGCAAAGTTTTGGATGGCTTGAGGAAGGCTTAGAACGTCTATCATTTTTAATTCCATCTGTGCAATTCCACAGTGATTTCCTTATAATATACATTGAACAGTGTTTTTCAACTGTTTTAACATGAGGGATCCATTCGAAATATATTTTAGATGTGTTACCATAATTACTATATTCCCTACTTTGTAGGGAATCGTTAAACCCCTGTCAGTTGCTAAGTCCCATGAAACACAACATGAAAGAAGAGTAAATCTTCACAAAATGAAGGTTATTGGACTTATTTTTTTTTTTTACCCAAACAGGAGTACAAAATAGAAAAGTTCTTTTTTTGGTGAAAATTCAACTGTTTCAATTTTCTATTTATTTCTATCCTAATATGGCTTCAAGAAAAATATTCCAGCATCACATTATAAGTCAGTATTTTTAAACTTTTACCATGGGGAACCCTTGAAATAACTTTCAGGTCTTCAGGTAACCCCTACTATAATCACTATATCCACAGCTCACTGTATATTAGTATGGTGGTCAGTAGGAAGAAATCCTCCTACATTGCTGACTAGTAGGAAAACAGTCACCCTTACAATAAATCGAAAAGATCATTGTTATCAGTTCAACTGACCTGAGAGGCACAAACTGCTCATTGCTTATGAAACCTCTGGCAACCGCTGGAGGAACTCCGGTTGGGAAACACTGCCATAAACCCTACCACTGATTTAGAGCATCTTTATTGGTCCAGACAGTTTTCCAGGAGCCCATTCCAGATGTATGAAGAATGGGAATGCCTAATTAGGAATTTCTACATTCAAGCAACATCTTTCTTGCACAGCCCCTACTTCTTTTGACATCCTAAACCTCTCCTCTTTACTATTAATATTAGTATAATTTTTATTATCTATTATGGCAATGTCCAATTAAGCTCTGTATAAGCTAATTTTCTCTGCATCTACCTTCACCTCCCTCTGTAACCTTTCACATAGCTACCGCTTGGGAGCAATGGATACAACCATAGACCGTCCCTTGAGTAACTGTCTGAGTCTGCTGATATATATAAGATAGTGGCATCCAGCAAACTTTTTTTTTTTTGTTATCTACACAAGGAAAGCTTTTACATATAAATATCAGACATACAATATGTTAAATGCACCTATAATCTTATAGGAAGGCTTTTGTTCAAATGAAGGGTCTAGTGACAAGTCCCCTTTAAGCGTGTCCACTTATTTTCTATTAAGAAGACACAAGCTTTCAATAAACAGATTTTGAATGTAAAAATCACCCCTGGCCTTCAAGGATAGACCACCATCTGTCAGTGGTTTTCGTTGATGTCGATGCAACTCAATCTGAATAACGAAACCATTAATTAACACGCATATGCTGCTGTTGACTCGAATCCAGCCAGACAGTGACCTTTAATGATAAAAGTTATTTAGGAATAACAGATAGGACATTCCAATCTTCATGCAATTCATCTCACAGAGCTGTAGAATACTATACAGCTGCCACTGGAGCCTTTGTGCTTTTTTTACGCAAATGGTTTAAGTCAGGACGTCTGACCTTTCTCGAAGCACGTATGCCCTTCTGTCATGGTAGACTGCCCACTTATCCAAACCTACTGTACATCTTCTTGGGAATAAATTTATAGTTTCTGCTTCTCTTACATTTTTACACTTTCTCACCTACCCCTTGTATCTAGGGAGATGTGGGCATATATTTGTTCCTTTTATGTTCGAATTTCGTCATCTGCCCTCAATTTGCCTTTGTGCTAGTTATTGAGGAGCATGAAGGAGCTGTGCAATCTTACTTTAATAGCAGCTGCTGGCAGGATGGGGTATCGGCTGTAGAACTGGGTCCAGTCCAGCCTCGGGGGCAGTAGAGTAAAAGAGGCTCAACCCTCAAACCTCAAAATGTACACTTAAAAATGTATTCAAGTGCATGAAGGTTAAGTAAAGTCTATTAACCTATGTCAACTAATCAAGATACAATTATTATAGGTCATTGCAGAGAAAACATTTTTATTGGCTGCTGTGGAGATATTACTTGCTTACACAATTCCCCTCATAATTAGATCATTAGCAGAATTAAGAGTACGGACTATAGAGATGAACAATCAATCACAATCACAAGACTAATTTTTTTTTTATTTCAATAAAAAAGCCTGTAGAAGATTTCTTCCATGGTAGATTAGTTACCCTGTGTCCTGCTTAATGCAGCCTTCCTGGCCTCCTGGGCCACCAGCACTATTGACATTTTAATAATACTTCAATGCCAATACAGATATGACTTCCTGGTACATTAGTTGACAATTGTTACAGCTTGGTGCTGACATTTTTTGTTAAAGTGATTGCAATGCTGGAAACATGTTTGTATCTGTAGCATCTCATGCTTTTGTGAAGTCCCCCTTACACTAAAGCACCCCAGATACCAAACCTTAATCCCTACAACAGCCAATATAAATGGGTTTTGCCCATTTAAGCCAATGTAAAATGTTTATTTATTGCAAAAGAGAAGGTCTATTCTGCGCTAAAGGCTTCTTACTTTCCTGTGCTCTGTCTTCATTAAAGTGTACAGTGAGCTGGAGATGTACCACTCGGTTCACAACCCTGGCATCTGCCATGTATGGGATTAACAAAATAATGGGTTATTTCATCACAGCTCAGCCATCAAGGCTGTCTAAGAATTCCAAACCAAGATAATGAATGGGTAACGATCACTGGTTGCCATACACCAGATACCTGCCCGATCACTCCAGAGAACTGTCGAAAATGGTGAGCAGTGCATGTGCTATACAGAATACCCACCAGTAAATCTGGCTTCCCCTGCACGTGCCAGGACTGAGTGAACCCTGGCCCAGCCGATTAAGATGGCAAAAATATGTATGTAGGAAGAGAAGAGGGAAGAAGATGGTGGTGCCATGCAATGGAAGGTAGGCAATTGAAAAATTGAGTTCTGCTGCTTCATAGCTGCATTCCATTTACTTTATTAGCCCTGTGTATGCTAAACGCTCTCCTCTCGCACGTGGCATGCTCAGGTCACCACCACCAAGGGGCAAAGTTGCATAATGAAAGGAATGATAGAGGTTAGTCACATGCTTCATACCTAGAAATACCAGGCATGTTCTTCACATGGAACAAAGTTCTAAGGGAAGTGTAGATCGCCAATGCCCACCTTAATATTTCTGTCTTGATGGATTTACTTTACTGCCTAACTTAATTCCAACACCTACACCCTAACCCTTACCCTTTCTTTTTAACTGAAGTGATCATATCAGCAGGGAGCTTCATCTTTGCTGATTGGGAGCTAAAGGTCAGACACAGCAGGGGGGATGTCAGAAGACTTCCCAGAGCCCACTTCTTCTCCATGGAGATCAAGGTTCCACTCTGCAGCTACTGGCAGGAAACTTTTCTACGCTACTTTCTCTACGCTACTTCAGTACCTCTGAAGCTTGCCATAAGTAGAGCTCCCAATGATTAGGGTTGCAGTCAGCATGGAGTACGTGATCAGTACCTTACAAGTACATTTTCAGATTGCTGCGCAGTACTATTATACTGAGAAACGCATTTTTTGTTCAGTTAGATCTTACACTTGTATTTTACAAATTTTTGGGTGGTGAATCCCCCCCCAAGTTTTTGCTATCACATCTACAATACAGGGCAACCTCCTTTTCTGTCAAAAAACATACAAATTTTACATACAATGAAAAAATAATTAAATAACTTGAATGTACTGTTTATTTAAATTTCTTTTGCTGATACAAAGGATTTATTGTTCTATGACTTTTTTTACATTAAAAAATGTGAAAATAAATCTGGTAAGCCGTTAAGGTAAAGCTTATAGCTTTTCCTGGAGTGTCCAGAGTTAGGACAATCCCGCTGGATGCTCAAACAATAGTCAGCCATCATATGTACATCCCATCTACCCCGATACCCTCCTTCCATGACCTTCAAATCTTGGTGGAATCATTCTCCTTGCTTATCA
>NC_092862.1:17153535-17163831 GCF_032062135.1 Pyxicephalus adspersus
GATTAAATGTTCATCTTTGATGAGCTGCCGAATATGTGAACCATCAAACACACTGGCCTTGATTTTTTCAAATGACAGGCTAGGCAATACCAAAATGAAGTACTTGAAAAAGTCTCCTTCAGTTGGCAAAGCTTTAACTAACTGCTTCATCAGACCCAGTTTCAAGTTCAGAGGTGGGAATATGATATTCTTTCTATCAACAAGTGGCTCATGTAGAATGTTTGGATCACCTGGTTTTAGGGCAGATCTTGGAGACTAATTCCTTTCCACCCAATGCCTCTCACGAGCTCTGCTGTCCCACATGCACAGATAACAGGGATGCTTGGTGTATCCGTGCTGCTGACCAAGAAGGAAGCGTACCATTTTAAGATCAACACACATGACCCAATTGTGTTTGTGATATTACAACAACTCAATGACTCTCTTTATGTCTGCATATTCTTCACAAAGAGAACTGAATGGCCAATTGGGACTGACCCAAATACATTGCCATTGTGAAGGAGGACACACTTTAAGCTCCGCTTTGAGCTATCGATGAATAGTCGCCATTCATTTGGGTTATAGATTGGAATTCCCAATTCCTCCATTAAACCAGGTATGTTATGGCAATACACAAAGCCACTGTCAGTTATAAAGTACTGCAGAAATGCAATCTCTCTGGTTAGAAAGTACGATACCTTTGGTCCTTTTTCAAGTAAGTTTTTCTCACGCCGTCTTGATGCTAGGAGTTATTAAGCCTTCTTCGATAGTGCCAAATCACGTGCCAAATCACATAACTTATGCTGATTAAATCCCTTACAAACAGAGTCCTCGTCAATTTCAAACTCTTCATCATTGTTGTCACCTAGTTCATCACGATAATCATGTTCTTCAAGAGAGGGTAGTGTAAGGAAAACTGGCACTGGAATTTCATCTAAATGAGCCACTGGGCATATAGAGGATGGTAGACTAGGATACTCTATGTTACATTTATTTTTCTTCCTATATCCAGAAGTTTTCACTATACAAAAGTAACAGTCACTGAAATGATCTCCTGGCTCTCGCCAAACCATAGGTATACCAAATGGCATCTTATCATGTGTTCCCTTTGTCCACATCCGTAAACCCTCGACACACTGTTTGTACACAATATAAGGGGCCCAAGACTTATCTTGATCACCAAGTTTAACTTTGAAATATGGCAAATAGGATTGCTCTACAAATGTGTTGATGTTCGCCCTTTGACTGGGAATGGTGAAACTGCCACTGATATAACAAAATGAATCAGGGTTGTTTAGGCACTTACGACGAGAAAAAGCAGAGCCAGACATGATCTGAAAGAAAGGAAATACGTGCGTAATTAGAAAAATAAATTTTGCAATGCACAACAAAAAACTGAGCAATGCACAACCTCTGACCACACTGCCTTGCATGTAAATGAATAGCCTATACAAATCCACGCTACAGTAATCGCATTATTATAAGCGGTAGAGAAAAAACCTGACGTGATAGAAGAAAAATAACTGCACTTTCAGAATCAGCATACCTATTTTAGTGTAAATAAGCTTAAAATTTTTTTTCAACAAAAAATTGTTCCACTGTGTTATTGCTGGATTGAGGACAAATTTGAGTACCAGATAAAGAAGGATGCACTATAAGAAGGTAAATTCACTCAATAAGGAGCAAAGTGTTACAAAGGTTTAAAGTGAACCTTTAAGAACAGAAATGGGGGATATGGTGGTAAAGAGTTATGCCTTGACCATCAGGGTCCAGGTTTTAAACCTTGGCCAGAACACTATAAATAGTTTGTATAATCTACTACTAATATTCTAATACATTTCCCCCAAAATTGGCTTTATAATATGGTAGGGACATTAGATTTAGCATGCCTATAAGGGACAGGTAATCACCTTGTAAAGCACTTTATAATATTAAAACTTAAAAATAATAATAATGTTAACTTTATCTTAATACTTACTAATAATAATAAACTGTCACTGTCAACATGTTTTCAAAGGTGCAAGTTTTTCACTTGCTATCCTTTGCTTGGAGTCACAGCCTAGTTAGTCCTAGAGCTGAAAAAAGTTTGCAACATGGAAGTTCAGCTGTTTCATACTCCATTGGCTAATGCTAATATGTGGTCAGTGATCCACATAGACCAGGGTAACAATCCAGGAGCATGCTTCTCCAAAGACACATTAGCAAGGGTAGTATGCCATAGATACAATGAAATATTACTAGCTTGAAACATTATTAAACAAAATCTGTTGTCTTTCTGCAGAAATGTTTCATCTACCTGGAAGAATACACAGCTTTGAAAATAGAATTCTTCATCTGAATGTGTGATACATCCTCATGGCATTGTCTGTAGAAAATTATAGTCAATAATAAAATTATAATGAGATTCATCTTGAGATTTAAATGATAACAGGTCCTATTAGTTTTAGATTTTTATGACACCGAGACAATAACTTCCAGCTTAATCAACAATATTGAGCTATGGTAACTGCTAGAATAATTAATTTTATAATATTGGAAAAAGACACAAGCCTGTTTTAGCGAAGCTTTAAAAAAGTTGTGATTACCTTACCTTTATGAAAATAAATAGATGATACAAATAAAATATAGAACATAAAAAAAACAGCTTCAGCAAACAGTTTAATATACAGTTGTATTACATTCTCTCACAGGCCACTTGTAATGTAGACCTTGCTAGTACTGGGTTGGCCTCTTGTTTGCCTTCAGAACTGACACATCTTTATATGGCAATATTCTACAATATGCTGGAAACTTTACTCTGTTCTATATTGAAATATTAGCATCACACAGTTGCGCATCCTTCATGCGAATCTCCCATTTCACTACATCCGAAAGTGTTCTATTGGGTTGAGATCTGGTGCATGTGGAAGCTTTTTGAATACAGTGGATACAGTTGTCATGTTCAAGAAACCAGTTTGAGTTGATTTGATTATTTATTGTGACATGACATGTTACCTGATGAAGTGTTGGTACAAGGCCAGATGGATCAGTGATTTCAACCCCTTAAAGTAACACTAACTCTCTTATTCCCATTCCAGCATGGGGAGGCGCCCTCTTTCTTCTCTTCTCCCCCTTCCAGATGATCTTCGGCCATCTTGAATGGCCATGCCAGGATGGCATAACTCCTGTGAGGCTGCACAGGAATTCATTCATCACCGGCACACACAAAGGAAGCCGGGATTGCAGGGATTGACAGATTTTCTTTGGCAACCAAAGCCGCTCAGCTCAGGTCATGTTAGAAAGCATGGAGTGATCAGGCAGGTAGGACCCATTATTGGAGAAGGCACATCCCCTTTCCATTTCTGCAATAATGACCCTCCTGGTCAATGCCAAATGTTGCTATGGACAAAAGAAAAAAAAGTTTTTACTTTGTATTATGACCTGTTTTCAGGTCATTGTTTAACCTTAATAATTCTTGTAATTAATGTATTTGAGAGATCTATGGTAGCTGATCTCTGGTCTCCCCCATTCCTCCGAAACTCCTGGAGCTTATATACTGATCATGTCCCATGACCCATGTTACTCACCCAAAGCTGCTGCCACATGACACTCCAATCCTGAGTTATCTTCCTGCTAACAAGAGACAGGGTCCTTCTTTAGGTCTCCCTTGGTTCCCACCTTAGCCAGCTACTTGGCTGTTCACTTCGCAGTGCTAGATTTTAAAGTACCAGCACTTGTGGATTGGACAGTGGGCAGAAGTGAGCAGTACCGAACTGTTCACTGCCGTCCCAATTTATTCTCTATTGGGCTGCAGCAAGGTTGTGCTACATGCAACATCTTCCCTGAGGAAGGTTGAGGTTCACCAGTGGGCAATAACCACATTGCAACCACACCGACAGTCTAAACACAGCCTAAAGGTTCCAATTTTTTAATAAGAAGAAACTTTTTTTAGTATCTATTACATCAGCAGTATTGATCAAATTTAATCTCCAGAACCCCAACTTCTGAAGGAATGCAAATAATATACTATGAGAAAGTTTTTACTCCCAACATGCCTCCAAAATGCTGGCCCCGAGCCATCTATGTATCATCTGTTTAACTGATATCTCAATGTTTAACTTATTACAGTCAAACGGTGAGCTCCCTCTAGTGCCTAAACGAATCATTTCTATATTTAAAAAGATAAGAAAAATATGAAAAAACTGTTTTTAAAATGTGAAAGTTTCGATAAAATAAATCCAAAGTAAACTTTGGGTAAAAATTACCTTATATAAGGATTTTTTTTGATAAGTTGATGATCTTTTTATATTATGTTTTTTTCACCTTCAGTCAGAAGCTGCGGTGCAATGTTGTTAACTCCACTTCCCTATTTGTTTATTTGTTTTCTTGTTTGCTATTACTTCTTTTTTATTTATTTTTTCAAATGTACTTAGATCTCAGCCAGTATCTTTTAAACTAAGGCAACGGAGTAAAGCAATGTCATGAATTTTAAAGGAAGCCAATTTCCCAAATAATAATTATTTAAAAAAAATTAATTTATTTGCCTGGCTTATGGTCATGGTGACAAATTTGTTCCATGCACAAATCTAAGGAGGCGCTCAATATTCACATCAAATTTTTCATGGTCTATAATAAGCAGACCTTCCTTTTTCCTACTACGTCTGCCTAAATGCATCATCTGACTCCCAGGGGTATATTTCTGAGAGCACAAAAGGAAGATTTATTGTCAGAAGGCTGCAGGCAGTATTTCTACATGCAGGACTACTCTTCATATAATGTAACTCACCAAGCTGGCATTTTGCTATTGTTTTTTGAATTGTGTAACATTTATTATTGACCATGCAGTTCTACATGAATAAGGTAACTGTTCTTCCGTAAAAACTGTAAATGGAAGTCAATATAGATTTCATGCAGTTACATTGCCAGCATTTCATAATATATTTATTGATTTTTTAATAAACTCATAATACCTCAATAAAAGTCTCTGGCTGGAGTTCTGCTTTAAAGCTAAAGATGTTAGCAGATATAAGCCTTGGATTGGTTTTGCTACCTCCCTGGCCGTCTCCAGTGATTTCCAGGAGAAGTCTGCACACATAACCTTTCTCCTTCTCTGGAATGTGATATAAGAAGTGAATTCCTGTCAGAATTCTGGTAATACATTTGTTTTCTTTGTAGCATTATGACAGTTTTATTTACTTCTTGGCATTTCAGGCTCTAGAGCATAAGCGGTAATGAAAGCGTAGTTCTCCGTGTACTTCCTGTAAGCACTGCATACACTATTTAATCCAGGCCTGTAGATTTATCACTTTCAAATTATCTTGTTTATTTGATTTAGAGACCTCTCATCCACAATTTTAAGAAGTAGAAGAAGCTGATATTACAGATCTCGTATTTAAAGGAAATCCATGGTTCCTTTATAGAACATACATATCCCAGTCTTGTACAAAATAAATTGTTGATGTCTATTAAAAAATATTTTAAAAGGTATTGGATCTTCATTTAAATAATGAAGTGTGTCATTCATTGTTCCATGGAACCTCAGCATTCCTCCAAAGATTCTTTGGGGTTCCTTGAGCAATGAGCAATCTGTGTCTCTCAGGTCAGCTTAGGTGACCCTTCACCGGCTCCTCCAATGACCTACTAATGACTTCCTTACTCATAACCTCATCACAAGCACGGATACAAGACTTCTCTAGAGCTTCCTCAACTCTCTGGAATGGTCTTCTTGGTCCTATTCAGCTTGCTCCTACTTTCTGCTCATTTGAAAGAACACTCAAAACCCATTTTTTCAAACTTGCCTGTCTTCTTCAGTCATTTGAAACCATCAACACCTCCTAGCACTACAAATCTCCCATCCTGTTGTGTGTAAATTCCCCCACCTACTAGATTGTAAGCTCTTCGGGGCAGGGTCCTCTTCTACCGTGCCACTGTCTGTATTCGCCTGTCATTTGCAACCCCCATTTAATGTAAAGCACTGCGTAATATGTTGTCGCTATATAAATCCTGTTTATTAATAATATTAATAATAATATCTGCAAATGTGAAACTCTTCCCATTGGCCAGCAATGTAAGAAGTATTCTTTCCACTGACCACCATGGTAATATAGGGTGAGGTGTGCACATAATAATTATGTTAGGGGTTCTTTCAAGACCTGAAAGTTATTTAAAGGGTTCACCCATGTTAAAAAGGTAGAGAAACACAGCCTCATATCTTCATTTAATGTCTACAGCAGTGTCTCTCAACAAGCAATTTGTTGGATTTGTTGAGCCGTGGATATAGTAGATATAGTAGAGTTCCTTGAAGAACTGTAAGTAATTTCAAGGGTTCCCCCATGTTAAAAATGTCAAGCAATGCTGGTCTATGGATAATAGTGGTGATCAAATGACAGTGACATGTCCTTTTTCATGTCAATGAAGACTAATGATGTCTTCATTCTCCAAGCATTGAACTGCTTAGGCTATGAAATAAGATTTGGGACTGACTTTTTTTTATGCATGTGACATCCTTGAGCAATTATAAGGAAGGATAATAAGTTATGAGTACTGGGTTATTTCCTCGCTTTTTAGGTGGGAGCAAAAGAAACTGAGTATTTGCTGGTAGAAAAGGAGCATTAAAGTAAACTTGTTACTTTGACCTACATAGGTAAAGCTTAGGTTTGCTTTAAGGAGTCTGAATCTTATGTACAAGATAAAAGCTTCCTTGTTTTCTCAGCAACATTCTTTATTATACCAACCAGCCATTTCAAACCTTTCACCCCGAGGAACCCTTGAAAAAAGTTTTGAGGAGCCTGACGGTCAGTAGGAAAAAGCCTCTTGAATTGGTGGCCAGTGGAAATAATGCTCACTCTACATTGATTTGTAGAATAACATCTATATAGACACCTTCCTAAAAATCATATAACAAAAGCGTTGATATAATATAATATTTCAAATTAACATGGCCACATCCCTTAAACATATAGAATACAATATGGTGAATAACTAATTGGGACATTCCAGGCCAAAAACAATGATTTAAGCAGTTTACAACGTAAAATTACAATTTTGTTTGTAACAAAAAAACAATATACACCAGTAAGAATGTATGGGTACCCCACTGTGCACTGGTTTATTTCTCAGACCTCAATGTTGATATAGTCATGAGTGACTTACTAGTTGTAGGGCAATGGCTTCTCAAACCTCAGAAAATGTGGAAAATGATAGCAATAGGGAGGCTCCAGTGCTGTAACAGAGAGAACGAAAGAGCTCTGGGCTACCAGAAAGATGGTTACTACTAGTGTTGGTCGAATATCCTACTATTCGATTCGACAGCTATTCGATTGAATAGTGAGATATTGTTGGGGTGATCGAATGCCGAATTCGAACACCATTGAAGTCAATGGTGAGAGAATTCGGGTTATGTTTAGGGACTATTAAGGCCTGCAAGAGTATGTGTTCCTGGATAGAGTTTCTTTATTGAATGGGGAAAAATTCAACCTCTAGTCCCCGAGGATCGCCTGCAGTCACAGGTGCCAATGCCTTTTTTTAAATTTGAACAGCCATATTTGGGTCGAATATAAGGACAACTCGATATCGAATGCCAACGCTAGTTTCTATATGTTCAATTGAGGAAAATTTACTTTTTTGAAAATTCTATATAGAAGTACATATAAATTTACAGTAAGTAGGAAAATGTGAATCTAGTGGCAAAAAGTGCTTATGCAAAAAAGTACAAGAAAGTTCAGAAAGGTTAAAAGAAATCTAAACCTACAATCTGACATCAACAAATAATTAAGAGTAACAAATGAAAGATTATATATGTGTAATATATAAATCCATATATATTAATAAATGTGTAAAAAAGGGGTCAGCAGGACACCTGCAATGATTCCTGCTATAAGAAAACTACATGTCTACAACATTCCATGCATTGAACATAATAGATAGGGGTGTTTTCGCTTGTTGTCTAAGCTTTTTTTTATCACAATGGGTTGGCTACAAAGATACACATTTTAAATTGTGCATGAATTGTAGCCACAAACAAGAAGTTCTTATGCAAAGGATATAAGGTCTTTTTGGGGACTGATTGAAAACATGTTTATATAACAACAGGAGGAAGGAATGTATCATTAAAACATAAAACAAATAGAATATAAATCAAAAATTTCCTATTTTGAAATAGAAATTTCCTCAGATTGAAATGCCCCACCACAATAAAGTTTACCATGTACGTGTTACACTTTTATAAACAGAGATATTGCAGGGATAAATATGTGGCTTTATTAATCTGCCCTTTGATAATAATGTGCAGATTACCTGGGGCTTTTACTTCACATATCTAATGGTGAATTAAGTGGTGCTAGAAAATAGCAAAAGTAACTAAATTCTTCTGCAGGGGCTGACTTTAAAGTAAACCCTACCCAGACCATCTATTCATTTTAATTTAAAGAATAACTATTGGATAACTGAACTTATTTTTTTTGCATGGTTCTCTACCCCCTTTCCACCCACAATTTGTATATTAATATTTTCCAGCTTGGTGCCTGCAGAGAATATAGTAATATAAATGATCTGCTTTAACAGACAGATCTAGATCATATGAGTGAATCACAATGATTTGATCACTCAGTCCTGACAATTGCTGCTATTACAAACAGGCTGAGGGCTCCATTGATAAAACATAAAACCCTGCAGATGAACAAAGGAATCTTCTAGCTGAAGTGTCATGCATTTATAATGTAACTGTCAGATGTATTTGATTTATTGGAAAATCAAACTGTAAACCATAAAAAAAGAAAAAAACTATAAAAATAATGCATGCCGATGCTGTTAAATATGGCCTAGGTAGCAGCTAGGAATCAATGATAATCAAAGGTGATGGAAAGGTTAAAAAAAACTCCACTTGCTAATAAGAGCAATCATGCAGCTGATACATGTGAAAAAAGATTCCTGATTCTTTGATCACTATGTCATTGCTATAATAGTTATCACAAAAATGCCAAGGGCTCCAGCAAAACTTAACCCTTTAGGTTGCAGTTGAACACTGTCATCTTCTAGCTGCAGTGTTAATTTGCAGTGTCATGTATTTATTAGTCCTGTAGAGATGTATTTTCAGTATTAGAAATAAAATATATTCATTTTAAAAAGTTGAAATATATCTAAACATAAAAAAATTACATTTTCTAGCAACCTATATCAAAAGCAGTGTAGAGTATTTTTCAACGTTTAAAAAACTGTTTACCAAATGAAAAGTGTATAAATTCTTACACATTGGTCTTTGCAGCACTGGTCCCTAGGTTCAAATCTCAGCCAGCACACTGGCTGCATGGAGTTTGCAGGTTCTCCCCGTGTTTGCATAGGTTTCCTCTGAGTACTCCAGTTTCCTCTCACATTACAAAAACTTGCAATTAGGTCAATTGGCTTTCTGCTAAAATTGACTTTACACTATTTTAAAGACATATGACTATGGTAGAGACTTAGATTGTGAGCTCCTTTGGGGGACAGCTAGTGAAATGACTATAGACTTTGTAAAGAGATGCATAATATGTCAGCACCATATAAATATTGTGTACTAAAAATATATATTTAAAAAAAAATTGGTATGCATATTAGGCATAAAATTATAGGTAACCAAGGCATGATGATGCTGTTAAATTTGGTGTGGGAAGCAGCTAGACACCAATGATGCCTGGTGACAAAGGGTTAAAAAAAAAGCTCTTGACACTAAATATAATCATTTAGATGATACTTGTTTAAAAAAAGTAATAATACCTTCATAATTTACAACCTTTATACCAGAAAAGTAAAAAAAATCAAAGATCAGAAAGTGTTCCATAAAAGCTGATCTACGCCTGGCATAAAGGAGGAATTTGGATTTTTTTCCTTCTTAAATTATCTCTGCAAAACTCAAAGAGACATTTGTGTCCTTGCAAAGCGGCCCCCTTGCAAATTGATAATGTACTATTCATTCTTCCACTTATTTGAGTGCATCTGTTTGGCAGCATTGCCAGTTCCCAATTTTGTAATCTAATTAATTCTGGGTCCTTAAACTGTCTTTGAATGTACACTTCCGACTGATGGCAAATAAAAAAAAAGAAGAAAAATGTGTCAATGTAATTCCTAGCACCTACTCAAATTTATTCTCATTTGTTTGTATGTGTGATAATCCTGCTGCATAAATAAATTCTGGAATTTTACAATATTTCTCAAGATTATTATATTATCTAATAGCTAATATCAAAAAAGGAATGATCGTATGTAGGATATAAATATATATATATATATATATATATATATATATATATATATATCAACAATAGATACTGTATATAAATAAATAATAGAATAGATAACTATATT
>NC_092862.1:17163934-17167290 GCF_032062135.1 Pyxicephalus adspersus
ATATATATATATATATATATATATATATATATATATATATATATATATATATATATATTGCACACCATTCTCCATGAATGCAGCCACGGCTGCATTCATTGAGAAGATGCCTAGCACTAGGTTAAGGTTAGGTTAAGGTTAAGGTTAGGTTAGGTTAAGGTTAATTAAGGTTAAGGTTAATTAACCTCTAGTGCCCGGGGATCGCAGTGGAACTGCAGAAGAAACTCTCAATGGAGAAACCCTATGGAATGCAGAAAAGCAGTGAATTCTCAGAGCTGCAATAATTCTTGCAGCTCTGGTAATCTGTTTACGATCCTCCACACTAGAGGTAAATGGGGACAAGTCTCCCCATTCAAAACCTCTAGTGCTCTCTGATTGGCTGAGGGAAGCTTTCACCAGCCAATCAGAGAGCACTAGAGGTTTTGAATGGGAAAACTTGTAACCCATTTAACCTCCAGTGCTGAGGATTGCATACTGAGCTGATCAATGAATGCAGCGCCGGCTGCTTTCATTGATCAGCGCAGCCTGCACTCTTTTTTTTTTTTCTCGCAAATATTTCCTTGAACTTCCAATGGTTACGCGAAATTTTGGTAAACGGATTTTGCAACACCATCGGAAGATCGAGGAAATTATAAAAGGAGAATTCACAGGGGATTCACAGGATTCCCTGGGAATCCTCCTGTTTGCGATCCCCGGGGCACTAGAGGTTAATTATTCGCACACTGTTCTCCATGAATGCAGCCGTGCACTAGAGGTTAATTAACCGGGGATCGCAGTGGAACTGCAGAAGAACTGTCAAGGGAGAAACTCCATTCAGAGTTCTTCTGCAGTTCCACTGTGATCCCCGGGCACTAGAGGTAATTATAAGGCTTTCCTCAGCCAATCAGAGAGCACTAGAGGTTTTGAATAGTGAAACATGTAACCCAATTAACCTCTAGCCGGCGCTGCATTTATTGATCAGCGCAGCCCGCAATCTTTTTTTTAGCTTGATCGGCGAATTTACACCGGCCGTTCTTGCTTACTTTTTCCGTAAGCGAGAACGTCCGAATTCGCTGCGAGATCAAGTTTTAAAAACTGCTGTATTTGTAAATGTAAATTTTAATCATCCACACTAAATATACATGCAGTTATAGGAAAAACTATTACTGATTGTATACTACCCCACAGATAATACTATGTCTTGTGAATAAAATATTGGTTTATATATATGACACAATATGCATGTAATATTACTATGGATAGGTATCTTACCAGATAATTTGCTAATATTAAAAATTAAAGCCCAGCACAGATGTTTTATAGACTTGAATGACTGTAGCCGGACACAATATTTCATGATTATTTTTAGTAGCAGGTGAACGAACACTATACAGACAGCACCATTCTTTTCTATAGAGAGGGTAGGTGGGGGATGACTGTTCCCGATTGGTAGTTCATCAATCCCCCAGAATAGATCAATGAATAAAGTCAGGGCATCACTGTATAAATGTTAGATTTTCACCCGAGACAAGCAAGACTGTTAATTCAGGCAACAATCATCTGACATTTGTGGATAGCTTAAAATTCAAATCTCTTACCGGGGTTATACAGTAGTCATTAAGGAAATGAGCAGGAGCAATAATTTGCTATTGTGCTCTTGTATTGTGAGTTCACATAAGAGCATGAGTGAAAGCCCACTGGTTGAGCTCAATTCATGAACCCAGCAAATTATACCCTAACGTTCTATGAGTACAGTGCAATCCTCGTTTGCCTTGCTTGTGAACCAAAAAAATTCCAGATGATGCTGCATTTGTTTCTTCCATTCTGATTTACTATTTTATGGAAAAAATTATTTGACCAGGTGCCTAATCAATTAATCATACAATACAGCTTGTTAAAAATACCCTATAGTCATATCCTATTGCTAGGTTTTCTATCTGAACATATGCATTGATGCTCTAATGGCGAATACAGCATTAAATTTGCTTTGTCTACTGTCCTTCTGCACCTCAAGGGGACATTCTGGATCCAAAGCAGGTGCAGTACAGTCTCTGAATTTTTATCAGTGTTTCTTCTTTAAATTTAATAAGATTTTGCTGACCTTTGTCGGAGATGCATTCCATTTTTCCTAGAAAGAATTATTCAGGTGTCGTAATATTGGGGATTCTATTCTAAGCAGTTGCATATGAAATGATTGAAGTGTTTTGGCCATGGCCACAATCTTGTTCATGGGTACTATAATACCCCCAGCACAGCACGCACTGTGATTCTGATACTGTGCCTTTAAAGATATCAGTATACATTTCATTCAGTTTTGTTATTACATAAGCTTTTTATGTTAAACTCGAACCAACGTTTAGATAAACCCCAGAACAGAAAATCAGTTTTAATCTAGACATGCATTTGCATAGATAGCTTTTCAGATGCTAAAGCCAACACTCCATAGCAAACTATTTCTTTATATGTATGCTGTAGGGTGTAAGCATGTATTCACACATAAAATACTTTGAGGATCTGATTTAGATATCTAGACATGTTAAATGTGCATAGTTTTGTAATTAGACTCCATGTATACTCATTGCCAATGACATTAAAGTGCAGATATCACGACATTAACATATCTACAATTAATTAAAAATAGAACACGTTGACTGCCTAGCTTTGGCACACTATACCACATAAAGGATCATGTTATCATTATTTTGCTGTATCAATAAATCTTTATAAAAGCAAACTAATACTTGAAGGTGAAGTTCTATTTATTGAACTTTTTTTGTAGATTTTGTTTATTTCTGCCAGTCCCCTGTGATCCCTTTTGTGGCTTCAAGGAGCTTGTCACTCATTGCTAAGAAACATTGCCACATTCAACATACCCCTTTTCGTTTCTGAAATCGCAGTCTGTCAAATTTATAAATTTACTCCAATTTGATGTTCACCAGAGGCAATACACTACCAGTGTTATCAGAATTAACAACACCTGCAATCACCATCTGTTCCAGATTGTTTTGGATCAGGTTCAGCTCTTATCTTGAAAACCAATTATCCTTGATGCTATATACCAAACTAACTCTGTGCTAGAGTGGTCATCTATCTCCACAACTAAATTGAATCTCATTCTAATGATTCAGTCTCAGCGACACACTCACCAAGCTGAACTGCTGGAGAAAGAGTTTGACTCAATTAACTATCTATCTATCTATCTATCTATCTATCTATCTATCTATCTATCTATCTATCTATCTATCTATCTATCTTTGGCTATAACATATTAAAAACAAAATAATAATCAACATTTTTAATAATTTTAGGATTAACTTGCAACTGTGTATACAATAAAAATGTGTTACACTTGAATTAGAATTATGCCATGGGTTCTT
>NC_092862.1:17167664-17172735 GCF_032062135.1 Pyxicephalus adspersus
GATCATATTATTATTATTATTATTATTATTATTATTAATAATATTAATAATAATAATAATAATAATAATAATAATAAACAGTACTTATGTAACACCATCATAGTACATTAAATAGGGTTTGCAAATGACAGACAGATGCAGACAGTGACACAGGATCCTGCCAAGAAGAGCTTACAATCTAAGAGGAATGGTGGTAAGCAGTGAGGGGTTTAAGAGACAGAAGAAGTCGGGTGAAGAAGTTTGAAAAGATGGCTTTTGAGTGTTTTTCTTTAATGAGCAGAAAGTAGGAGCAATAACCCCATCATACTTGGAGCTGTAAGTATGATGAGGTTATGAGAGAGGAAGTCATTAGTAGGTTCTAGAAGCGAAGAGAGCAGCTTGGGGGGGGTGCATTTTTATATATTGATATTTATTATTAGTATATATCAACATATATATTATATAGTTATACTGTTGTGCTGCTGCAATGAACAAGTGTGAACACAATATTGTCAATGTTTTAACATATGGGTTATGCTGAGTTGCTTTAGTGTTTTGAGATGCAGGTAGGTTTTGTATCTTGTGTTAATATGCATTTTGCTAACATGATCATTATCAGCAGTGGACAGATCTAAATAGGCCCTTTAGAAAAGATGGGGAATATGTGCAAATCCACCTGGATCAAATGGGGATCTTATATTTTACTGCTAACACAAAATGCTTGGGAAGCAAATATACAAAAATCAAATTAGGGAAAATCCGAGTCAATTGACATTGAGGCCACATTGAGCCATACAATTGACATTGAGGTCATAAAAAGTCTACATTCAGCTCAGTATTTCCAGTGAATAAACCTGCACATTACTAAATATACATTTTCAGATCAGTATTCTGTATCATGCTTATGCAGATGGGATAAGGGATGGGAATGGTGGCTGTGTGCCAGAAGTTGTCACTCCAACTTATCTCATGGGGAATAATTATGTATTAAATTATATTTTAAATCTGACTGTTCATTTTTCTATCCTGAAAGCATCTGGGGGTAATGCATTTAGGTATAAGCTGAGAGACAAATGAAGATTTGTAAACTCTAAACCAGGTTGACACCTGCTGATCAGTGTTTTTTTTCCTCAATATTAGTTATAGTCCATGGTGAGTGTTCCTATGATATTGGTGGTCAGTACCCCATAAGGGTACTGATAAATTGGGTATACATTTTATTAAGACCTATACAGTCATATAAGACTATGGCATCTATGAAATTTACAGCACATTACAATAGTCATGGCATACATCTAAAAGTGATTTGGGCAGTGTCTCCTATATAATGGAACAGATTTATTAAAGCTCTTCAAGACTGGAGCAGATAGATATTTTAGAAGAACTTGGGTGATCCAGCAAACCTGGAATGGATCTGGTGCAGGCTAAAAACATTTGCTAACAATAAAAGATGTTTAAGGACTCTTTTCTAGGTTTGTTGGATCACCCAGGTTCTCTTATTATAGTCTATCTTCCCCAGTCGTGCAGAACTTAAATAAACTAAGCCCACTGTATATTACAGACTATAGATATTACAGATTTTCTAGGTGTAACCAATCACAACAGTAAACATGGCGGCATATTGTATGCTGCATGACATGTACACTGTATGATCACTGCATGACAAGATATACAGTACACAAGTTATATCCAATAAGGCTTTAGACATATGGTTGACTCCTGCATGGTTAATCATTCCCAGATGCTCATTTTAAAGTGTTATGAACCCCGGAGCCTTGAAAAGCAATTAATATTTATATTTTCTTCTTAAACACAAACTATCTCACTGCTCAGCCCCAGTTCCATCCCATTTCTGATGAGTAGCATTGTGCCCAAACTATACAGATACAGTCATCATTATTACAGATTAATCTGTAAAATGTCAGAGATGAGAAGATAAGAAGAGTGCTTTGCGTATGAGATATTGGTGCAAGGCTCTTTTCAGACTTGCAGAAAACTGAAGTGTTGTATTGCTCAACCATGCTTCCAACTGCCCCTGTTCAACTCAATGGGGGGAATTGGGACCCACTTTGTTCAAACATTTGCATGCTGTTTCCTTCATTTTGTGATGGGGTTGTGGCATGGTTCCTGGAAGTGACATGTTGCCTCCGACCATGTGGTTGGTTTTTCTCTTCTGGGAAAAGAACTGCACCGCCACCAGAAATGCATGGCCCTGCAGTACATTTTGATGCTCCTGGGTGCATAGCAGCATTTTGGTAGGCTTCAAGACTGGCTAAATTTGTGGTTTGCAACCACAATTTTGAAAGCATTGTAGGACTAAACTCCCACTTNAATATATATTTAAATTATCATATTATTATTATTAATAATATTATTAATAATAATAATAATAATAATAATAATAAACAGTACTTATGTGACACCATCATAGTACAATAAATAGGGTTTGCAAGTGACAGACAGATGCAGACAGTGACACAGGATCCTGCCAAGAAGAGCTTACAATCTAAGACGAATAGTGGTAAGCAGTGAGGGGTTTAAGAGACAGAAGAAGTCGGGTGAAGAAGTTTGAAAAGATGGCTTTTGAGTGTTTTTTTAATGAGCAGAAAGTAGGAGCAATAACCCCATCATACTTGGAGCTGTAAGTATGATGAGGTTATGAGAGAGGAAGTCATTAGTAGGTTGGAGAAGCGAAGAGAGCAGCTTGGGGGGGGTGCATATTTATATATTGATATTTATTATTAGTATATATCAACATATATATTATATAGTTATACTGTTGTGCAGCTGCAATGAACAAGTGTGAACAGCCTTAAAGTAGGTTTTGACCCTAACTGAATGACATTAGGTTTGTCAATGTTTTAACATATGGGTTATGCTGAGATGCTTTAGTGTTTTGAGGTGCACGTAGGTTTTGTATCTTGTGTTAATATGCATTTTGCTATCATGATCATTATCAGCAGTGGACAGATCTAAATAGGCCCTTTAAAGAAGATGGGGAATATGTGCAAATCCACCTGGATCAAATGGGGATCTTATATTTTACTGTTAACACAAAATGCTTGGGAAGCAAATATACAAAAATCAAATTAGGGAAAACCACAGTTAATTGACATTGAGGCCATATTAAGGAAAAAGTCTACATCCGGCTCAGTATTTCCAGTGAATAAACCTGCACATTACTAAATATACATTTTCAGATCAGTATTCTGTATTATGTTTATGCAGATGGGATAAGGGATGGGAATGGCGGCTGTGTGCCAGAAGTTGTCACTCCAACTTATCTCATGGGGAATAATTATGTATTAAATTATATTTTAAATCTGACTGTTCATTTTTCTATCCTAGCTTTAAGAGTACTTGCTGCCCCTTGTCAACCAAGTTCATGACCTATACTTCCTTTCCAAAAATCTGGACTGTGGAAAACACTGAAGGCAGAAGGCAGAAAAAAAGAGAATACTTTATAAATAAGCAGTGATGTCCCTCTAAATATTCATTCCTTTCATAAAATAATGTGAATTTATGAAGTACGAATGCTGTAACACTTCGTTTTCTCCAAGAAAGTTGTACAAAACACTTTACACAGTATGGTTTGTGGAGAAAAGTTTCTGTTTTCAGGAGCGACTCGATGCCACAGGGTCCACAGAATAAAATAATGATTGCCTCTAGAATATATTCAGACGGTTTGGTAAACAGCAGCATTCAGAATAGAGGATGATTTGCCTGCAAGAACAACATCTGACGTTCCTACTTGATCAAATGATGATGATATATCTCCAGCAAAAAAATAGCAAGGGACTGCACTTGGATATGATTAGCAGATTTCTTGAAATATTTTAGACAGATTGCAAGTCTGAAAGGCAGCTGAGTGGTGTAAGTTATTTCATGAATGAAGGCATTATTTGTGAGGTGTTAGATGCCTATTTCTGCAATGCTCATTAAAACAAAGTTAGCAATGTAATAATAGTAAAAATGAAGCTTAAAGTGGAATTCCAGAAGGTTTGAAACCTCTATCTAGTTTTGTTGCTATTTGTGTCCATTTTTGCTTTCTGTTCCTCTTCTTATCGTACTCCATATTTAAAAAAAGTGTTTAAACTCACTTCTCCATCCCAGTTTTAAATCAGAACTACCCTTATCCCTCCAATTAAAACGGTTAAATGTTTGTATGGCTCCCACAGGCCTCCTGCTCTCCATTAAAATGCAGTTTTAATAACCTCTTCTCTCTGTGTGATCAGTCCCCCAGATATCATCATAAATACATAAACCAATACATCAGATGAAAGAAGAGAGACGGTTTCTGAGGAAGCATTTGACCCCTGCAACACCGAGGGCGCCCTACTGCAAGGGTAATTAGGAAATGTGTTCAGAGTTCAGCTTTAAGCGATTATTCTTCATGTTTTGCACCAATAGCCACCAGTCACTAGCACAGAAACCAAGGCAAAATCTCTAAAAGCATGTCAAAACTCAAAAACTGAATATTTTGAGCAATGTATAGGTCAGGAATTGTTTTCAGAATACAGAAAACCCCTTCCTCTTTTCATGCCCATAACATAAAGAGTAAGTGTGCACAAAGAGAAAACTGATAAGAATGCTAATAGATAACACCATGTCAGGGACACTCTCAATGGCATAATTACCGGCCTTAACTTTATAAACATTTGCTGGTGGAGCCTACAGATTTGACTCCAGGCGGCAGTGAGCAGTACTGAGTGTCTCCCCCGGGCCAGGGTTCCATGGCATGAGGAAGGGGTAACCACACCGCAACCTCACCGCCAATCTGAATGCAGCTTTGAAGTTTTGGGGAAACCTTAAGTGGCACCACAGCACACAGACAATTGGCAGTGCCCTAATGTTCATTGCCATGAGAGTGGGGACCCTAGTCTTGAAAAAATCCCACTTAATGTTAAAATTTTCCTGATTGTTGTTAGGATTTTATGCTTGTGACCCCGTATCTGGCAACTTGTTAAGTGCAAAGGGCATAAATTTGGTTTAGTAGCAGCTCTTAAGCTGCGTACACACTGCCAATTTTTGTCATTGGAAAGGATCTTTCACGATCCTTTCCAACGACAAGGGAGTGCACGATGCATGAACG
>NC_092862.1:17172754-17193473 GCF_032062135.1 Pyxicephalus adspersus
GCCCGATAATTGGCCGATGCCGATTATCGGGCGATAAAAATCTGACATGTGTACGTAGCTTT
Source organism: Pyxicephalus adspersus (assembly GCF_032062135.1). NCBI lineage: Eukaryota > Metazoa > Chordata > Amphibia > Anura > Pyxicephalidae > Pyxicephalus > Pyxicephalus adspersus. The sequence goes on from NC_092862.1 coordinate 17,172,817, forward strand.
AGGGTCCCCTGTGTACAATAAAAATGTCACATTATTATGACAATCAGTGTAGGAGATATGAGGATTTATACGTGGGAATAATGACAGCTGTATGAACACAGACACAGCACTCATGCTGCTGCTGGGATTATTTTACAGGTGGGCATGGAGCAGCTCTCTCTCCTGGCAGCGTGATCTCATTGAGATATATAGGAGATATAAAGGAGTGCCCCATCCACTGCAAGACAACGAGCAGAGGGAGCAGAGAAAGAAAAAGGAGAGGGCTATATCTGACAACTACAGGGGCCGTAGGTTGGGCACCCTTGTGTTAGATTATTTTATTCTCTTCAGATGTACAAATAAACATGCAAAATTTTGTTTGTTCAAGAAAAACAATGACCAAAATACCTTTTGTACTAACATACTTTTACTGTTTATTAGCAAAAAAGCTATTAAAACTCTTCACCAGACCAATGTTATGTTATGCTGTAAGTAGTTTACCACCGTTGTCAACTACAGTAATACTATAGTACAGTAGTACTATAATAATATTATGAATTTTGTGTAACTATGAATTTTGTGTAATTGTCTTGTATCTTCTACAAGCCTAAGACAAGGTACCAGGTGAAAAAATGTAAGAAAGGGTTAATTTCTAGTAGAATTACAACCATTAGCATGATGTGGTGTGTCCTAAGATCCCAAAGTATTTAGTGCTGTCTCTTGTATTATTATGGGAAATTTGTAGCTAAGAAGGAAAGTATGTAAATACAGAAATCATTAAATTAACATACAATATAAACATATAAATATCCTGCGACCCACCCTTATATCTTTCTTTTTCCAAGCATGAACCCTAGCTGGAAAAAATAGGGGTAGGAGTGTGTGCCCTCATTACTGTCTTGATAACACAAGGACCATGGGTGGCCAGGAAAATATGACAAACCAAGCTGATATCCCTCCTCCCATTCATAGCAGACCAAATGCCTTCCATCAGTGGTGGTACGGGAACTCTGGTTATATGACTGATGGAGGATTGCACATTTAAACATTTTCTCCACTTGGGGCATGATTATATGGGTGCAGTCTCCCCATGCCCCTTTCAACACATGTTCATGAGCCTTCAGTTAAAGCAGACCTATCACCTAATTTTTACATTACATAAAAGGGTGGTTAACCCTGTATAATAAAAACTTTTTTTTTCATTTTTTTTTCATTTAAAGTGGAGGAGCCTCCCCTACCACAGTAATGAAGACTAAAGGGGAAACCTGCAGCTTCCTGGGACACATATGTCACTTTCTCGGGCTTGATTTGGGCTTGTGCAGAAGGAGCTTGCCTAAGACATAAAACAAAAAAAAAAAGCCTGATCTCATGCATGTGCAATGAGATCAGCACTTTTTTTTTACATTTATAGGAAGGCACGTCACCCAATATTCATCCTGCGCCGTGCAGGATGGGGTGATATCGGCTGAAGAAGGAAGTAGATGGAAGAAGATGGCAGAACCTGATTTCCAGTCTGCACTGGAAAAAAGAAGAAAGACAGGACAGTGTAGGACAAGCAATTTGAAAGAGGATCCTGGAAGTGATTGAAGGCTTTCCACCTTTAAGTGTTAGAAAGGAGCCATAGACTTCACTGGTATTCAGAATTAAGTTGTATATAATCCCAAATTTGTGAACACTTTGGAACTTTTAGCTGCATTTTTTTATGATAGTCACTTATTAAATTATGCATATGGAGTGTGCTTTTAGTAAAGATGAAGTGTAGTGCTTTTATTTTTGTATGAATTACAAATCTAGTTAAAAAAAAGTACCAAAGCACACAACCCCTTCATCATCCACCCTGTGCTTCCTCAGAAACCTGCAGCAACTAATCATAAATCAACACTTAACCTAATTGACTACATCAAACTGAAATCTGTTTCGGGTTATTGCACTTTGCACGCTCTCTTTGCTCTTTGCACTGCCTTACTGAAAAATCCTGCAAGTACTAATAACATGACATGATGTGATATTTTACTAGACATTTTTATTCTGACTTGTTCCAGACTTGTCTACTTATGTTCTATACCACAGCAGCTCTGCTTAAAAATGCCAGTCTGCCATTCAAAGACTGAACATATATCAGACAAATAGCAGTGTTCACTGAACTAAGTCAGCGGCAACGAAGTTGCATCTCTAACAATTGACATGGTACTCACTCACACATGCACATAAAGTTTGACACTGTCACTGCAACCTAAATAAAATCTTGTTGTTTTTACCGCAAGATCTGACAATATTTAAGCACACGAGAGGCTTGAAATAATTGTAATTGACGAGTTAGTGGTTTATTGCCTAAAAAAAAAAAAAAAGATGTTAAATTTATGTCATTTTTTATTTTTAAACAGTACAAAAGTAGCAAAGCTAAACTCTGTTATGTATAGGTTGTTAATGTGGAATTTAAATCTTGCCAGAAAAAAATGTGCACTCTACATGCGCTCAGTTTTAAAAACTGCAAACAAAACAGTATAATAAAAAACCCCTAATACATTTTCTTTTTGTGGCCATTTACATCCGGATTTGTAGCACTATACGCAACATAACTTCTCATTCAAGGTTCAGTGTAAGGGATAGAGACAATGGCTTGATACTGTCCTGTTAAATCTTGGCCAGGAGTCGGACACTATCTGCATGGAGTTTGCATGTTCTCTCCGTGTTTACATGGGTTTCATCCGAGTACTCTGGTTACCTTCCACATTCCAAAAACATGCAGTTAGGTTACTTGGCTTCCCCCCAAAGAATTGACCTTAGACTGTAATAAAGACATTTGACTACAGAGACTGACATGAATATAGACATTGAAAAGCGCTGCGTAATATGTTGGCGCTATATAAATACTGGCTAATAATAAAATGCTATTTGCACCTTGATGAAGGAAGACGAAACTGCTTAAATTGCAGCAGCTGAACCAACTGTAGCTATTACTGTTTTGTGATAGCTGTATTTGCTGGTTCCTCAAGTGGGACAATGGTGGGATATTTTGGAGGCAATGGACCTGATTTATTAACCTCCTGGGTGGTTAATTTCTGTCCGGATTTATATGTGTAAAAGTAGTAGATTTTCTTTCATGAAAAGTTATTTTACATTGTAGGCCTGTAATTCTTAGGAATAACTCACCGAAATATGTCCAATTTTTATTAAATTTAATAATAAACTTTAAATAAAAAAAACACAAAAATCTGTTAAAACAAGGGTGCGTAAATAAATGAAAAATACTGAAACGTGTAATATAACTGTACAGTAGCATATATAATATATATATAATATATATTGTATTAGATTCAATACAGTTATTTTGTATTGAATCCAATACAAAATAATTTGAACTACCTGCCACACTCCACAGGCAATGATGCATGCACCAACGTCACGGGGAACTCCGGGGAAAGTCAGTGCCCTCGCCGGGGGACAGATCGGACATAGAGGATGAAGCCAAAGGATGGGATCGGACAGGCAGGACACTGGAGGATGTTGGTGGGACCAGGTAAGTCTTTCTTTTTTATTTTTTTAGCTACTCTGAGTGTGGCTTGGGTTTACCGCTATCAGCTGTTTTTTTACCCTGAGTCACACTCGGGGTTACTGCTCAGAAGGTTAAAGCTCTACAAGACTGGAGAGGTGGTTCTAAATTGGATCACCCAAGTTCACTCATTATAGCTTATCTTTTCCTGAAATTTAATAAATCAGACCCAATGTGTAATTTTATTTGGATCTACAATGTGGCTTCTTGTCACTTTGTCAAGATAAGTACATGCTTTTGTACATTTTTATGTATGTTTATTTATAATTCTTTTTTGTTTACCTTCATTTTTTAAAGGGTACTGTCTCTAAAGAAACAACCACATTCATCTCCACAAATGGAACCTGGATGGCCAAGAAAAGACAGGACAGCAAGCCAATGCCACCTTTCTTTTCCATATCTCATGCCTTCTCTCAATATCGGAGAACCCATTGTTATTCCCCACAACCAGCAACCCAAATGGTTGTGGGTCATGAAATCTTATACCCTATTTAAAATAGTGCCTTTTAAATTCCCACCATCTGATGCTTTAGTACCTTTTAGCCAATCCAAGAAAACAAATTACAAAAAGGTTAATTAAACAAGCACACTATAGAAGAAAGCCTTAAAAAAACAAAACTTTTCTGCGTTTCTGATTTAAATAAGAAAGATTGGCGACTGCCGACAATGTACATATTCTATCTACAGGAAACTATCAGCTCTCTTAACTGACTGTGGCTGCATAACTAAAAGTATATTAAAAGATAGAAACATTCTATTCATTGTATATATAATTATACTATGCCCATCATAATTTTTGGGACAAAGACACATTAATGGTTTGGGGCAAAGGCACTTTGAAAATTTCCTTGATGGACCCCTAGGCTTCTCAGTGTAAAAATTTAAGTCAAACAATTCATCAATAAAGTGCACATTCCAGACTGAACATTATCTGCAAAGATTTTAAATTCACCATGTAGAAATGACAACACCTTTCATAGACTCCCCCCTCATTTCAGGGCACCATACTGTTTGGGACAATTGGCTTCACGGTTATTTGTGGTTTCATTGCCCCTTAAAGCCTAAATGTAGGATAAATAAAGTAAACTACCCTTGCAGTTGACGACAGCCATTGTATTGGCAGGGTTAAATTCTGGTGGAAAACTAAATTTTAGTTACCTTATCCATCAGTCTTGCAGGTTTGTCCTCTCATGTCACTGCCCCCCACACCCTCTCTACTAAGGTGCTTCTTTACATCCCCAAAAAACAGAGGGAAAGGGAAACATGCTGGCTGCAAAAGAGCAAGGATAAGGTAGGTTTTATGCTTTTTACTTTTCTTTATACAAAAATAAGCATTCAACTCTTGCATTGTGTAATGGGGGTGCAACTTCAAGTGTGAATTTCAATTACTTACATAGTTCAGCTTTAAGAAAAATATATACATTGAAGTATGATGCTGGGCATGCTTCCATACACGTTTAAATATTTATTTTTGAAGTGTGAATGAAAAGTATATACAGATAACCAAGAAAGTATGAAATGTATGTTTAAAAATGTAAAAAAAAAATAAAGGTTCAGAAAAACATACAATGAACTTGACCCGCAAATCATTATAGTTTCATTTTACTGCAAACTTTGGTTCCGCTGTTAGTAAAAAACTGCTTGTTTTCGACAGCCTATTACTTGGCAATGGCAGTGATGACTTATAAAGTAAGAGTGATTTGTGCTCCCATCTGCTCTGTAACATTGTGATCTAGACTCCCATATGACAGATTTGTTTTTAGGAAAAGAAAAAGAATCTTACATTAAAAGTAAGCAACCCAAGAATTCATGTGTAGACTTACAGACACGCTTAGGAAAATAATTTTTCAGGAAGTTCACCCTGTCCGACCCCGTGGTCTACTTCTTTCAGTTTTTTTATTTATTTTTTCACCTTTTTATGTCGTAGTTTAGTCTATGGATGTAATATTTGTAAAGTAATAAAAAACCCACCATCTAAATACCATAATAAAAAAGTAATATTTACATCATTCTGTGCTTCTGCAGCCTTTTTTTTTGCCTGATGGCCTGTTCCACTAAGGCTGGTTGTTGGCCAACCCTTTCATAAGGTCACAAAATCAATGGATACAATGTAGGATACTTGTATTGATGATGTCAATGAGCAGAGGAGAGTGACATGTTTGGAGAAAGTGAGGCAAACTTATTTTTAAAGGCTTATTGGATTTCAGATTTAAGTACCATTTAGATAAAGACTTTCAAATAATTCCTTTATACCCCTATGGCTAGCCATGTATTTAGAACTTTGGCATTTAAACCTGGTACAGCTTACCTTTAGTGTTTGAGCAATTATTAGTTCTAAACATGGAGTCATTGCTCAAAGCTGATTTCTAGGCAATATTTTGGATAATTTGTGCATTGCTTGGATGAAGCAGACTCTCAAACCTCCATATTTGTAAGTGTTTATCTTTTCAAACAAGTGTTGTGTTTCAAGCTTTAATTCAAAGTAATAACATAATAGTTGCTTGAAGAAAATGCCTTTAAGAAGTTAATCACCCTGAAAATTAGAAATGTTAGCGGCTACTAGAAAATAAAATGTATCGTTTCCCCGATTCCGCATATGCAGCTTCCTTTATCTGTTTTTTTGGTGTTGTGTTCATTAAGGCGATTTCTGTTTCATTAATAGCGCTTAAATAGCTCTGTGGTGCCTGAATCTGCCATTCCACTACAAATTGTTATTTGGTTTTATTCTGATTTCCAACAGATCAGTAAATCATCTATTCAATTATTTCCAGGCTGTCCATGACAAACTGTTCTTGAGTCTACTGTTTTTGAATTTTTGTTTCTCTGCCATGTAAATGTGTTATGATGGCAGATTTATGAAAATATAATTATATTTTATGCACTTTATATTAATCTTGCTTATAAAGGGATTGCATTAGCATTAATGTTCCTGGTTGGAAATATGCAGTTTAAAATATAATATAAAAAAAACACAATAGTATTTTGTTGTGGAGTGTAAGTCAATTTATAGTATATTAACTAATATATGTAATGGATTACAGGGAAACAAAATCTCCTGCTGGATCTACTCTCCTATCTCCTATCTCTACCTGCCATTGCTTATCATTGAATGATCTCTTTGTTTCAATGGTAAGTGCCATAGCATAGTGGTAGACTGGTGGTTGGTTTGCAGAACTTGATACTCTTTCTAGGTTATTGCCTCTTAGGGCCTGATTTATTAAAGCTCTCCAAGACTGGAGAAGATGAACTATCTGGCAGAACCCAGGTGACCCTGCAAACCTGGAAAAAATTTCCTGAAAAAATCATTTGCTATTAGTTGGCAAGTGTTTTCAGTTCTGGACCAGATCCATTTCCGGTTTGCCAGATCACCCCGGTTTTCCTGCTATACTCTATCTTTTCGAGTCTTGGAGAGCTTTATTGAATTAGGCTAATAGTATCTAAACCAGAGAAAAAAAGTCAACCCGTTCAGATGACCGCTACTAGTAATAGCAGCCATAATAATCTCAAGATAGTTTTACTGTAAACTTTAACAGTGGCCAGGCTATGAACATTCAAGCATTTTTTAATCCTAAAAACAAGTAATATATGAGCATTCAAGTGTATATATACCCTGTTTTTGATCTCTTCTGATTTGTTCCATTCGCTCTCACAAAAATACTATTGGAAGACTTTTGTTATATTTGTTTGATAAGTGAAAAAATGTCTGTGGATTTTGCCAGAACTTCCTGTGATCTTTGTCTCTGCTGCCATGAAATCTCAAGAAAGGTTATCAGAAAGAGAACAATTCCCTGGTTCAGATTATAAGAAAGTAGACTGACATTTCAACTTTATACAATACAATGAGCAAAGTGAATAGCCTAAAATCCTTTTGTAAATCCCTCCTAATGATTGGGTGTGATCAGTCTGGGACAGGTAGGTAGGAACATCAGATCAAAACAAAGCTAAAAATGTTTGTTCTTGGATTGAGATTCATATTATGAAGGACCATCAGTAACCTCTGTCTGCAAGCAGTAGACTTCATATTGGGACCATTATGTTCCTTGCCAGCTTAGCTCCCTCTTCTTCCTTGGCTTTTCAGTTCCCTAATTACTAATTCAACCACAACAGTAACAAAGCTTTGAGAATAGAAAGCAGAATGATCACACGGCCAACATGCAATACTTTAAAGTTACTCTTGTGAGACTTAAAAATGATTTGCTCAAAGATCAGCTTTATTGTTTTTATACATTTTTGACTATTGGAAGTCAATGGCCTGGCCACAGGTTCACTTTTAGTCTACAGGATGCCTGAGACTTGGGTGGAGGTTCATCTTCTAGCTGGACAATGATTCCAACTTGACTATTTAAAAACCAAAAGGCTCCTTACAATACTTAGGAAACAGGAAATATGAATTGAACTTTTCAGTTCCCTAATGGCCACCAATGGGCTCAGAAGAGGATCTATTTTACCAATAAAAATAGACATTACAAAATTTACAAAGCTCGCCTTTAAGCATACCTAAGCTCAATGTTCTTACTTTACATAGAAGGGTAGACAACCTTTGGGTGATGAAGAAAGAAGACGGAAGAAAAGATTGAAGATGGCAGGCCCGGCGCTTCCTCTACAATGGGACTAAGAAGAATTCCAGGACGATGCAGGACCAGATCGTGGAAAGGACCAATGCCATCGAGGGACCTGCGGGATTGGAGGTAATTGTAATTTTTTGTTTTTAGTTTACTTTCACTTTAAGAGCAACCATGAAAGAATAATGAGTGGGAAAAGGGAAGCTGAGCGTATACTATTCTAATATGGTTATGATTTGTGACAGTTTATGTAAATATTGATTTGTTAAATTTGAAATGCATAAAGAGAGATAACACAGATATTTGCTAGTAATTTATACATAGAGAGGATCAAATGCAATCCAATAGCAAAAAAAAATGTTATATTAAAAGATACTTAACCGCTCAATGGAATGCCATTGATCTCTCCGAGATCCTAGTTTAGCCTTTCTTGTGACGTTCCATCTTCCTTCTTTGTCCCAGTGCCAGTGTGGCCATCTTCTTCCTCTTCATGGTTCTTCTGCTGACGTTCCACTGATCACGTACTATGCAGCTGCAAGATTGTGTGATACGCTTCCGGAAAATGATCTCAAGCCTGCAATCAGCATTTTTTTTTACAGTAGAAGAAAGCCCTTTATATACATGCCCGAAATCAAATATACACAGAAGGAGCAGCCTGTAGCATTCTGGGATATGTGACATATGTTGCAGGCTTCCTAATCAGTCTTTACCACTGCCTCCCCTTAAAATTGTAAAAAAAAAATTTTTATCTACTAATTTATAGAAAGTAAAAAATGTGATGATAGATTCACTTTAAGGGCTTTGCAGATGATCACAAACACATACACATACTTGCAAACATACTGGCCAGTGATCATACTTAACCAGCAACTTACCTTAGAAAAATGGCAGCTAAAAGAGGAGTTTCATACTTCTATGTTGATCCCATGGACGGCAGGTTTGTTAGAAAGGCACTGATGTATGTTTGATTTACTAAATGTAATACTTTATTACTGGTGAGACAATATTGATATTGAATGAAACTGTACTACCCAAACAACTACATACAGGCATCTTCTGGTGTCTGCTCTTCATTCCAAAAGTTTTCAATCATGTTACGAATTAACTTTGTACTCCATCCAGTTACAGTGAGATAATTTTCTTGATTCACAATATACTCCGAGAAATTTCAAGCTCTGTGCTTCTTACGTCTTTACATTATCAATAGTAGCGAGTTTGATTAAACCATTTGATTAGCACCCTGTTGCTTAGTATATGCTTTAGCTGCATGCTGTTACTGAATGTGCTTGTCTGCTCACTGTAATTTGTTAGAAAAATGTCCCTGGAAATTATTCTAAAATATTGTCATGTATAAGCAGACAATATTATATTGGCACACTAAGGGGTTTCTTTAATAATATGCTGCTATGAGCAATGATGTTGGGTAACCCATAACAATTAGATTTCAGGTTTCATTAATTTGGAGCAGACAGAAGAATGAAAAATGATTTCTGAATGAAATGCAGGGGTTTGTGCTGGTATATTAGCAGCATATATAATATGATTCATTAGGTGCTAGAGGGATGTGTCTAGATGTAAGACACATTATCGATTAACCTTCAGCATATGCCTCTATATAGATAACCGTATTAAAGACCCCCCAGTAACTTAGTGGGAAAGACCGGTGTATTGAACCCAGTGGGGATCCCAGGGGCTTATGGGGCAGAATTCAAAAGGCACTGAGACACCATTGCCTTTAATAAGGCACCATGCTTTCTTCTTAGATGTTGTTATCAATAAATTAACCTAGGAAAGTAATTTTAGTAGTCCACAAATAAGTGGATTAGTTTGAGTGGTTGATCCAGTCTTAAGTTCAGATTAAATGATGATTTGGTCAACGCTGCCAAGGGCCAAACTATGTGACTGTTATAGCTACTGGCAGTTTTGAAATCAGAGTACTGTCTGGTTTTACAGTAATTGTAAAAAATGTGTAAAGAGGCGGAAGATGTGTGCACCTGTTAAACAAACAAGAAACTGATACGTAAGTAGGCCAAACTTTGTTTTAACCATTTGCCATCTACATACAAATATCCTAAATGTGTATAAACATGGGACAGAATCTGACAGCTGTGAAAATGGCTACCTGAGACTTAACTAATTTTATATTGAATTCTGAGCCTGGGTAAAACTAGGGGTTAGTACTAAGATGGTGGGTTTTTGCAATGGGTTTCCATCACACATTGCTTTGCCCTTGTGTTCTTAAAGCGATACTATCATGAAAAAAAAGTATTTTAAGCATTCTTACAGTTGGAAAGCCAGTGATCCCTCCACGATCCTAGTCGAGTCAGACCTGTGCCGTCTTGCCTTCCATCTTCATCCTGGCATGGGCTGGACAGCAGGTGCCACCATCTTCTTCCTCTTTCTTCTAATTTTTTTTTCTGCGCCACCTGTCGTTACGTTGGGTGAAAAGCTTACGTAAAATGTAAAGAAAAAAAAGTGCTGATCTCCTGCACATGCATTAGAAGAAAGTAATTTTGCGAATACCCAAGATCATGCATGTGCAGAAGAAGCAGCCCATACCCACTGGAGTATGTGACGTGGGGAATTCCCATTCAGTGTTTGCTGCTGTGGCAGTAAAGATAACAGTGGGTTTCTCCACTTTAAGTTTTGTTTAAAAAATTTAAAAAACCCACTTTTTTTTACTTTTTAAAGGATCATCTACCCTTTTGTACAAAGAAAAAAATGGAATGACAAGTCTGATTTATTTCAAACTAGCTGTTCTCCTATACCAATAAAACAGAATAAATCCTAAACTTTTTCACCACTGTCGGCATGCTGTTGTTTTATAACTAATGTCCAAGGCTCAGTACAAGAACTGAATAAAAGTCATGTCATGTAACAAGGTGGAAGTATTTGTGACAGAAATGTAAGGATGGATTTAAAAAAGACACAAATTTCTCACTGCTGCTGTACTAAAAGGTAATACTAATATGTACAAATGTTGATTGTCAATTGGTAATGGTCCATAACAGCAACATGTCCAACAGCAAGATGACAAGAATCAGTTTTTCCCAGGGGGGTCTTTCAGTGTCTTATCTTCTATTGAGCATAGTCAGAAAGGGAGAAATGCTGACATCTCCTTAAGTGTATCCAGAAAATATCAGCATCAGCACTCAACTTTGCAATATCTCTAGCTAGCAATTCTACACTGTTCTTAAGCTTCTCAACCAATTAGAATTTTACATGACCAATATTGGCACATTTTTGGCTAAACATTCTCATTATACTACAGCATTGGCCAAAAGTTTTGGCAGTAACATAGTTGTGTTTTTCAAACCTTGCTGCTTTAGCATTTTTATACTATTTATTAAATTTTTCTGTAATATACTGAGGCGCAATTATAAACATTATTATATAAATTTATAAACAAGTTTTAAAATGTTTTATTGGCATTGATAAAATAGGGTAATTTAATTTTGAGATGTTGACCCTTTTTCTTCATAACTTCTGCAATCCACTCTGGATATCAGCGTTTGAGTTTATCTGCCAAGTCCTGACTGATGGCGATCCATTTTTGCCTTGTTAGTGTCTGGAGTTGATCAGAAGTTGTGGGTTTCTCTTTGTCCACATGCTTTTTGAGAAATGACCAGAGGTTCTTAACAGGATTAGGATCTGAGAAGTTTCCTGGCTATGGGTCCAAAATTTCAATGTTATGATGAGTTTATCACTTTTGCCATGTGACATGGTGCTCCAAGAAAATCATCAATCATCAACAAATTGAGCCTGTATTGTTGGAAGAGGTTGCGCTTGAAGGACATTTTATTGTCTTGCTTGTAAGATGTCTCAGCTTGAAGTTCCTGATGATCCAGTAAATGGTTCTTTGAGGTGTAACATATTTATCATCAGTTTTCTTTGCATCTAAAGCCTATTTGATACAAATTGATGATGGCTGCACACATTCAATTGGTGGTAACCATTATTAACAGAGGAAGACAATAGTTAGAAGTACATCTGCCCATCTTTTGTGGCAATCAGTCTGCACTGCCATCAAGATCAAAGACTCCATTCATGATTAAATCAGAGATAGCTGATCTGTAGTGACAAGAATAAACAGAACCAAATTAATAGCTAATAAATTGTATTGTTTTTAACAAAATTGCTACCATTGTTAGGACTTAGCTAGTTCTAAAGGTTCAGTATAATACTTTTAGTAATTTATTTCAAAATTTCCTTTTTTTTTTTTTTTGTTATATATCACTGGTTTTAAAGTTTTAACTGATTATCAATGGATTGACCAACAATGCCCCTGCTGCCAGACTATACAAGCCATCATCATAATCTCCAAGTCAGTGGTCCCCAACCTTTTGCAGGTCGCGGACCACTAAATGCACTGACTCTGGACCGCGCATGTGCGGGGAGCTGCGTGTCACTTAACGGGGAAGACACTGCCCCCAGAGGGATTTCATGATGCTAGAATTCCCCTACTCTCCCATTGCAGGAGAGTAGGTAGGTTGTGTCCAGAGACACAACCCGCCCACTGCCCTGAGTCTGCAATATCTCCAGGAGACGTGGTCCATGGCTCTCCCAAGCGGGATCCTTCTCCTGACCCTGATGGTGGAAGCACCCGCCAGAACCATGGCTGGTGACTTATGCTCTAAGGTACCAGTGAGACTTTAAAAACCATCCCCCGTCCCCTTGTTTCTTATAGTCCTATTCTACAACTGTACAAAATTCTGAGCAGAAATTAGCTCAGAATGAACTTTAGAGGTTGGATAGGAATGGTTTGTCGTATTGCTTTTCTGATCATGTCAATGTCTATTTAGTTGTCAATAATGTTTATGGATCTTTACTCCATGTCGAGGTGTACTATTAACTGTTTATTTTTCTTATTGTTATCAAGTTTGCATGCTCGAATGAGAGCAGGATGTTCGAAAAATGACTGTATTGGTAATTGTTCTTGTTAAGAAAATGTAATGAAAATATTGAAATATAAAAACCTTAAAGTTTGGTTTTGCTTTATAGATCAGTCTGCATGGACGGCTGACTTAACAGAATCCACAGGCAGTTTTACATTACATAAAGGTTCAACCCAATGTAGTTTTACTTCAACTCACTGTGGTCCAGAAGTTGTTACACCACATAACAACTTTCCTGGAACTTAACTGCAGGTACAGTGGAACTAAAATTGAACATTATGCTAGAGCTAGAACTGGTTAACTGTCTAACTAACAGCAAAAAGAAAGAAGGAAGAGGGGAACATACTGAATACATAAATAAATTAAAAGAAACAGATGGCTATGGCAGCACAGAACTGCTAAAATGTATATAAAATTGTCAAATCAAAAATACACGTGTTAACAAGCAATAATCCAGTTACTGACAAGGTTACGTGCATGCCATCTAAACATCAAGATGATTTCTCCGCTTTGTTTTCAAGTTCATCAATATAGAGAATCCTGTTAAAGATTTGTTATCTTATTTCTAGATATATAGTAGTCGCCTACCCCACTTAATTCAGTCCCTATACCTATCAAATAACTTGGACATCTTCCAATAGGAACCCTAATTATAAATGCATTTTTTGTTTGCTAATTGATTTCCATATAATTCCTATTCATAACGCATGGTTTTGGAACATGAAGCACTGTGTAGGGTCCACACAGTACTTAGTTCATGCTGCCAAAATTAACATACAACTTGATGATTACATTGTATTTATTGTCTTTTATTCACACACACTTTGGTACAAAAATTGCTTTAAATAGTGTCATGGGTAATATTAGTGCTATTTAAGTTATTGTTAACATTTATATAGGTAAAAAACATATACAGTAAATATATATTAAAAAAATGTAATGCATATATAATATAATATTCTAAATATTTCTTGCAAGCCTCACATTCATTTCAGTCGCAAAGAATTAGTGGCTGGTGCTAACAATATGGGACATGTATGACAGTTTGATGTTGATGTTTTGCTTACGGTCATCTATTTGATTTTGTCTCATTTAGTATTTTACATTTTAAAACATTTTTTTTTCAAAATTCATGGAAGCATTGTTAACTCTGGCCTTTGCAATGCTAGGTCCTAGGTTTGAATCTTGACCAGGAAACTAGCTGCAAAGAGTTTGTTAGTTCTCCCCATGCTTTTGTGGGTTTACGCTTGGTACTCCAGCTTCCTCCCACATCCCCAAAACACATGACTGTGATAGGGCAGAGAACCGCATTCAGTAACCTTAACCCCCCCCCCCTTACATATATACACAACAACAATATTGGTTAAATGGCCCGTAGGCCTTTTATTACAATTTAAATAACTTTAACTTAACATCAAATTACTTATAAATAACATTAATTTACATTACCTTAAAAAACAAAAACAATAACTTCAACACCCTAATTCTTAAACTTCTACCTATTTAACTCTTCTGGTTACTGGTCCTCGAAGACCCATCCTTTACCCCATCATTAAATCGGGTCTGCACTCCCAATGTTATATATGCTCCCAGCCGCAACCACCCAGATCGGGAACAATGACAACAGCACTCACAGCTCTAAAAATCCAAAACCACTTCAACACTTTTTTATCAACATAATCCAGAGACTCCATACCATAGAGTCCCTTCATGTGGGTCTCTTTTACATTTCCTTTTTTAAGATGCAGTATTACAGACAATAGCTTATGATCTTTTCCCTATAGAAGATTCCTCCTGTACTGAAATGTATTCCATTTTTACTACCCACAAAAGAGTTAATGCTTTCTTGTCTATCTGTGCTTATTTCGCTATAGAACCTGATAGTGACCTTGAAGCAAATGCTTTTGGCCTTTTGCTTTTATCTAGAAGAATATACGATATACCTGCCAGTTCCTAGTCCATATGGGAATGCATCACAAGGTAATTTAATTGGCCACAAAGGATTAAATGCAAAAGAACTTCATCTGATGTGTCCAGTCTTATTGCTTCTTGAAAGGCCTCGCCACATTGTTCAACACACTCCCGTTTTCAGCCCTTCTCTAGTAAATGGTTTAAAGAATATATTATAATTGTTAGGTTTGTCAAAAACAACTATAGTTATTTAGAAATTTTGAAATGGATCAGAACGGGAGGACATCTTTAGGTAATGCAGCCTGTAATAGAGCTTGATTTTCTTTGGAGACCATATGCAGCCCATGTTGATCCTGGGTAGCATAGTTGGCTCAGTGGTTAGCTCTCTCACCTTTGCAGCCCTAGGTTACAGGTTTAAATCTCAGCCAGGAGACTATCTTGTCTAAAACATGCAGTTAGTTTAATTGCCTTCCTCTCCAAAACATTGTTTTTAGACTGTATTAGAGACATATGACTATGACAGGGCCATTAGATTGTGACTCGCTTTGAGGGACATGACTATGGACTATGGACTAGAGACATGACTATGGACTTTTTAAAGTGCTGCATAATATGTTGTTACTTAGAAATGCAAGATAATATTAGTCAATAATATGGTCATGACATTGTATAGAATTTCCAAAGAATACACATGTTGCTTTGTTAGATTGCAGGCCCTATTCTTTAAGTCACACAAGAACCTATTACCAAATGTTCTTTATCATTTGTTTTAGTAAAAATATTCACCAAAATACTGGTACATATAATGAATTCCCTAAAGAACTTGATCTATTATTCTATGCCAGATGGGAGGTGCTTGAGCAATACCAAATACTAATTTGTTGTACTAGTACCGTTCTTTAGCTGTGTTAATGGTAACAAACTTCTTGGCACCTTCTTCATCTTCCCTTTGTCAAGTAAGCCTGTAAGAAATCAATTTTCTAAATTTCTGTCCACCAGCCGGAGAGGTTAAGATGTCTTCAAGAATAATGGATGAAATTGTATCCTCTTCAAATGCTAAGAGAACCATATTGTTCAATGGATGGCATAATAGGCATTCCCATGCACTCCAGGATGCTTTTAAAATTATGCCAATTGTTTATAAGCAATTTAGTGTCGACTTTTTGAAGAATACTATATGGCACCAGACAAGCTTTATGAAATTTAGCTTGTACATTGTCCTTGAGGAATATATTAGCTTTGATATGTTTTAGGGCTTCTACGTCCACTTTTAAATGTTGCTTAACTGCATTTGAAGTATCTTGTCATGCTGTGTGTAACATTATAATAATTTTCCATTTGATTGGTATTTTCTTCAACCATCCTTGGCTTCACAATGCAGACTAACCAGTCTCTATCAAATAAAGCCACCAAAAATCTGAAATAGTTGTATTCTACATCTACCTCTATCATATCTTATGGTAGTATTTTCTGCCCAGTATAATACAGCTAAAGCCACACCCTTAAAATAGACCACATCGGCTGTGGCTGGTATTTTTTGGCATAAAAAAGTGGCAGTCCTATATACATGTGACCATGACATCAGTAGCCACACTGATTGGTAATTGTTGGTGGAAGATGGAAACTCTCATTGACCCTGCTGCACATTTGCTAGCTATAAAAAAGAGTAGATATGAATGTTAGCTTAGCATGCTCTCCAAACATTTTTCTGCAGGTCTCTATGCAGAAGAAATATGCAGGCTGCCATTGCTGTGTTAGCTAACTGACAATTATACTGAAGACATTTGGAGTTACTGACCAGGAACAGGCATCCTTTGTAATTCATTGACAGATCCATTAGAGCTGCAATTGACCTTTTTTAAATTGCATCAATGTTGTTCAAGCTGCATTGGCTTTCCCTTTGACTTATATGGAAAGAGAAGCATTTCTGACACAAATGCCTGACAACGCAACCCTTTCGGTGTAGAATTTCTCTATGCTGTCTGTTGCATTCTCTATGCAGCTAAGGAGGCCAAAAAAGTTCTACCTTGCCTACAAATGCAATCTGATATTGAAGGACTTTTGGCATGTGGCGGGATTAACAGATGGCCATTTGTGTGCACTAACTCTCATTGTATTCGTCAATTTATTGTAAAATTCAGAATAATGTTTCCTAAATATCTGCTGCATTGTCATAGAACTTACTTAGAACAACTTACAAATAGCTGTTAAAATGGAACAAAATTATAAACCGAATTAGAGAGGCCAACCCGTTCTTCACATTGATCACTGTTGCTAATTACCTTTATATCCCTGCACAGTATTTGTCATGGTCCATTGTCCCAGCTCCAGGCCCTCATCAGCTTTTATAATCACCAGTAAATGATATAAGACTCCCTGTGTGTGAGGAGAAGATTACTTTTAGGGCCATCTCTTGAGTTTTCATTCTTCAGCCTCTGCATCATTTACCTTCAAAGAAATGACGGTCTTGGGAGTAACAATGTGACCACAGACATCAAATGATTATTTTTCTTTATATCCCTGACATGCTATTAATATTGCCACATTCCTATTGTTCTCTATTCTCCTAAAATGTACTAGCATGCTGCTGAATATATTATTTCCTTTCTGTCTGCCATATTTTGGTTTTGTGATAGACTTTGCTAACTCTGATGTCCACCATCTCCACAAGTTTATCGTCTTTTTTTCACCATCAAATTTTCCAGTTCGTTTTTTTTTACCTCCTTTTCTAGTGATTTGAGGCACATCAGTGTTTTGGCTCCCAAAATATTAGTTTTAGTTCTACAGCAATTTATAAGATAGTGTAAGCAAGAACACAATATCTGGGTGTATATATTTTCTGAATTGAAGATGTACAAATGTCTACAGAGAACAGGTCAGCAGGCACTGTAGTGGATCTATCAATATGCAAACATACATATAGAAAGATCCCTTTGACCCTTATTTAAACATATAACTATAATTTACACAACTTATTGTTACTTCCATTGAACCAGGGACTTCAATTCCAAAGTGTGTTGCTTAACTTAGCTTTCATCCAGATAAAGGTATTAGTTAAGACATAAACATTTCTTCTCATCCCCTTTTTCTGTCTTCTCCATTGTCACAATGCATGGTTGTGTCTCTACTTTACTCCCCTTTCCATTTAGACTTTGGCAGACCAATTATTTTGAATATTAAAATGTATGTAACATGTTGATATCGTGTAGATAAAACCTGAGAAGAGATATTACTTCTAAGTTTCCAATACCAAACTCCCAAAAGCATCAAACTTACATCCACTGGTCCACAAAAAAAATAACACTGGATTTATAGGTCATTTTTGAAGACTGCAGTCAAGTAAAGTTTATTGGCAGACTAGTTATTAGGCAAAGGGAGCTTTTGAACCTCTACAATTGCAGCTATGGTGTATATAGAGGTAAAGAAAAAGTGCAGAAAATGTGTAATTCACGTTAGTCTTCTTGCTCATTTGTGTTTCAAATGTATTGTTCCTACAGAGCTGATTTGCATCTTTCACATACAAGTATTAGAGTATTAACACACAATGGGCCTGATTTATCAAAACTGTCCAAGACTGAAGAATATAGACTATCATGAATGAATCTGAGTCACACAGCAAACTTGGAATGGATCTGCTCCAAGACTGAAAACATTTACCAAATAATAGCTGGATCTCTTAGATCATCCATTATTGTCTATCTTCTCCAGTTTTGGACAGTTTGATAAATCAGACCCAGTATGCAACACTACATTCACACAACAGGTGAATCTTTAAATTGGAGCATCAAGTTATATTAAAAAAGAAAACCCCTTTGCACACTACATTCATGAAATATCTCATTTATTCAACAGTTTTTTCATCTCTATTCGCTTGTGATTAGTACCTGTTAATTGTATCAGTGCCAAGTCTGTATTTCTTGTACAAAATGCCACCATTTCTTACTAAATGTTCAGCATCCTAGTCACCCTTTCAGTCTACATCTCATAATCCAAGTGAGTGAGGTCATCATGTCAAGTATTCATACCTTTGTATATGTGCTTGACAACCTTTGGATATTATAAGCTACCCCCAAAACCAGCCACAGGAAAGAATGGTTAAGCTAAAAAATTGTTTTAATATAATAACACAGATATATTAAAAGACAAAAATATCCATAAGCATTTTCATGGAGGTGTTTAACAGTAATGTGTAATAGCAGAGTTTGTAGAGCTGTGAATTCTAAGCTCAGGATGCTTACTCCACTTTTTTAGGGGTCATAGCTGTCTAGCAATCCCTCATTTCTACCATTGTATAAACAAGCCCTTGTGCTTTAAATGGTTAGTTCAACCAAAAAAATTATTATAGCTTTTGATGGAGGCAGCAAGAAGAATATATATTTTTATTATAGATTGTGTATACAATATAAATGGTTGGGCAACAGATAAACTATATCTGCTAAATTCCTAAACTACACTGTCATGGATAGGCTATCTATGAACATGAGCCTAATTTATGTTTACTAATAAAAAAATAAATACAATTAGCCCATTGAGTACTTTTGCGACACTGGATACCCACGTTACTTCTGATCTACACTATAGGATTATGTATTTTAATTTTACCATTACACATTGTCTTTACCAATGCCAAGAGAAAGAACAGATGCAGCTCAGATATGAAAAGAACAAGGCTGCTAACATATTTCTATCTCAAACACAGAATAGGAACACATTAAATATTTCGAGCTGTTATAGGTTGCTCATAGTAAATAGAGTCAAGTTCCTTTCCCCCAATATCAAAGTAAATGTATTCCTTCAGCCAGTTATTATTCTCTGGAGAGTTTTATATTCTTGATACTAAATGTTTCAGAGAAGCGGAGGAACAGAATCCTCCGGGGGGAGACCTAGAAGTAATATAATCTCATTCAGAGAAGGGAATCCTACATAATTTACAGGCGGATACATCTCTGGTGATTAAAAGGCCGATGAGGGTGGCAAGGCTGGGATAATGGCCTGTGAAAAAATACTGCACAGAGGCTTACGGACAATTAAACACAGCTGATTGTTATGAGCAAGTGGCTGGTGTTCTGTTCTTTGATTTAAACAAGAGCAAAACAGATCTAGCTAGATTGATCTGATAGGCAGGGCAGGATGAAATTTAAAGAAAAATTTCAAGCAAAACACAATTCAGTATTATAAAAGTTTTTAGATTGTGTATGCATTACTTGAACAAAACATGTTATTCTGTGCCCTTGTAAACAGTGCATGGATTAAGACACATATACCCTTATCCTTCAATAATGTCCAAGCAGTACATTGGATAACCCTACAATGCATATTTGTAGTGGTGTATACAAGTAGTCCCTAAGTTAAGAACATCCGACATACGGATGACTTCCCAGCTCCTTCATGTGCAGGACAGAGGCTTGATGGGGTGAGGGGGCAGCTCCCATGGCTTGCGAAAGAAATCTTTTGCTGTTCTGCAACATCTTGTAACTCTTTAATGCTCAATACAAATTCTGCAGCTGTTTCTTTTTGCATATCAAAGCACAACTTGCTCCAGAAGTTAATGAATGTCTAAGCTCCATAAAGTTTTTTATTGCTTTGGTTTTTTTTTTGCTGTGTTTGTGATTAGCTCACAGTGAGGATTTTACACAGTAACTGATACCACGCTGCCTAATAAAACGTTAAGACAAACATCTGTCCTAATTGCATTTATTAAAATAATGTACCTGTTCTGACTTAAATACAAATTAAGCTTAAGAACAAACCTACAGT